>NC_135811.1:81370037-81676731 GCF_964213995.1 Mustelus asterias | reverse complement strand
CCTTTAAGGGGCAAGCTCTTGGAGAGTCATGTGACCCATTCAGCCAATCAGACCAAAGCGCGCGAACCCTGGGGCAGCACAATGATTAGCACTGCTGCCTCACAGCGCCAAGTACCCGGGTTCAATCCCGTCCTTGGGTCACTGTCTGTATGGAGTCTGCACATTCTCCCCATGCCTGCGTGGGTTTCCTCCGGGTGTTCCGGTTTCCTCCCACATTCTGAAAGACGTGCTGGTTATGTGCATTGACCCGAAGAGGTGCAGGACCGTGTCGACTAGGAGAATCTCACAGTAACTTCATTGCATTGTTAATGTCCAAAGATGTGCAGGTTAGATGGATTAGGCCATGCTTAATTGTTGCTTAGTGTCTCAAGATGTGTAGTTTAGGTGGATTAGCGGGGTGATAGATGGGATTATGGGGATAGAGTCTGGGTAAGGTGCGCTTTAGGAGAATCAGTGCAGACTCGATGGGCTGAATGGCCACTTTCTGCACTGTAGGGATCCAATGATTCTATGATTCCGAGCACGGATTTTCCTTGCCAGTTAGCAGTCCGGAGTTGTGGAGTCCTGTAGCCTTCATATCACTCTCTATACATAGTTACTTGCCTTAATAAACAGTTCATTTGTTAATCTACTCGGTGGTCAGCCATTTTTGCAAAATATTACACCTGTCAAACACATCTAACCTACCTGCTTTATGGGCAGCTAATGTCACCTAATCTCCTTCCCTTTAACAGAGCTGCCCTTTGACGTTAGGCCTCGGGACGCATTGCACAACTCAGATCTTGCCCGGCCTGAGTCGGAAAGTCAGGTGAGACAGGATTTCGGGTGTAAACCTTGGAGTGGAGTCCCAATTCATTGCCAATTGCCATTCCAAGGAAGTTTAGGCCCTATATAGTAGCAGGAAAAAACAAGTAAGATTTTCACCCACTCAAAACCAGAGTTTATCCAGAGTTAATATCAAGGCCCATGATCAATGCATTTATATGTGTGAGTTTGCACATTTTTCCCTTGGAACAAATACTTTAATTTAAAAATAATCTGGCAGCAAAGCCTTTTCACTTAAAAAGAAAAAAATATTACTGAAAAGAGGCATGTCACCTTGCGCTCAACAGGACACTCACAAGAAAACCATTATAAGGGAAAAACAACAATTTATACTGTATGAGAAAAGAGTGCTGATTGAATGGCAACTGGACTCTGATTGGTAGAGACATTGGCGTGCAGAATGTAGCTGATGATGGTAACTGGCAGTTAACTGCCAAGCATTGCTTGAATTTTAAACCAGGAAGCTAGACCTCGATTGGTTAAGGTATTCCCCTGGGGAATGAATCAGTGAATGGCTGTCACTTACTTTGTTTAGCTGAAACAGGTGCAATATGCGTACCTGTTCCTTCTGTCTGTGGAGAACAGGGTCCTTTGTATTAATATAGTAGTAATATAGTAATGTAGAGTCTCATTGGCTTTTATTGCCCTACGCATCACAATGGAGGGAGAGAAAAATGGAAGAAAACAAGTAGCTTTTCAAGAAGGAAATATCTTTTGGTAAAGATAGCATGACTGTAACACTACATTCTGCACCCTCTCCTTTCCTTCTCTACGTACAGTACGCTGTGTCTGTATAGCACACAAGAAACAATACCTTTCATTGTATACTACTGGTACGTGACAATAATGAATCAAATCAGAAATCAAATCTGAATATATGTAGCCTCCAGTGCATGCACTGTGACCCTGATTGACAATCTTAATTAGAGTCTATTTGCCGATCAATCAGTTCTCTTCGCATACAGTGTAAATTATTGTTTTTGCCTTTTACTGGCATTCTTGCAAAGTGTTCTCATGCGGGAAGCTTCAACTTGCCTCTTTTTTCAGCAGTTCTCAAGTTCTGCACCGCCAAACAACTATTTAAAAAGAAAATGTTAGTTTATTTCATATGGTTGCTCTGGAAATTACTTAAGAAAAGATAAAAGTGACTAACACACACACAGATTAGTTAGAGATGAAGGTAAAAACAATGGGGGGAGTTCCCCAGCCTCCCAGCCACGTGTTTCTCAGTGGCAAGAGAGTGCACGCTGTTCGCGGATGGTGGAATTCTCCAGTCCTGCCGCTGTCAATGGCATTTCCCATTGATGTCACCCTACACAGCTGTGAAACCCACGGGAGGACTGGAGAATCCAGCCGGCGTGAATGGCCGGAGAACTCCCCCCAGTATTTATGAAAGTGAATGGCGTCCAGTCTCTATTGTTCAGTGCCAGGCTGGTATTTTGACATTAAAGTGTTGGATTGTCTGAAGTGAAGATTGGAGAGTGTAGGAACTGTCTCTGCAGGTGTTGAATGGCCGGAGCCTGCCTCCATAGGTAAGCTCAGCAGGTGAAGAGGAGAGACTCTGGTTCTGCAAGTGCGGCACTTTCAGCTGCCCAGTTACTTTACAAGCTGACGAGTAGCTGCTTTTTTTTTGGTCTGGATGGCTTTCTTTGGCATTCACTGATGCAAGCAGTTTCTCTCCAAGATGTCTTTCTCAGGACAGCAAGAAGGAAAACAGCTGCTGTCATGCTGCGTCATCATTCCATATAAGGCAAGTGATAATTCCATTACCGTTTTGAATTCTTTTTACCACCTGTTGGGTTCAAAGGGGCCAAGGCTTTTCAAAACTTGAAGTCCTTATTAGTAAATGTCTTAATTGTATTAAAGCCACCAAGTCAATGAGTTTCTGTCTACTCTTTTGCAACCCTCATTGAATTTCAAACGTCCTTTCATGTTTGGGAATGTCTACTTTTAATCCGCTTGGAGCCTTCCGGAAGCTCGACCGAGATTGTAGTTGTGAAGAGAAGTTATTTGACGCTTGGCAGCCATTTTAAGGCCCACCGTGCCCATTTTTGAATGAGAATAAATCTGTGCATCATAACTACACACGACACCTTACTACCCAAATCCAATCTTAAAATACTTAACATTTCTTGTGGCACAGTAAGTCATTAATTAAATACCCTTAATTAATTTCTCCTTTAGTTTGTCTTTCTTAGACAGCCAGTTTTCAGTAACAGCAAAGGATTATATTCAATTTTTAGCTATATTTATTCCTTGTGCATAACACTGGTGATATTTGATTTATTGCCCGTCCCTTGTGTCCTTGGGTCACCAAGAGTTAACCATATAGTTTAGGGCTAAACCAATTGTCTTGCATTGCCTATAAACGGTTGTGAAAGTCACTTCTTTTGCCTGTATAAGTTTAATCGCTATACACATCTCTCCATCTCTTCCATATTTAAAAGACAAAGGAACTATAGAAACCCAAATGCAAGGGAGGGGCTTAAAACTTTAATCGTTTTCAACTAGGATTATCAAAGACATGGTCAAAATGGTTGAATTATTTTCTTTTAAAGGAGGTTCTCTTGTCAATAACCTTAAAGAATCCTCAGGCAGTCCTTTATTTTTTTTATTCATTCATGGGACACGGGCTTCACTGGCTATCCAGCATTTATTACCCATCCCTAGTTGCCCTTGAACTGAGTGGGGCTTGCTAGGCCATGACAGAGGGCAGTGGAGAGTCAACCACATTGCTTTAGCTCTGGAGTCACATGTAGGCCAGGCCGGGTAAGGACGGCAGATTTCCTTTCCTGAAGGACATTAGTGAACCGATGGGTTTTTCTGACAATCGACAATGGTTTCATGGTCATCAGTAGATTCCAGTTTCTTTTTATTGAATTCAAATTCCGCCATCTGCCATGGTAGAATTCGAAAGCAGGTCTCCAGATCATTAGCTGAGTTTCTGGATTAATAGTCTAGCGATAATACCACTAGGCCATCGCCTCCCCCTTCTCATCAGTTAATCTCCATACAATTAACAGAACAAGATTAATAACCACCCCCTACAAATTTTCTAAATCAGATTCCCAAAATGGGGATTTGAGTTTTTTAAGCCCTGAAATGGCACTGTGGGCTACTAATATATCTGCATTAATTAGGTACATCCATAATTTATCTTGCTACCATTTTAATGGAGACATTTAACCTTTTCACAATAAATAGTAACAGAAGATGATTATTCAGGTCACCATTCCTGGGCTCTCTCATAGAACTATTCACCAAGTAACCAAGGGCAGCATGGTGGCACAGTGGTTAGCACTGCTGCCTCACAGTGCCAGGGACCTAGGTTCGATTCCCGGCTTGGGTCACTGCCTGTGTGGAGTTTGCACATTCTCCCACTGTCAGTGTGGGTTTCCTCCGGGTGCTCTGGTTTCCTCCCACAGTCCAAAGATGTGCGGGTTAGATGGATTGCCAATGCTAAATTGCCCCTTAGTGTCAGAGGGACTAGCTAGGGTAAATGCGTGGGGATGGGGCCTGGGTGGGATTGTGGTCAGTTCATACTCGATGGGCCGAATGGCCTCCTTCTGCACTGTAGGATTCTAGGATTCCATTATAGATATGCACTTGCCTAGATTCTTTTAACATATTTCATTTATCCGATTTCCTTTGCAGAAATCATTATGGATTCTGTTTCTAACAGTGTTGATGTGGAGATGCCGGCATTGGACTGGGGTAAGCACAGTAAGAAGTCTCACAACAGTGTTGACAGGTCAGAGTGCAGTGGGCCACAAAATTGGATGCCATGCCATGGATGTCACTGCAGTCACCTATTCACCTCTCCCTGCCTCAATTTTATTATGGACGGAGGAGGCAGCAGGTGGCCCACGCTCAATTGTGAGTCAATTGAAGCCCTTAAGTGGCTAATTAATGGTCAACTAAGGGCCTGCTCACTTCCCCGCAAAGGTCTTACCCCTAGAGACAGGAGGTCAGAGCCTGTCATGTTTCACCACGTAGCTGGCCGGGGATGGAGGTGCCTCCTTTTACAGCCTCCATGTGCTATTGGAGTGTCCCCCTTCAAAATCATACCACCCCCATCACAAGCTTCCCCTCTCCCACTGCCCTGACCACCTGGGTCTCTCACTCCCCTTGCTGGAAGTCTACCAGCATGTCCCCAGTGAGTTCCCGAGTTTACTTTAAAGTCTGACTCCATTCTAACAATGGCTAATATGCCAACACAGACCACCGCTCCCCATTCTTAGGGACCAGATCAGAAACTCCAAGGTTTATTATGAAGTTAGCCTAGACTCCAACTGTTTTTGATTTTGGCATTAGTGCGAGCACAATGTGTTTTGCTCCAGGTATGATTCTATTGACTCACGAGGGAGCTTTTATTAAAACAAACTTTATTTAACAGTACAGAATTACCATAACTGTTACCAATTGAAATGCTTAAACATGACAAGGTGTAATTCTTAACTGCTAGCTATCTCTATTAGCTCGAATTTAAGCAGTATTCCCCATGGACATAAACCCCTCTTTAGAATCAATTAGCAAAACACACAGACTTGCGTTACTTGCTCGTTCTTCAGCCTTTTTACACCTCTGGACAGAGATACAGAGAGACACCTTTCTTCTGACTCTCAGACCGCAGCCTCCAGAGAAAGACCTGTCACCAAAGAGCAGAACTTCAGGGAGAGACCTGGCTTCATCCAGCAGAATTCCAGAGAGAGAGAGGGACAAAACACCTCTTGCCTTTTTCAGACCTCTGGAGTGAGATACTTATTTTCTAGCAGCTCCCAGACTTCTATTTCCAGCGAGAGAGGGAGATAACGACCTACTGCTCTGTACAAATTCAAACAGCAATTGCCTGCTTGTTTCTCTGTAAGCCTAGCTCCACTTCAAAAATAACAAAAAACTACATAACTCAGATTCGAACAAACACCCCAATAATTAGGAGCAATTATTCTCCTGCATGTTGAGCATGTGGGCTGCTGGCTGCAGACAAATCAGCAACGTTTAAAACAGAGTTGAACCTTAACATCTCCTTCACAAGAAACATGGCACAAATACATTTCTTAAAGGCACAGTATCTTCACACTATGACAAGTCTCGGACCAGAGATCTGCCAGCATTTGATTAGCTAGCAGCATGATCCTGATTTCTCGGCTTTCGCACAATCTTACTGGCTCACCCATCTCATTGATGGGCGGGGCGAGCCGGTAATATCCTGACCAGAATCTACAGCACAGAAAAGGCCCTTTGGCCCATTGAGTTTGCACCGACAATAACTATCGCCAAAGTCATGCTAATCCAGCACTTGTCCCATATCCTTGAATGTTATGATGTTTCAAGTGGTCATCCCAATACTTTTTAAAGGTTGTAAGGTTTCAGGCCTCCACTACCTTCCCAGGCAGTGCATTCCAGATCCCCACTACCCTCTGAGTGAGAAAGATTGATCTCAAATCCCCTCTGAATCGCTTATGCCTTATACTAAACCAATGCCCATTCATGATTGACCCCTCAACCAAGAAAACCGCTTTTTCCCATTCACCCTGTCCATTCCTGTCATACCCCTAGTCCACTAATATCAGCAATAGCCATTCTAGTCTTGACTATTGCTGAAAAGAGAGACATGTTGCCGAAGCTTTTTGCTTTGCACTCATCAGGACAAGGTGCAAGAATGCGAAATTTCAAACACTCACAACAACTTCTACAATAGGAGAAAAGGATGCTGATTGGTGGACAAGATTGATTGGCCGAGGCATTGCCATGGAGAAAGCAACGGGGAGCTGTGGCTTCCCAAGCTCATTTGCCTTAATTCACCATGAACAAGTAAAAAGTATTGAAAGTATTGTAATGCACCAAACTTTCGTCAACCTCTCATTGGGAAACCATTAGCTGAAAATGTCAAGACACAACCTGCATCAAACGATGAAAAGAAAGACCAAATTGAAGCAATTAATCTGTCTTTGGTTTTCTTTTAGGAATTTGCTGACTGCTTAAGTTGCCTTTTGTAAAATTGGCAAAAAAATGTTTGGAGACAGGAAGTACAGCTATAAGCTATTCACCAGATATTGCAAAAGAAAAACATTGTTCGTCAGTCAACAGTTCCAAATCCTACATTCACAAGCTAAGAATGTGAGACGGTGCTGGTGTTTTACTGAATAGAACATTAAGTTATACCAATTGTATACATTTTGTTTATGTGGAAGGAGGAAATTTGAGTCATCAGAGGTTTGCGATTCAGTACTGAGTGACACCGCACCCAAATACGTTAGGCTTTCAAGGCCATGTACAGCATATGGCACAGGGTTTGCACTGCTGCCTCACAGTGCCATGGACCTGGGTTCAATTCCTACCTTGGGACACTGTGCGGAGTTTGCACGTTCTCCCCCGTGTCTGCATGGGTTTCCCCAGGGTGCTCTGGTTTCCTCCCAGAGTCCCAAAGACGTGCGGGTTAGGTGCATTGGCCATGCTAAATTCTCCCTCAGTGTACCCAAACAAACACCAGAGTGTGGCGACTAGAGGATTTTCACAGTAACTTCATTGCAATGTTAATGTAAGCCTACTTGTGACACTAATAAATAAACTTACAGCAGCGCAGATTTCAAGAAATGGCCATCCCCCAGGGTATTCAAGGTGCACCCGATGAAATTGCCAGTTACAAGTCAAAAGGCAGAGATGTTTTCTTTGCCAAATTCGGTATCAGTAAATCTGAATCTAAATGTTTCCCACACACGCCTTTGTTCCCTTTCCAGTGGCAGTCTTTTCACAAGCCAATGACATCCTGTCATCTCACTGTGGTTTAAAAAAATAGCTCTTCAGAACTTCAATCTATGAGATCAGATCTTCAGCATGTTGCCCACCTCCCCAGCACCGCACAACGCCCCCCCCCCCCCCCCCCCACCGCACCCCTCCCCATCACCCCCGCCCCATTTCCCACCATTCTCTACCTCAAGTACTGGGTATAATATAATGTGGCCCATTGTTGTGACTGCTTGAAAACACTTTTAATCAGATATTCAATTCACTAACAGATCTTTTAATGACAATTCCAAAAATCGTGTACAAAGTGTTCTTCAGAATTCCAAGGTTGGGTTTTGTTCACTCAACGCCCACATCTCGAAATTTATTCTTGAAATGATCCAGAAGTTTGATTGAAACATTGGGATACTGAGGTTGTTCAAGGCAAAAAAGTAATCTTTGACACAGTTGACTAATTGGCCATTATCAAGAGATCTGCTATGTACGAATGAAGTGAACCTTAGTCTGGCCCGAATGGAAACATTGTGTTATGTGTTCCCAATACATGGTGATCAATTTCAATGCTGTGGAATCAAAAATGGCAGGGCAGGTTGAGACAGTGATTTGATGTGTATATGACATCCTGGGCTTTGTCACAAAAGCAAGGAAATGATGATGGATATTTAGAAAACACTGCTCCGGCCTCATCTGTGTTCAGTTCTGGGCACCACACTGCAGAATCTTGCAGAACAAATTTACAAGATTGATTCCATAGAACCATAGAATCCATACAGTGCAAAAAGGGTCCATTCAGTCCATCAAGTCTGCACTGACTCTCCAAAAGAGCATCCCACCCAGGCCCTCTCCTCCACCCTTTCCCCATAGCCCCAGCCATTTACCATGCCAATTCACCTAAACTACACATCTTTGGAGTGTGGGAGGAAACTGGAGCACCCGGAGGAATCCCATGTGGACATTGGGGGAATGTGCAAACTCCACACAGTCACCCAAGCCGGGAATCAAACCCGGGTCCCTGCGCTGTGAGTTATCAGTGCTAACCACTGTGCTGCCATGTTGCCCCTGAGATGAGGAGTTCCATAGATAGATAGATTGAAGAAGCTGGATTGTCTTGTTTGGAGGAGAAAAGAGTGAGAGCTATTTGCTAGAAGTGTTGTAAAGTATGAGAGGTCCATACAAAGTAGATAGAAAGAAACTGTGATAGGAGGATGAAGAATCAAATGACAGTTATTATAAGATGAAGAGCAAAAGGACCAACATGAGGAAAACCCTTTCTGCATAGATAGTAGGTAGGATGTCAAATATATTGCCTGCAAGTCCATCCTGGCTTTCAAAAATTAATTGGATAGGCACCTAGAGAAAGAATAGTGTGATGAATTCAATTACTCTTGTAGAGAAAGCAAACACACAATGGGCCAAATGGCCTCCTTCTGTGTTCCAACCAATCTATGATTCTATGGAAGAAAGGCAGTACAATTTTACTGAATCATAGAATCCCTACAGTGCAGAAAGAAGCCATTCAGCCCGTCGAGCCTGCACCGACCACAATCCCACCCAGGCCTTAACCCCGTAACCCCCCGTATTTACCCTGCTAGTCCCCCTAACATTAAGGGGCAATTTAGCATGGCCAATCCACCTAACCCACACATCTTTGGGCTGTGGGAGGAAACTGGAGACCCGGAGAAAACCCACGCAGACACGGGGAGAATGTGCAAACTCCACACAGACAGTGACCCAAGGCCGGAATTGAACCCCAGTCCCCTGGAGCTGCGAGGCAGCTGTGCTAACCACTGTGCCACTGTGCCACTGTTTTAATTTTAATGAACTGATCTCAAAATTGAATGATTTATTAAATAAATGATTTAAAGGCATATTTATTGTGTACAACTTCCTCCCATAACGTTTTATAAATGAGTGACCTACAAAGACTTCTGAATTAATCTTCCTAATAAAAGGAATTTTTTTAACTTTGGAATTAAATGTTCCAGCACAGAAATTGCAAATTAAATTAATTCTGAACCGGATGTTTTCTGGTAAATGTTGAAGATTCGCCTCGAGTAAGGATGAATCATCAACACACATTCATCTTCTGCCAACTTGAATCATTGTATTTGTCACTATTTCACAAGCCAAGGTAATAAAACCAGTTTCTTTTTATTTTCCACCTCCCCCTTCTCCTAGATTTGGATGTCACACACCCCTGGACAAGGAGTTGGTCACAAGTTCCTCCAGAACAACACAGCTGTGCATATTGTTCCAGTTCCAGTTCCAATGGAAATGTTAGATACGATGGGCAAGACTTTACAGCTTCGCTTGTCCCGAAACCATAAAATCCCGCCCAAGTTCAACAGATCTTCCCATTGTCCATCCCTCGCCCGCTCCAATTTTCATGGTGGGCAGGGCAGTAGAATTGAGCCATTGAAACCAACATGTGTCTCATTCACCTGCTATCATCTCGGCAGTCATAGGAAACAATGGTAGCAGAATTCACCAATCATAGCGATCAAGAACTTGATTCTCTAGTGCCTTCATGGCGCCAGGTCATCCCAAAGCACTTCACAGCCAATGAAGTATCTTTGAAGTGTAGGCACCATTGTAATGTAGGAAACATGGCAACCAATTTGAGCACAGGAAGCTTCCACTGTTATGCTTTGTGTGTCTTACCTGGCTTGCTGTACTTTCACACAGCTTTTGGTCCCCTTACTTGAGGAAGGGCATAAATGCATTAGAGGTGGCTCAGAGCAGGTTCACTAGATTGAACCCAGGGATGAAGAACTTGTCTCACGAAGAGAGATTGAGCAGTTTAGGCCTATGCTCATTGCAGTTCGAAGAATGAGAGGAGATCTAATTGAGGTATATAAGATGCTAAAGGGGATTGACAGGTTAGACACAGGGAGGATGTTTTCCCTTGGTGGACATTCTAAAATGAGAGGCCATAGTTTTAGGCTAAAGGGTGGCAGATTTAAGAAATGAGGAAGAATTAATTCACACAAAGGGTTGTGAATCTGTGGAATTCTCTATCCCAGAGTGTGGTGAGCTCTGAAATACTAAACAAATTTAAGGAGGAGATAGATAGATTTTTAATTGGTAGCAGGATGAAGGATTGTTGGGAGCAGGGAGGAAAGTGGAAATGAGGCCAAGATGAGTTCAGCCATGATCGTATTGAATGGCAGAGCAGGGCCGAGGGGCTGAATTGCTGACTCCTGATCCGAGTACTTATGTTATTATTAGGGGACTATAGGATCCATATTTTCTTATTAGTTTGACACCTGCAGCAATAAAGAGCAGTTGAAATGTTTAATCACCTCCTATGCCTCCTTGTGTACTGATTGAGCTTGAAAGGTTCCAGGACCAAAAACATAACTGACAAAGAGGATGATGGATTTTTGCAAAATGCCTGTTCAACGTTGCTAGTCAGCACCCTTCCAGGCCTCACCTCGCACTCCATCCCCGGTCGAACTTCGGCTCATTGTTGTGGTGGCTGCATGACTCCCGCGGCGGCACAGTGCGGTCCAAATGGATGCTGGTCTGTTGCACCAGGTGGAAGGCGACCCTTATAACCCAAACCCCAGGCACAGTATTGATCTGAATTGGTGTCACAGGAGGGTTCATGGGTCCAGCAGCACGGTGCTGTCCATGAAGAGCAGACCGGCATGGAGATGGAGGACCTGGCAGAGTGGTGTGCAGCTCGTCAGGAATAGCATAGCGCTATCGCAGGTCGGTTTCGTATGTTGTACTCACCTCAAAGTCTCTGACATACTGAGGACCACCTTGTACAAAATCCTGGAATTCCCTCTCGAACGGCATTGTGGGTCAACCTACAGCACATGGACTGCAGCGATTCAAGAAGGCGGCTCACCACCACCTTCTCAAGGGCAACTAGGGATGGGCAATAAATGCTGGCCAGCCTATGTCCCGCGAATTAATAAAAAAAACACACCAATCTTTATCATTCGGGCTTTAGACCAATGTAATTTCATGCTGACATGCCACAAGATTGGAAGGCCTGATGGGATTCCAGTGGCCAACTGCTTTAATTAGATGCTAATTAATGCAAATTGCAGACGTACTTTGGATTAGCTGTGAGCGTGCAGCTCATGTAACTGTGTTATAAATGAAGCCTTTTCAGTTGACCTGAAGAAGACTCTGAAAGCACATCATAGCACAGTGCTGAGACTGACGCGACACTCACCCACTATTGGCAGATGTGCAGTGTGCTTTTACCCCGGCAGATTTCCAACTTTTTGGCTCCTGCTAGATTCTCCACTCCCACCCATCACCAAACCCGCCAGAGGCAGGGTGGGTGAATTGTGCCCTATCTTTCTGTGGTTGCTCATTGCAATTTGGAATCCTAAATATTTGGGCCTTAAATATACATTTCCTACCCCTTGCTGTGACTATTTAAGATAATTCAGGCAGGAAGGATAGAAATGGGTCACAGTTGCACACTGCAAACATCTGCATATTTTATGCCCTTCTGAACTCCCGCCAGATATGTGAAGCAACCAGCTATGCACTCACCTCCTGATTTATGGATGGATATATGAAAACAACAGAACTATGTTCTTCAATGCATTTTCCATCATTTGCAATAAAGCATCACTGGATACCAGAAATAGTGCTTCCTGCCATCCAGTGTTACTAGGAAAGTAGAGAATGATTTTGAAATGTAGGAGTCACTTGCAGAGCTCCTGCCAAGCAGTCCTCTGTAGTGTCCTGCAACAAATCTCCCCTCCCATTCTGGATGGGCACCACTTTGGAGGATTCAAGACCGATTCTAAAATATGGATTAGGGATAGAAAAGCATCTTTTGGCACGGCGGCAGAGTGGTTAGCACTGCTGCCTCACAGCGCAGGGACCCGGGTTCGATTCCCGGCTTGGGTCACTGTCTGTGCGGAGTCTGCACGTCCTCCCTATGTCTGCGTGGGTTTCCTCTGGGTGCTCTGGTTTTCTCCCACAGTCCGAAAGACGTGCTGGTTAGGTGCATTGGCCATGCTAAATTCTCCCTCAGTGTACCTGAACAGGCGCCAGAGCGTGGCAACGCAGGGATTTTCCCAGTAACTTCATTGCAGTGTTAATGTAAGCCTACTTGTGACACTAATAAATGAACTTTAAAACCTTGGCGAGACTGGAGCTGGAGTATTGTGCACAGTTTTGGTCTCCTTGTCGAAGGAGGGATATATTTGCCAGAGAAGGAGTATAATGTGCTGGTTAGGTGGATCGGCCATGCTAAATTCCCCCTCAGTGTATCTGAACAGGAGATAGAGTGTGGAGACTAGGAGATTTTCACAGTAACTTCATTGCAGTGTTAATGTAAGCCTACTTGTGACACCAATAATTAAACTAAAAAACTTATGGCAAACAGATATCCCAACACAAAAGAAACAGGGGTGTGATCCAGTTTGTACAGAACCAGAAAAACTAGATTTAAAATGACAGTGTTTTTGGGTCATTTGCTGGCTGTGATTCCACCTGTTAGAAATTATGGGGATGCAGCCCCAGTTGGTGAAGTCAGGTGATATCATCTGGTGGTACAGTGGTTAGCGCTGCTGCCCCACAGTGCCAGGGACCCGGGTTCAACTCCAGCCTCGGGTCACTCTCTGTGTGGAGTTTGCACGTTCTCCCCGTGTCTGCGTGGGTTTCCTCCGGGTGCTCCGGTTTCCTCGCACATTCCAAAGATGTGCAGGTTAGGTGGATTGGCCATGCTAAATTGACCCTTAGTGTCAGGGGGGTTAACAGGGTAAATACGTGGGGTTACGGGGATAGAGCCTGGGTGGGATTGTTGTCGGTGCAGGCTCGATGAGCCGAATGGCCTACTTCTGCACCGTAGGGTTTCTATGATTTTGATGGCTAAATACGTCGATTGTAAAAAGGAAAAGTCTATCATGGTACTCCAGGTGAAGTTGTTCCCTGCCAGTGGTGCTGGATGATCTTTGCTGATGCCTTGTTTACAGGCATGGCATCTACTTCGGAGCTTTGAAACCACGTGCCATCATGATGGCGAACCCCTGCCGACAGCTGGTACCGCAATGTACTGTTTGATGCACCTCAATGAGCACCCGGAAACAAGGCTTTAGAACTGAAGGCTTTAATACATTAACAATGAAACTACTAACACAAATTCACCCGTTCAGACTGAAGGGGTCCTGCCGGAGCAGGGGGTCTTATACCCTGCCACCGGAGGCGGGACCCCACTGGAGTGTGCCATGATAACACTTAGGACAGGTAAACACCCTATCCCAACAACATAGTACAACCCCCATAACAACAACACCCTAGCCCAACAGTAACACAATAACAACCCCAGTGGTGAACCAACGATGGTTCACCACATTCACCCCTCCTTTAGGAACCAAAGGTGGCGGGGTGGATGAAAACAGACAATGACAAAAAAAATAACAGGATTCACAAGTCCAGACGGTCTGGAGGACCACACCGACGCTGCGATCTTCTCAACACCGGTTGCGAAACCGGAGCAGGTGCTTGCGGTGGCTCTCTCAAAACAACATCTGGCTGTCCCCTCAAAGACTCCCGGGCCGGCCGGCCCTGATGAGGCGATGGTGTAGGGGATCCTGGAACGTTTGGTGGTGGTGGTGGTGGTGATGATGGTGGCGCCGATCTCCGAGTCTCAGGCAAGCTGTACATGGGAGTAAAAGTGTTATGCACTGGTCCCGGTGCTGACCGCGCCACGTCTGGGGAAGTAATGAGGAGTAGTGGATCTGTGACTGGGGGAATAGGAGTGACAGGAGTTGCTACGTCCCCTGCGGGCGCCAGGTCTCTAATGGAGACAGTGTCCTCTCGCCCGTCAGGATATGCCACATAGGCATACTGAGGGTTGGCGTGGAGGAGTTGGACCGGTTCGACCAAGGGGTCGGACTTGCGAGCCCTCACATGGCGCCGCAGAAGGACGGGTCCTGGGTACGTCAACCAGGCTGGCAATGAGGTCCCCGAGGACGACTTCCGAGGGAATGAGAACATCCTCTCGTGGGGAGTAGCATTGGTTGCCGTACACAGGAGGGAGCGGATAGAATGGAGCGCAGTTGGAAGGACCTCCTGCCACCGGGAGACTGGAAGGCCCTTGGATTTCAGTGCCAGTAGGACAGCCTTCCAGACTGTAGCATTCTCCCTTTCCACCTGTCCGTTACCCCTAGGGTTGTAGCTCGTGGTTCTACTAGAGGCAATCCCGAATGAGAGCAGGAATTGCCTCAAGTCGTTGCTCATGAACGACGAGCCCCTGTCGCTATGAATATAGCAGGGGTACCCGAACAGGGTAAAAAGCTCACTGAATGCCTTGATGACGGTGGCAGTCGACGTGTCCGCACAGGGGAAAACAAACGGAAACCGGGAAAATTCGTCTATTATGTTAAGAAAATAGACATTCCGATCCGTTGAGGGAAGGGGGCCCTTAAAATCTACACTCAGCCTCTCAAAAGGGCGAGTGGCCTTGACCAAATGTGCCCGGTCTGGTCGATAAAAGTGTGGTTTGCATTCTGCGCAAATCCGACAACTTCTAGTAACTGACCTGACCTCCTCCACCGAGTAGGGTAGGTTGCGGGCTTTTATGAAGTGGTAGAGTCTGGTGACTCCAGGATGACACAGATCATTGCGGAGAGCCTTCAAGCGGTCCTCCTGCATGATGGCGCATGTTCCGCGCGAGAGGGCATCCGAGGGCTCATTGAGCTTCCCTGGACGATACATAATATCGTAATTATAGGTGGAGAGCTCAATTCTCCACCGCAAGATCTTATCGTTCTTGATCTTGCCCCTCTGCGTGTTACTGAACATAAACGCCACGGATCGTTGATCCGTGATCAGGGTGAACCGCTTACCTGCCAGGTAATGGCGCCAGTGTCTGACTGCCTCCACAATGGCCTGAGCCTCCTTTTCCACCGCTGAGTGCCGAATCTCTGGGCCTTGAAGGGTGCGGGAAAAAAACGCGACGGGCCTGCCTGCCTGGTTTAGTGTGGCGGCTAGGGCGAAGTCCGATGCATCACTCTCCACCTGGAAAGGGATGGATTCATCCACCGCGTGCATCGTGGCTTTCGAGATGTCGCTTTTCAAAACCTTGAAGGCCAATTGGGCCTCCGGCGTAAGTGGGAAGGTCGTGGACTTAATGAGCGGACGAGCTTTGTCCGCGTAGTTGGGGACCCACTGTGCATAATACGAAAAGAACCCGAGGCATCTCCTCAGTGCTTTCGTGCTAGCGGGCAAGGGAAGTTCAGTGAGTGGGCGCATACGGTCTGGATCAGGGCCAATGACCCCGTTTTCCACCACGTATCCGAGGATGGCTAACCTATGCGTACGGAATACGCACTTCTCCCTGTTATAGGTCAGATTCAGGCGAGATGCAGTGCGTAGAAAGTGTTGGAGATTCGTGTCGTGGTCCTGCTGGTCATGGCCGCAGATGGTGACGTTATCCAGGTACGGGAAGGTAGCCCGCAACCCGTTCTGGTCCACCATTCGGTCCATAGCACGCTGGAAGACCGAGACCCCATTGGTGACACCAAATGGAACCCTGAGGAATTGGTATAGACGACCATCCGCCTCAAAAGCCGTATATTGTCGGTCCTCTGGGCGGATGGGGAGTTGATGGTAGGCGGACTTAAGGTCTATGGTAGAAAACACTCGGTACTGCGCAATCTGATTGACCATATCAGAAATGCGCGGGAGAGGATACGCATCCAGCTGCGTGTATCTATTAATGGTCTGACTATAGTCGATGACCATCCGAGGTTTGTTCCCGCTTTTGACTACCACGACCTGCGCTCTCCACGGACTAGCACTGGCCTGTATGATCTCTTCCTTGAGGAGCCGCTGAACCTCAGATCTAATAAAGATCCGGTCCTCAGCGCTGTAACGCCTACTTTTAGTAGCGATGGGCTTGCAGCCAGATACCAGATTTTTAAAAAGGGATGGTGTCGTGATCTTCAGGGTGGATAGATTGCACGCGGGGCGCTTTGGGCAATTTGGAGGCTGCGGCTGGTTCCCTACTGCCAGTGAAGGGAGTGGCCCACCGTACTGTAGGATCACACTCCTCATGTGGGCCATAAAGTTTAGTCCGAGGAGAATTGGCGCGCAAAGGTGAGGTAGCACAAGGAGCCTGTATTGCTCGTAAACTGTGCCCTGTACCTCAAGAGTTACCATACATTGTCCTTGGATCGGTACAGACCGGGACTGTGATGCCATGGAAATTGTCTGTTTGGCAGGGAGAACCCGGAGTCCACACCTTTTAGCAGTTTCAGGGTGTATGAAACTTTCGGTGCTCCCACTGTCAAACAGACAATTTACAGTTCTGCCACTAACCTTTACCTCCATCATGGAATGTTCCAGTCTGTAATGCCTGGTCTGATCCAGAGAGATCGACGCCACCGTTGGCCCCTGGGCGTCACTGCATGCTGCCGACGTGGATGCTGAGGACCCCTGCTGGTCGCTGCTGCATGCTGCCGATGTGGATGCTGAGGACCCCTGCTGGTCGCTCCTAGTCGTCGTGGACCATGATGGCCGCCCCCATGAATCGCATGTGGCCGAGGGCTCCAAGCGCAGCGACTCCTGGTGGTCTTCCTCCTCCTCTGTCTGCCACGATGGCGCCGTCCAGAGATCGCACGTGGTCGGACCTCGTGGGTACTGCAGCGCCGAAAGAGATGGTCTCCGTTCTGGAGGGTTACAAGCTGCACTGCCGTTTTTAGGTTTGGACCTGCAGACTTTGCCGTAGTGGCCTTTTTTACCGCACTGGCTGCAGATTGCCGTTCTTGCCGGACACTGTTGCCGTGGATGCTTGGCCCCACCGCAAAAATAGCATCGCTGGCCACCTGGAGCTGCCGCCGTCGTCGAATCGATCTGGGAGCGCGGGTTCGCGGGGCGAGGAGGGAGCAGAGCTTGCTCCAACCACGTTGACTGCACGTGGTCCTCGGGGTACAGCGCCAAGCTCTTCGACGCCGCCTCCAACCTCACGGCCATCCCCATTGCCTGGGTCAAGTTGAGTTTCCCCTTTTCTAATAATTTAAGTCTGATGTACGAGGACCCTACCCCTGCTACGAACGCGTCTCGGGCGAGGTCTTGCATGTACTGCTCGGCGGAGACATCCTTACAGTCACAACCCCTGGCAAGCTGCAGGAGTTCATTGGCGTAGTCTTCTATGGTCTCGCCCGACTGCCGACGTCGTGTAGCGAGGAGATAACGAGCGTGAATCTCGTTGGGTGGCGTAATGTACCTATTCTTTAGGAGCTCGACGGCACCCTGGTAAGTGGAAGCTGCACGAATGGCTAGGTAAATCGTGTCGCTTACCCTTGCGTGGAGGACCTGGAGTCTATCACTGTCTGTAGTGATAGCTACCGAGGCTGCCAGGTAGTCCTCGAAGCACTTCCACCAATGTTCGAACGTGTTAGCTGCACCGACCGCACGTGGGTCCAGTGTCAGACGATCCGGTTTTAGGATCTGTTCCATATTCTCAGTTAATGTATTAAATTGATGCACCTCAATGAGCACCCGGAAACAAGGCTTTAGAACTGAAGGCTTTAATACATTAACAATGAAACTACTAACACAAATTCACCCGTTCAGACTGAAGGGGTCCTGCCGGAGCAGGGGGTCTTATACCCTGCCACCGGAGGCGGGACCCCACTGGAGTGTGCCATGATAACACTTAGGACAGGTAAACACCCTATCCCAACAACATAGTACAACCCCCATAACAACAACACCCTAGCCCAACAGTAACACAATAACAACCCCAGTGGTGAACCAACGATGGTTCACCACACTGTTGTCACCACGTTTACGAGTGAATATATTCTAATGCTCGGCCTAGTTTTCTCACCTTGTGCTGTGTTAGAGTAGGGAGATCGGCTGGCAGTGAGAAAACTGAGGCTGATGGGCCAGAGTAGTGAATTTACAGAGCAGAGAATTTAGTCAGGATTAGTCCCTGACTGATGACCACTTATAACTCTCCCGATTCATGTTTCTGGTTAGGGTTAAGGGCAAGCAGGGGGGGGTTCCTGTCTGCTGTCGTAGATAAGGACAGCACGGTGGCACAGTGGTTAGCACTGCTGCCTCACAGCACCAGCGACCTAGGTTCAATTCCGGCATTGGTCACTGTCTGTGTGGAGTGTGCACTTTCTGCCCATGTCTGCGTGGGTTTCCTCCGGGTGCTCCGGTTTCCTCCCACAGTCCAAAGATGTGCAGTTTAGGTTGATTGGCCATGCTAAATTGTTAGGGGGATTAGCAGGGTAAATGTGTGGGGTAGGGGGATAGGGCCTGGGTGGGATTGTGGTCGGTGCAGACTCGATAGGCCAAATGGCCTCCTTCTGCACTGTTGGGATTCTATGGTCTGGTACGTAAAGGGTCAACATGAGACTGAGCACAGTACCATCCAAGGAAACCAGGTGAACTCGAGAGATGCTAGGGATTGAGATAAATAAAGCAATTTATTTAAATAGCACAACAACTTTAGAAACATTTCTGTCATGCCTTTCTGTTTGCCCTTGCTTGAAATTTGGGTATTTCTCCAACTTTTGGCCTGGAAGGGAGGTGGGTCACCAGTTACGATTGAGAGGAGCAGCCAGCAGGGTTCGGCAAGGGTCCAACCTTCTTTAAATGTGGCGTCTACAGGAGCAGGGCTGCTGCACATTCAGGTAAATTTGTTTCAATAACTGACCTTCTTGGTTGTGGCCTAGAGGCTGGGCCAAGGCCTGAGAGTTTTCCTGAGGATGTTCAATGCCAGCAGCCTCAGGACAAAACCAGTTTTGCAGTGGAAGGCTCAAACAGGGATTAGGACCCTTATTTTTATAAAGGGATGGACACCTGGTTCAGGTGTGGGCACGGCACCGTGATGTTTCTATCCTTTCCCAATAAGTGCACTTGCAGCCAGTAACATGCATGCATTTCCTGCCCGACATTTGGGACTGAGTAAACCAGTTTGATTTGATTTATTATTATCACATGTATTGGGATACATTGAAAACTATTTTTTCTTGCGTGCTATACAGCCAAAGCATACCGTTCATAGAGAAGGAAAGGAGAGGGTGCAGAGGGTGCAGTTCATATCTGAGAGATGGTTGCTGTGCAGTCAACTTTTCTGTCCATTGGGTCAGACAAGCCTTTGTGTCAGTTTTTCCAATTTGTTTATTTCCCCCAGAAACATTACATGGAACATAATGGTGGCACAGTGGCACTGCTGCCTCACAGCAGGAGGGATCCAGGTTCAATTCCAGCCTTGGGCCACTGTCCGTGTGGAGTTTGCACATTCTCCCCGTGTCTGCATGGGTTTCCTCCAAGTGCTCCAATTTCCTCCCACCCTCCAAAGATGTGCGGGCTACATGGACTGGCCATGCTAAATTGCCCCTTAGTGTCAGGGAGATTAGCAGGGTAAATACGTGGGGTTACAGAGACAGGGCCTGGGTGGGATTGTTGTGGGTGCAGGCTCGATGGGCTGAATGGCCTCTTTCTGCACTGTAGGGATTCTATGATTCTATGAATACGAGGACAGGAGTTGGCAATTTATCCTCTTGAGCCCGTTCCGCAAAGGCAACAATGGCTTTCCCAGTGGGAATCCCAAATCTGAATTGTACGGAAGAAGATCAGGGCGGGATGCCAGATGGGTCAGGCGGCATTGAATGGGCTCTGTACCCACACTCCATACCCACACATCCCCCGACAGAGGGCAGGTAACAAAGGTGGAGCCTCCTCTTCCTTAAGAAAGTTGTGAAAGCAAGTCCCACAATAACCTCAGTGAAATATGTGAATGCTTGAATAACAATTACATTGAATAGCCCTTCCGAGACATCTCAATCACAGCGTGTCACGCTATACATCATCCTTCAGGAAAGAGGGCATGGCAAATGATTCAACCTTCTGTGATTAACCATAGTTGGCAAGTTGCCACCAATCCTTTTTACATCTGGCAATTTTATGTCTTGCTCAGCAGCAAAGCATCTGCAGGCGAAGGGAGCCACATTACATTTACAATTTCCATGTTAAATTCTCAAACTATACTCTCTGTTTATGAGACTCGGCAGGTAATGTTGCCTGGGCTGGAAGAGTGTAGCTATGAGGAGAGATTGGATAGGTTCGGGTTATTTTCCTTCGAACAAAGAAGGCTGAGGGGTGACTCAACAAAGATGTACAAAATTATGAGGGGAAGAGATAGAGTAGACAGGATAAAATTGTTTCCCTTGGCGGAGAATTCTGGAATCAGGGAGCATAGATTCAAGATAAATGGCAGAAGATGTAGAAGGGACATGAGGAAGAACGTCTTTACGCAAAGGGTGGTGGGTGTCTGGAGTTCGCTGCCAGAGGTTGGTGGTGGAGGCAGAGACCTAAACTCTTTTTAAAAAATACCTGGATCTGCACATTAAGTGCTGTAAGCTACAGGACTATGGGCCGTGTGCAGGAAGGTGGGATTAGAAAGGACACCTGGGGGTCTTTGGGATGGCATGGACAGGAGGGGCCAAATGGCCTCCTTCTGTGCTGTAACTTTTCTATGGTTCTATGGTTGTGCCACTTCAGATACATTAGAATCAGTGCCCAGCTGAAGGGGATAGAAGACCACTCATCCCTACAGCATCCAGCCATCTCATATTATCCTATGATTAGGAACAGGAGCAGGCCATTCAGCCCGTCCAGCCTGCTTCACATTCTATTAGATCATGGCTGATCATCTGCTTCAACACCACTTTCCCGCACTATTTCCACATCACTTGGTGTCCAGAAGCCTATCGATTTCTGTCTTGCACATGCTCAATGATTGAGCCTCTGGGTTAGAGAATTCCAAAGATTCACCACCCTCTGAGGGAAGAAATTTCTCCTCATCTCAGTGTAAACGGCCCACTCCTTATCCTGAGATTATGTCCCCTTGACACATCAGCCAAGGGAAACATCTGCATCCACCTTGTCACACCCTGTCAGAATTTTGTAAGTTTCAAAACTCTCCCAAATACAAACCTAGCCTCCTCAATCTCTCTTCATAAAACAATCCTGCCATCCCAGGATTAATCTAGTGAACATCCATCGCACTCCTTCCATGGCAAATATACCCCTCCTTAGACAAGGAGACCAAAACTGTACACAATACTCTAGCTGCAGTCTCACCAAGGTTTTAAACTTGATTTATTAGTGTCACAAGTAGACTTACATTAACACTGCAATGAAGTTATTGTGTAAATCCCTTAGTCGCCACACTTCGGCGCCTGTTCGGGTACACTGAGGGAGAATTTAGCATAGCCAATGCACCTAACCAGCACATGTTTTGGACTGTGGGAGGAAACCGGAGTACCCGGAGGAAACCCACGCAGACACGGGGAGAATGTGCAGATTCTGCACAGACAGTGACCCAAGCCAGGAATCGAACCTGGGTCCCTGGCGCTGTGAGGCAGCAGTGCTAACCACTGTGCCACCATGCCGCCCTATATAACTGCAGCATGACAGCGGCACAGTGGAACAGTGGTTAGCACTGGTTAGCACCAGGTGGCAAAGTCCAGAATAAGGGGGTTTGGCGACCAGATCCTTTAATCATCTTAAACATCTTAAGTATCCCTCAATTTTCGATGCAAGGGAATCCAACCCTAATGTATGCTCATAAATTAACTCTTTTATTCCATTACTACAAAGAGTAAGTGATAACTCAGTAGGGAAATTAAAATCATGTGTCAATTTCAAAAACAAGTCAGCAAATTGAGTTTCAGACTCTAGTATCATGCTGAGTTTTGTTTTTTATCAGACATTGTGTCATTGGGTTTGACTAGTGAGTAATAAGCTCGCCTTATGGAGGGGGCTATTTTTCAAAATGAGTAAAACTCAGAGTAATGATGAAGAAAGGTCAAAATAATCCATTACCTGCTTTCTAACATGTTCAGTTACATCTGAAAATTGGCTGGAAAAAAATAATCCATCTATAAAATTGTGAAATAAAAATAGAAAATGATGGAAAAACTTAGCAAGTCTGGTGGGGCGGCACGGTGACACGATGGTTAGCGCTGCTGCCTCACAGCGCCAGGGACCTGGGTTCAATTCCCAGCTTGGGTCACTGTCTGTGCAGAGTCTGTACGTTCTCCCCGTGTCTGCATGGACTTCCTCCGGGTGTTCCGGTTTCCTCCCACAGTCTGAAAGATGTGCTGGTTGGCCATGCTAAATTCTCTCTCAGTGTACCCGAACAGGCGCTGGAGTGTGGCGACTAGGGGATTTTCACAGTAACTTCATTGCAGTGTTAATGTAAGCCTACTTGTGACACTAATAAATAAACTTAAACTTAGTGTCTGTGGAGAGAGAAATAGAGTTGACCGATGGAATAATACAGGGGGGTAGATGACCCGACACCTCCCAACCCCAAAAACCATATCAGCTTGAACCCAACAGGCTGCACACTGACCAGCCTCGCAGGAATAAAGTGCAGCCAGACTGATTAACGAGGGCCAAGTGGAAATTCCATCCCCCCTTGTAGTGGAAACACTGCCTTCTGGGACTGGCCAGCAGCTCCATCAACCCCGACAGTGCCAGGGAGGCATCAATTGCAGTCAATGGGACTTCATCTGAAGAGCGGAGCCCAAAGCCTCGGATCCCCAGAGCAGGTAATCTGAGGCCTGGGGCCAGCAGGGTTTGGGAGTGTTAAGAAGAGGAACAGTGATGGGAAGCGGGTGGGTTTAAGAGAGGGAGCCGGGGCATTGAGCTTAAAAATTGGCAAGTCATGTTGCAACTTTATAGAACCTTAGTTAGGCCGCACTTGGAATATAGTGTTCAATTCTGGTCACCACACTACCAGAAGGATGTTGAGGCTTTGGAGAGGGTACAGAAAAGATTTACCATAATGTCGCCCTGGAATGGAGGACATTAGCTATTAGTGAACTTGGTTTGTTCTCACTGGAACAACAGAGGTCGAGGAGTGACCTGATAGAAGTCTACAAGATTATGAGGGGCATGGACAGAGTGGATAGTCAGAAGCTTTTTCGCCAGAGTGGAAGAGTCAATTACTAGGGGTTTAAGGTGCAAGGGGCAAGGTTTAAAGGAGATGTACAAGGTAAGTTTTTTACACAGCGGGCAGTGATGCCTGGAACTCGTTGCCGGGGGAGCTAGTGGAAGCAGATACGATAGTGAGTTTTAAGGGGCGTCTGGACAAATACATGAATAGGATGGGAATAGAGGGATATGATCCCCGGAAGGATCGGGGGTTTAGTTCAGGTCAGCACAGGCTTGGAGGGCTGAAGGGCCTGTTCCTGTGCTGTAATTTTCTTTGTTCTTTGTTCTTTGTTTTCTGGAGGCGGGGGGGGGTTTCGGTCTAAGGGGGGCCACATTGTGGTCGGGAAGAGGCAGCTCTGAAATGTGGCATCTTTCTTCCTTTCTACCCTTTAGCCATTTGTAGCTAAAAATCGGGCTCCTTGCTCATGCCCAGCTGCCCACGCCAAACGTATTACACATGGGCATCATAGTATTTTGGTCAGTAAGCTGGATAATAAATCATTGCTGAAATCTTCCTGCCGTTTACCCCCGGGATCCTATGGTCTCGCTGACGACGCACCCCACCATGGGTTTCCCAGCAGCGAGGGGTGCATTCAGCATGAAACTATGTTAACAACAGTAAGATTCGATCACCAGCGAGCGGCCTGCAACTTTCCAGCACCAAGAAACACGCTGCAGAGATGCAGGAAAATCCCACCCCATGTAATTGGTCATATACATATGGTAGTCAGGCTGCCAGCTCTGGTCCGCCCGCACCAATATTACGGGAGTAAGCTCAGGGGTGAGCAGCTAACACATATGTGCCCTGCACCCTCCCCCCACCACCCGAAGTCCCTCGTGAGAAATACACCTGCTGGGGGCGCATAAAATTCAGCCCGTTTCCAGTTCAATCGGATATCAGTCTTCTTCATAAGACTTCTTTAGAGCAGGTTTTTTCAAAGAGGGGGTCGCAACCCGCAGGTGGGTCATGGGCAGGTGTAAAAAGGGGTGCAGTGTTCCCCAAAGATCACCTGACTTAGGTGCCAAGAACTGCACACACTATCCAAAATGAGGCCAAACCCTCCTGCCTGAATTTATACTCCCTTGGAACAGTCATCTCTGACATAAGAGGCAACAGCGAGTAGGTCAGTGTACCCTTCATGTGCGCTTGGCGCCAAGCGCCCTGTATGTACGTGTCTTTTCGCGTGAATTCAGTTGGGGGTGAGTTCTTTCACTTGCGTGCAAGGAAGGAGGACTGTGAACATGGATCGTTTTGTTACAAGAGGCAGCCAGAGACACTAAGAGGCAGTGTGCCTATTGGCCAGGATCCCAC
Source organism: Mustelus asterias (assembly GCF_964213995.1). Classification (NCBI taxonomy): domain Eukaryota; kingdom Metazoa; phylum Chordata; class Chondrichthyes; order Carcharhiniformes; family Triakidae; genus Mustelus; species Mustelus asterias. The sequence goes on along the minus strand of NC_135811.1, from coordinate 81,651,905 downwards.
ATCGGAATCTGCTGGACAGAGCCTTTCTGGAGAGTCCACGACATGACAGGGCAGTGTTTATGTCAGCTCTGTACAGAACGTCAGGGCCTCCAATGAACAGTCTGTGAAGAAGAAATTAATACCAGGAACAAAGCAGGATAAAGATGATTTCCAGAGGTAAGTTTTTTAAATTGTGCCAACGCAAATCAGGATGTAAAGCCCATGGGTGTTATATGCGGGGAGATACTGGCGAACGAGTAAATATAGCCTGGGTCCTGAAGCTCAATCAATTGGCAAAAGTGGGGGAAAAAATGGTTGAAAAACACTGCTTTGGAGATCTGAAGAAGAGTTACATTGGAGGGTGGGATTTTCCGGCCGCGCTCACCCCAAGTTTGGAAATTCCTACCCAAGGTCCATAGACCTTTGCATGGTCCGCCCCCATCCACCACGATTCCCGTGGCAGGCGGGACGGGAAAATTCCGGCCAAAATGTTAACTCTCTCCACGGAGGCTGCCAAGCCTGCTGAGCTTTTCCAGCATGTTCTAATTTCTTTCAGATTCCCTGTATCTGAAGCATCTTGCTTTTATTTTAGTTAAAATTAAGACTCTACCAAGGACATAAATAGGGCCAGCTCACAAAAAAGGGTGGCCTTTACTGAGGAGACGCAATGCACTTTTAAAAGATTGCACATGCTTTTAGCCACCCCTCCAAATCTCTCCTCTCTGGTTCACAGCCCCTGCCTTTTATAATGTTTTAGTAACATTTTTCCCGGTGTATGGGAAGGTTTAACCATCCTCAGCTAGCATCTTTCTTTTGGCGGGGCCTTCTGTAAATCATCATGGGAGATACTCAACATTAATGAACAATATAAATGGAAACTGATGTTTTGTCATTGTGGTTTTTAATATCATCAGATTAAATAAATCAGCTTAAAATGGCAGTGTTCATGGTGAAAATATATTGCAATGTCCACCTGCTTCATAGTAAGAAGTCTCACAACACCAGGTTAAAGTCCAACAGGTTTATTTGGTAGCAAATACCATAAGCTTTCGGAGCGCTGCTCCTTCGTCAGATGGAGTGGAAATCTGACGAAGGAGCAGCGCTCCGAAAGCTTATGGTATTTGCTACCAAATAAACCTGTTGGACTTTAACCTGGTGTTGTGAGACTTCTTACTGTGTTCACCCCAATCTAATGCCGGCATCTCCACATCATGACCTGCTTCATCACCAGAGGTCAAGACATGTGTAGGTTTTTTTTAAATATCCAGATTATTTTGATTTATCTTAATCTTTAATTATACAATTATCTGATTTCAGATTAACTCACTAAAATCAATTCAATGTTATGGTTTGAACAACGCAAAACGATCAGGCAAGATGAACCCTCGATTAATCATAGAATCCCCACAGTGCAGAACGAAGTGCATTCGGCCCATCGAGTCTACACTGACTCCAATCCCACCCAGACCCTATTCCCGTAACCCCACGTATTTACCCTGCTAATCTCCTGACACTAGGGTCAATTTAGCATGGCCAGTCAACCTAACCCGCACATCTTTGGGCTGTGGGAGGAAACCGGAGCACCCAGAGGAAACCCACGCAGACACGGGGAGAATGTGCAAACTCAACACAGACAGTGACCCGAGGCTGGAATTGGACCCAGGACCTTGGCGCTGTGCAGCAGTGCTAACCATTGTGCCACCATGCTGCCCTTGAAATTAAAAGAAAAAGCTTATTTTAAAAAGGAAAAAGCATTCTTAATAACACAAAACACAGTTACAGCTTCAAATGAGTGACCAGCTCACTGAAGAGTAAAGATGTCCCTCCTGTTCTTTCGTTGATATCAATTCTTTCAAATTATACCTCAGGAGCATCCAGTATGTGACTAGCTAGCAAAGGTGTTGTTCGAAGCCTCTATTCTATCAATACATCATCTCAGACCCATGTCTGTGTAATTCCATAATTGGTTAACTTAAATGTTGATTTGCTTTATTTGGAGATATAGAAACCCTACAGTGCAGAAGGAGGCCATTTGGCCCATCGAGCCTGCACCAACCACAATCCCACCCAGCTCCTATCCCCGTAGCCCCACATATTTACCCTGACAGCCCCTCTGTCACTAAGTGTCAATTTAACATGGCCAATCACCTAACCCGCGCATCTTTGGACTGTGGGAGGAAACCGGAGCACCCGGAGGAAACCCACGCAGACACGGGGAGAACGTGCAGACTCTGCACAGGCAGTGACCCGAGCCAGGAAGCGAACCTCGGCCCCTGGCGCTGTGAGGCAGCAGTGCTAACCACTGTGCCACCATGCTGCTTAAACTAAAAGAGAAAGTTTATTTTAAAAAGGAAAAAACATACTTAACACAAAACAGAGTCACAGCTACAAACAAGTGACCAGTTTGACTAACTCTGCACATCAGCTCCTGACAGGACAATATTTCTTTTGCAATGTCTTTTCTTATCTGACCAGACAGCTGTCTATTGTCCATTTTGCCACAGTTTTGATTGATCCTCATTGAAAGCAGACAAAGGGTGGCATTTTCCAGCCACGCTCGTCCCAAAACCAGAACATCCCACCCGAGGTCAATAGACCTTCGCCTGGTCCGCCTCACTCCCACCCACTACAATTCCCGTGGCAGGCGGGACAGAAAAATCCCCACCATAAGGTTTTAAATCCAGCTTTAATGTAACTACTGAATTAATGACTATTTTTTTCAATTACAGCTTAATTGAGATTCACTATTTGGTCATTCATCTGTTTCTGGCTGGTTCCTAATTATGTAATAGCTCTTAATTAATACATGCGAGTGATTATAAAGTACAGAATGCAAAAGATTTTTTACCTCAGCGTTAGTACCTTTGTTTTGACCTTGTTAGTTTATTACAATGGATATAATATACGTAGGTAATCTAAAAATGGTTGAGTTACATTTAAACCTGGTGCCCAGGCCTGCTTACGCATGGCTGCAATTAAGAGAGTACGATACAGCACCAATACAGCGAAAAGGATTAAAGGACTGAAAACCTACACAAAGAAGCTTTTTAATCTGTCTCCACTCTTGTGGATCCTAGCAACAAAGTGAAAAGTGAAATGTCTGGCAAGGCTTGAGGAAGTGGTTACTGGTAATAAGTTTATTATGGAGCACTGCAGCACATCACTGTGTGGGATACATCAGGCTAACAACAGTCCATTTCAGGCAGTTTATTAAATGTCGATGCTTAAGTCAACAACTCTGATGCTTCAATACACCACTGATTGGATTGTTCCCACAAGGGAAAGACATTTCTTAATTTATCCTGAGGATTTGGTATCTAATATTTTTGGGATTCAGTGCGGATCGAATTACAAGAGGTAAGATGAAGATCTTCCTTGATTAGCATCTGAATGCATTGAAGAGGTCAATAAAGTTATCTACAGTCAGGATGAATAGCTGTAACTTGGTAACATCCCCAATTTACTGAATATTTACTGAATTCCTTCATAACTGCAAAAATATTCATAACTCACATGTTCCACAGACATAACGCAGCTTATAACAAAACTTTGAATTTAATCTAACAAGACATCTCAAGGTATTTCATGGGAGCATTTTGAAACCAAATTTGATTCCTAGCCACCTAATGAGAAATTCAAGTTTAAATTTATTTTATTAGTGTCACAAGTAGGCTTACATTATCACTGCAATGAAGTTACTCTGAAAATCCTCTAGACGCCACACTCCGTCGCCTGTTCGGGTACACTGAGGGAGAATTTAGCATGGCCAATGCATCTAACCAGCACGTCTTTCAGACTGTGGGATGAAACCGGAGCGCCTGGAGGAAACCCACGCAGACACGGGGAGAATGTGCAGACTCCGCACAGACAGTGACCTGAGCTGGGACTTGAACCCGGGTCCCTGACGCTGTGAGGTGGCGGTGCTAACCATTGTGCCACCGGGAATCGAACTTGGGTCCCTGGTGCTGTGAGGCGGCGGTGCTAACCACTGTGCCACCATGCCGCGGATTGGTGATCCAAAGCTGAGTCAAAGAAGTGGATTTTAAGGAACGTTCTAAATGTGGAGAGTGAGGGTTAGAGATGCAGAGAGATTTAGGGAGGGATTTTCTGCTGGTGTGGGCATTTGTACTGATGCGCGACAATAAGCACATGGAACCAAGGCTTCGGTATTGAAGGCTTTAATAGAGTAACAATGGAACTACTAACACGAATACACCAGTTCAGACTGAAGGGGTCCTGCCGGAGCAGGGGGTCTTATACCTCGCCACCGGAGGCGGGACCCCACTGGAATGTGCCATGATAACTCTTATAACAGGTAAACACCCTAACCCAACAACATTGTACAACCCCCACAGTAACAACACCCTAGCCCAACAGTAACATAGTAACAACCCCCTGTGGTGAACCAACGATGGTTCACCACATTCACCCCTCCTTTAAGAACAAAAGGTGGCGGGGTGCACGAAAAACAGGTCATATAAACAGACAAATCACAGGATTCACAAGTCCAGACGGTCTGGAGGACCGCACCGACGCTGCGATCTCCTCAACACCGGTTGCGAAACCGGAGCAGGTGCTTGTGGTGGCGCTCTTTCCAAAGCAACGTCTGGCTGTCCCCTCAAGGACTCCCGGGCCGGCCGGCCCTGGTGAGGCGATGGTGCAGGGGATCCTGGAACGTTTGGTGGTAGTGGTGGTGGTGATGATGGTGGCGCCGATCTCCGAGTCTCAGGCAAGCTGTACATGGGAGTAAAAGTGTTATGCACTGGTCCCGGTGCTGACCGCGCCACGTCTGGGGAAGTAATGAGGAGTAGTGGATTCGTGACTGGGGGAATAGGAGCGACAGGAGTTGCTACGTCCCCTGCGGGCGCCAGGTCTCTAATGGAGACAGTGTCCTCTCGCCCGTCAGGATATGCCACATAGGCATACTGAGGGTTGGCGTGGAGGAGTTGGACCGGTTCGACCAAGGGGTCGGACCTGCGAGCCCTCACATGTCGCCGCAGAAGGACGGGTCCTGGGTACGTCAACCAGGCTGGCAATGAGGTTCCCGAGGACGACTTCCGAGGGAATGAGAACATCCTCTCGTGGGGAGTAGCATTGGTTGCCGTACACAGGAGGGAGCGGATAGAATGGAGCGCATTTGGAAGGACCTCCTGCCAACGGGAGACTGGAAGGCCCCTGGATTTCAGTGCCAGTAGGACAGCCTTCCAGACTGTAGCATTCTCCCTTTCCACCTGTCCGTTACGCCTAGGGTTGTAGCTCGTGGTTCTACTAGAGGCAATCCCGAATGAGAGCAGGAATTGCCTCAAGTCGTTGCTCATGAACGACGAGCCCCTGTCGCTATGAATGTAGCAGGGGTACCCGAACAGGGTAAAAAGTTCACTGAAAACCTTGATGACGGTGGCAGTCGACGTGTCCGCACAGGGGACAACAAACGGAAACCGGGAATACTCGTCTATTATGTTGAGGAAATAGACATTCCGGTCCGTTGAGGGAAGGGGGCCCTTAAAATCCACACTCAGCCTCTCAAAAGGGCGAGTGGCCTTGACCAATTGTGCCCGGTCTGGTCGATAAAAGTGTGGTTTGCATTCTGCGCAAATCCGACAGCTTCTAGTCACTGACCTGACATCCTCCACCGAGTAAGGCAGGTTGCGGGCTTTTATGAAGTGGTAGAGTCTGGTGACTCCAGGATGACACAGATCATTGTGGAGAGCCTTCAAGCGGTCCTCCTGCATGATGGCGCATGTTCCGCGCAAGAGGGCATCCGAGGGCTCATTGAGCTTCCCTGGACGATACATAATATCGTAATTATAGGTGGAGAGCTCAATTCTCCACCGCAAGATCTTATCGTTCTTGATCTTGCCCCTCTGCGTGTTACTGAACATAAACGCCACGGATCGTTGATCCGTGATCAGGGTGAACCGCTTCCCTGCCAGGTAATGGCGCCAGTGTCTGACTGCCTCCACAATGGCCTGAGCCTCCTTCTCCACCGCTGAGTGCCGAATTTCTGGGCCTTGAAGGGTGCGGGAAAAGAACGCGACGGGCCTGCCTGCCTGGTTTAGTGTGGCGGCTAGGGCGAAGTCAGATGCATCACTCTCCACCTGGAAAGGAATGGATTCATCCGCCGCGTGCATCGTGGCTTTTGAGATGTCGCTCTTCAAAACCTTGAAGGCCAATTGGGCCTCCGGCGTAAGTGGGAAGGTCGTGGACTTAATGAGCGGACGAGCTTTGTCCGCGTAGTTGGGGACCCACTGTGCATAATACGAAAAAAACCCGAGGCATCTCCTCAGTGCTTTCGTGCTAGCGGGCAAGGGAAGTTCAGTGAGTGGGCGCATACGGCCAATGACCCCGTTTTCCACCACGTATCCGAGGATGGCTAACCTACGCGTACGGAATACGCACTTCTCCCTGTTATAGGTCAGATTCAGGCGAGATGCAGTGCGCAGAAAGTGTTGGAGATTCGTGTCGTGGTCCTGCTGGTCATGGCCGCAGATGGTGACGTTATCCAGGTACGGGAAAGTAGCCCGCAACCCGTTCTGGTCCACCATTCGGTCCATAGCACGCTGGAAGACCGAGACCCCATTGGTGACACCAAATGGAACCCTGAGGAATTGGTATAGACAACCATCCGCCTCAAAAGCCGTATATTGTCGGTCCTCTGGGCGGATGGGGAGTTGATGGTAGGCGGACTTAAGGTCTATGGTAGAAAACACTCGGTACTGCGCAATCTGATTGACCATATCAGAAATGCGCGGGAGAGGATCCGCATCCAGCTGCGTATAACGATTAATGGTCTGATTATAGTCGATGACCATCCGAGGTTTGTTCCCGCTTTTGACTACCACGACCTGCGCTCTCCACGGACTAGCACTGGCCTGTATGATCCCTTCCTTGAGGAGCCGCTGAACCTCAGATCTAATAAAGATCCGGTCCTCAGCGCTGTAACGCCTACTTTTAGTAGCGATGGGCTTGCAGCCAGGTACCAGATTTTTAAAAAGGGATGGTGCAGTGATTTTCAGGGTGGATAGATTGCATGCGGGGCGCTTTGGGCAATTTGGAGGCTGCGGCTGATTCCCTACTGCCAGTGAAGGGAGTGGCCCACCGTACTGTAGGATCACACTCTTCATGTGGACCATAAAGTTTAGTCCGAGGAGAATTGGCGCGCAAAGGTGAGGTAACACAAGGAGCCTGTATTGCTCGTAAATTGTGCCCTGTACCTCAAGAGTTACCATACATCGTCCTTGGATCGGTACAGACCGGGACCGTGATGCCATGGAAATTGTCTGTTTGGCAGGGAGAACCCGGAGTCCACACCTTTTAGCAGTTTCAGGGTGTATGAAACTTTCGGTGCTTCCACTGTCAAACAGACAATTCACAGTTCTACCACTAACCTTTATATCCATCATAGAATGTTCCAGTCTGTAGTGCCTGGTCTGATCCAGGGAGATCGACGCCACCGTTGGCCCCTGGGCGTCACTGCATGCTGCCGATGTGGATGCTGAGGACCCCTGCTGGTCGCTCCTAGTCGTCGTGGACCATGATGGCCGCCCCCATGAATCGCACGTGGGCGAGGGCGCCAAGCGCAGTGACTCCTGGTGGTCTTCCTCCTCCTCTGTCAGCCACGATGGCGCCGTCCTGGGATCGCACGTGGTCGGACCTCGTGGGTACTGCGACGCCGAAGGAGATTGTCTCCCTTCTGGAGGGTTACAAGCTGCACTGCCGTTTTTAGGTTTGGACCTGCAGACTTTGCCGTAGTGGCCTTTTTTACCGCACTGGCTGCAGATTGCCGTTCTTGCCGGACACTGTTGCCGTGGATGCTTGGCCCCACCACAAAAATAGCATCGCTGGCCACCTGGAGCTGCCGCCGTCGTCGAATCGATCTGGGAGCGCGGGTTAGCGGGGCGAGGAGGGAGCTGAGCTTGCTCCAACCACGTTGACTGCACGTGGTCCTCGGGGTACAGCGCCAAGCTCTTCGACGCCGCCTCCAACCTCACGGCCATCTCCATTGCTTGGGTCAAGTTGAGTTTCCCCTTTTCCAGCAATTTAAGCCTGATGTACGAGGACCCTACCCCTGCTACGAACGCGTCTCGGGCGAGGTCGTACATATACTGTTCGGCTGATACGTCCTTACAATCGCAACCCCTGGCAAGCTGCAGGAGCTCATTGGCATAGTCCTCCATGGTTTCGCCCGACTGCCGACGTCGTGTAGCGAGGAGGTAACGAGCATGTATCTCGTTGGGTGGCATAGTGTATCTTTTTTTTAGGAGCTCGACGGCACCCAGGTAAGTGGGAGCTGCACGAATGGCTAGGTAAATCGTGTCGCTTACCCTTGCGTGGAGGACCTGGAGTTTATCACTGTCTGTAGTGATAGCTACCGAGGCTGCCAGGTAGTCCTCAAAGCACTTCCACCAATGGTCGAATGTGTTAGCTGCACCGACCGCACGTGGGTCCAGTGTCAGACGATCCGGTTTTAGAATCTGTTCCATACTCTCTGTTTTTTTTTTCTTCTTGTTGTACAGCTGTGAGTTTTCTGTTTACTCTATTAAATTGATGCGCGACAATAAGCACATGGAACCAAGGCTTCGGTATTGAAGGCTTTAATAGAGTAACAATGGAACTACTAACACGAATACACCAGTTCAGACTGAAGGGGTCCTGCCGGAGCAGGGGGTCTTATACCTCGCCACCGGAGGCGGGACCCCACTGGAATGTGCCATGATAACTCTTATAACAGGTAAACACCCTAACCCAACAACATTGTACAACCCCCACAGTAACAACACCCTAGCCCAACAGTAACATAGTAACAACCCCCAGTGGTGAACCAACGATGGTTCACCACATGTACCTGTTCATTGGTGGAAAGGTGTAGTGGTAATGTCACTGGACTAGTAATCCAGAGTCCCTGGCTAATAATCTGCGGGTGCCAGTTCAAATCCCACTCTGTCAGATATGGGATTTGAATTTGATTAATAAATGTGGAAATGAAAACTAGTCTCGATAATAGTGACCATATTATAAAAATCCATCTGGTTCATTAATGTCCTTTAGGGAAGGAAATCTGACGTCCTTACCTGGTCTGGCCTAAATGTGACTCCAGACCCACAGCAATGGGCTGAGTCTCAAATGCTCTCTGAAATGGCCTGGCAAGCCAGTGGATTCAAGCACAATTCAGAGTGAGGAATCAAATGCCAGCCTTGCCAGCGATGCCCACATCCCATGAAAGAATAAATAATTCCCCCAACTCCAGCATGATGCCACCACTAAACACATCTTCCCACCACTCCCCCTGTCAGCATTCCGCAAGGACCATTCCCTCTGGGACACCCTGGTCCACTCATCCATCACCCACAACATTTTGGTACCTTCCCACAGCACCTTCCGTTGCAATCGCAGAAGGTGCAAAACCTGCCCCTTTACCTCCTCCCTGCTCACCACCCAAGTGCCTAAACACTCTTTTCAGGTGAAGCGATGCTTCACGTGCACCTCATTCAATCTGGTCTATTGCATTCGCTGCTCCCAATGCAGTCTATTCTACATCGGAGAAACCAATCACAGACAGGGTGACCACTTTGCAGAACATCTTTGGTCCATCTGCAAGCAGGAGCCAGACCTTCCTGTTGCTTGCCATTTCAACGCACCATCCTGCTCTCCTGTCCACATGTCCCTCCTTGACCTGCTGTAATGTTCCAATGAAGCCCAACGCAAACTGGAGGAACAGCATCACACCTTTTGATTAGGCACATTACAACCTTTCAGACTCAACATTGAGTTCAATAACTTCAAACTATGGACTTTCTCCTCCACTTTCACCCCATTTTTATTTCTATCAATTTATTTTTGTTTATTCCATTGATTTATTTTCCCATCCCATTTCTCATCCCGCTTTCCATTTGCTACACTGCTCACCTTTGTTCTGCCGTTAACACATTCTGAGCTCTTAATGTGCCACTATCAGTACCTCCTGAGCCATGATCACCACCATTTACATTCCCTTTGTCAATCTGTCCCTAGCCACCACCTATCGCTGACCCTCTAACCAGCCCCCCGAACTAATCCACCCCACACCCCACCCACATTCCACGTAACAGTACAAACCTCATCCTATTATCAATTCTCTTTAGCTCTGACGAAGTCATCCAGAGTTGGAATGTTGGTCGGAATTCCCAGACCTCGCCCGCAGTTGGCCTTATCCGGCCCCGCTGCTGTGAACGAAGATTTGGCTGAGCTCCAAGTTCCCCATTCTCGCTGGCAGCGGTAATGGGACATGAACAAGACTGGAGAATTCCGGCGTTAGCTCCATTCTATCTCCACAGATGCTATCAGGTCTGCTGAGGTTTTTCAACATTTTCTGGGTTTTTTTAGATTCCAGCATCCGCAGTAATTTGCTTTGAAATAATTCCAGTGTTTGACTTATTTAAATTTTTGTTGGTGGGCTCCTGGTGATGTTTTTGTGTTGTTGCCGGGGTCAGCTGCCTTGGAGAGGGTGAAAATCATTGCGTCACCTTCTATGACATAACGTGACCTTCAACTCTTCGGCAGGAGTTTGCTTCTTTATCAACCTTTACAAAGAGCAGTTTGCCACGTGGACTTTAGCAACCACTATTGCCCACTGCAATTATTTAAAACCTGCACCTGCTACTTCAGCAACACTGGGCACCTGGAGCACAATTTCTTTTTATTCATTCATGAGACATGGGCATCGCTGGCTGGGCCAGCATTTCTTGCCCATCCCTAGTTGCCCTTGGTGGACAGTTGAGAGTCAACCACATTGCTGTGGCTCTGGAGTCACAAGTAGGCCAGACCGGGTAAGGACGGCAGATTTCCTTCCCTAAAGGACATTAGTGAATCAGATGGGTTTTTCCAACAATCGACAATGGTTTCACGGTCATCAGTAGATCAGTTGGGCGGCACGGTAGCACAGTGGTTGGGCGGCACGGTAGCACAGTGGTTGGGCGGCACGGTAGCACAGTGGTTGGGCGGCACGGTAGCACAGTGGTTAGCACTGCTGCTTCACAGCTCCAGGGTCCCGGGTTCGATTCCCGGCTCGGGTCACTGTCTGTGTGGAGTTTGCACATTCTCCTCGTGTCTGCGTGGGTTTCCTCCGGGTGCTCCGGTTTCCTCCCACAGTCCAAAGATGTGCAGGTTAGGTTGATTGGCCAGGTTAAAAATTGCCCCTTAGAGTCTTGGGATGCATAGGTTAGAGGGATTAGCGGGTAAATATGTGGGGGTAGGGCCTGGGTGGGATTGTGGTCGGTGCAGACTCGATGGGCCAAATGGCCTCCTTCTGCACTGTAGGGTTTCTATGATTTCTATGATTCTTAATTCCAGATATTTTTTATTGAATTCAAATTCCTCCATCTGCCATGGCGGGATTCGAACCCGGCTCACCAGAAAATTAGCTGAATTTCTGGATTAATAGTCTAGTGATAATACCACTAGACCATCGCGTCCCCTAAATGCCCCAGGTTGTAAGGAAGATATAAATAGTTTCCTGAGAGATAATGACGGGTGAAGTGAGTGGGCAGAAAACTGGCAAATGGAATTCAGTGTGGAATAATGTGAGATTGTTCATTTTGGAATAAAGAATGAGAAGACGGATTATTATTTAAATGGAGAGACACTGCAGAAAGCTCTCACGCAAAGGGACTTTGAGTTACATGTTCACAATACCCAGAAAGCTAGCATACAGATGGAGAAGGTAATAGGGAAGGTAAATGGAATATTGGCTTTTATTTCAAGGGGGCTGGATTACAAAAGTAAAGAGGCCTTGCTGCAACTGTACACAATACTAGTGAGGCCACATTTAGAAAATTGTGGTCCCCTTATCTCAGGAAGGATATATTATCATTGGAGGCATTACAGAGAAGGTTTACTGGGATGGTCCCGGGTATGGAGGGACTGCCAAATGAGGAAAGATTAAAAAGGGTTGGGTCTGTACTCCTTGGAGTTCAGAAGAATGAGAAACGGTACAATTGAAACATATAACCTTCTTAGGAGGTTAGGCAGAGTAAATGTAGGGAGCATGTTCCATTCATGGGAGAGTGTGAGACCAGAGGGCACAGTCGCAGAGTAGAGGGATGTTCCTGTAAGATGGTTTGAGGAAGAATTTCTTCTCTCAACGAGTGGAGAATCTTTGGAATTCTTTATCCCAGGAAGCTGTGGAGGGCGAGTCCTTGAACATTTTCAAGGCTGAGAACGATAGGCTTTTAATCAGTAGAGGAATTTGGGGTGACGGAGATAAGGCAGGAAAGTGGACTTACTGATTGCCAGGACAGCCATGATCTTATTAAATTGCAGAGCAAGCTCGAAGGGCTGATTGGCCTACTCCTGTTCCTATTTCTTATGGTCTTATGGCACCCATTGTTGCTGGGGCATTAATGACATGGAGTACAGTGTGTTAAACCTATTATTCATCGGCACTCATCTCAGCCCTCTGAGAGAAAAAAAAACTCTCTGTCTGAAACAGTCGACATTTCATTCTGGCGCATGTAGAACAAGTGGCAGGCCCAATATCATCCAGCGGCATGGTGGCACAGTGCTTAGCACTGCTGCTTTAAAGTGCCAGGGTTCAATTCCGGCCTCGGGTGACTGTCTGTGTGGAGCTGGCACGTTCTCCCCGTGTCTGCATGGGTTTCCTCCGGGTGCTCTGGTTTCCTCACACACTCCAAAGATGTGCTGGTTAGGAGCATTGGCCGTGCTAAATTCTCCCTCAATGTACGTGAACAGGTGCCTGAGTGTGGCGACAAGGGGATTTTCACAGTAACTTCATTGCAGTGTCTGCGTGGATTTCCTCCGGTTGCTCCAGTTTCTTCCCACAGTCCAAAGATGAGTAGATTAGGTGGATTGGCCATGCTAAATTGACCCTTAATGTCAATGGGGTTAGCTATGCTGGGTTACGGGGATATGCCTGGGTGGGCTTGTGGTCAGTGCAGGCTCGATGGGCCAAATGGACTCCTTCTGCACTGTAGGGATTCTATGATTCTTCTGAGAAGAATTCAAATTGGAATTGGAATCTCAATTGGAGAATCTGCCAGGGAGGTCAATAACGGGAAAATTTGGTGTGCTGTGAATTGGCTGCACTAATCTTTCCCCATCTGGTTCTTGGATCCATTCTCTGTCAGGTGAGAGTCTTGAGAGAAGCCTGATAACATTTAGCTGAGGCATTATTTTTTCTGTTATTGATTTTGGTCTATTTGGAATGGGAGTGCGGGGATGATTTATTGGAACATTTGAGTACTTGTGGGCAAGTCACGCAGAATCGGGTTACTTGCATGGTTGAAGACGTCTCAATTTTGTCCCATTCTTTGCTGAACCATTCAGGTTAGAAAAGAATCAAAGAATCAGCGACTGGAGTTTGACTCAGGTTCATTGATCTGCAAGTTAAAAGGGTACAATTACATTGTGTAACTCCGAATGATGGCTGACAGTTAGCTGCTTATGAATTTACTGACTGTCATTTGACACTATTGTGCTTGCTGGTGAATACTGTGCCCGAGTCCTGGGTAGAAAATCTGCATGTCTATGTCCCTAACACCATTCATTGTTAGGGATATAGACGTGCACTTCCACTCATTGTTATAAAACTTTGATCATTATTTAAATCTCAAAAAACTAATCAGCGCTGGCCGCTGTTTCATTATGGAATTTTTGATCAGCGGCATGGTTTAAAAGTCCAAGTAATGTCATTTAAAGGAACAGAGGGAGGAGAAACTCATCTCGTACAAAACGGGTGATATTGGATCCGCCACCTGCTTCACATGCGCCAGAATAAAAGGTCGACTGTTTCAGACAGAGATGAGAGGATTTTTTTCTCTCTCAGAGGGCTGGCTGTTGGTCTGTGGGATTCTCCTCCACAGAAAGTAGTGTCATTGAATCTAGACAAGGGAATCAAGGGGTAAGGGGGGAGAGGGGTGCAAACAGGAAAGTGAAGTTCGGGATCAGCCATGATCCTATTGAATGGTGTAACTGACTTGAAGGCCCGAATGGCCTATTCCTGTTCCTAAGTCCTATGTTTCTTTATATTCATTCATAGGACATGGGCGTCATTGGCTGGGCCAGCATTTATTGTCCACCCCGAGTTGCCCTTGGAGGGCAGTTGAGAGTCAGCCACATTGCTGAGGCACTGGAGTCGCACGTAGGCCAGGCCAGGTAAGAATGGCAGATTTCCTTCCCTAAAGGGACATTAGTGAACCCGATGGGTTTTTCTGACAATGGTTTCACGGTCATCAGTAGATTCTTAATTCCAGATATTTTTTATTGAATTGAAATTTCACCATCCGCCGTGGCGGGATTCGAACCTGGGTCTCCAGCACATTAGCTGAGTTTCTGGATTAATAGTCTAGTGATAATACCACAAAGCCATCACCTCCCCCTTTTCTTATGTGCTTGTTCCATTGCAATCAATTCAGGTGTGTTTCAACCTCAAAACTTTCTCACAACCACAGAATTGTGCTTCTTGTTTTTATTCTTTCTTAGAATTACAATATGCCCAGCAGAGACTAATTTCATGTGCAGGAAATCGCTATCCCATGTATGTACTGTAGCAAAGGCTGCTCATTTTCCTACAATAGGAATGTGAATATTCTATGCAATGAAGTAGTACTGGCAAACCCATGCAATACTGCCAGCCTGTTGCGGAATCACTGTTAAATTAAAATTAAATTAAAAGCACTACGACTCTTACCAATTTTTACAGCTGCACCATAGAAAGCATCCTATCCAGATGCATCACAGCTTGGTATGGCTCCTCCTCTGACCAAGACCGCAAAAAACTACATCTCCCTCAGTGTATCTGAACAGACAAAGGAGTGTGGCAACTATGAGATTTTCACAGTAACTTCACTGCAGTGTTAATGTAAGTCTATTTGTGACACTAATAAATAAACTTAAACTTAAAGATGGCAAAAAGGCTGAGAGCGATGATGGTTTCCCTGCTTGACTCCAGTATTGATCTCAAAGGTCTTATTTCCATTGGTGAGGACTGTCGCCGACATCTTGTCATGGAAGAGTCAGAGGATGTTGATAAATTCCGCGTGACAATCAACCTTTGGCACGGTCTTCCAAAGCACTTCCCCATTGACTGAGTGAAAAGCCTTAGTCAGATCAATGAAGGCCATTGATGTTTCTCCTGGCATTTCTCTTGAAGCTGTTGAGCAGTGAAAACCATGTCCACTGTTCCACAGTTTGTCAAAAGCCACACTGGCTTTACCAGAAGGATTACTTCAGAGACTGGGAGAAGGCAGTTAGTGAGGATTCGGATAATGATCTTCCGGTGATGAAGAGTAGGGAGATTGCTTGTTAGTTCCCACAGTCCACTTTGTCTCCTTTCTTGAAGATGGTGGCGATGATGGCACCCTGAGGTCAGCAGGAATGTCTTCCCTGTCCCAGATTTTCAGGAACATTGATGAAGATGACGGATACTCTCTTCTCCTCCCAGTTTGAAAATCTCCGCAGGAATCCCACCCACTCCTGCGGCCTTTCCATTCTTCAAATGTTGTCCACAGTTGGTGGGAGTCCAAGATCCTCTTTGATGGAGAGTTGGGGGATTTCCTCAAACACATCCTCATCTATGATTTTATCACCGTTTAGGAGTTCTTTGAAGTGTTCTCTCCATAGAAGGCTGATGTTTTCTCTGTCTCTCAAGATGGTTTCATCCTTACTCCACTCTGGTTTGAGGCCTAGGATGTGGGGTCCATATATTGCCTTGGTGGCATTGAAGAGGCCCCGGGGTGGCACGGTGGCTCAGTGGGTAGCACTGCTACCTCACAGCTCCAGGGACCTGAGTTCAATTCCCAGCTTGGGTCACTGTCTGTGTGGAGTTTGCACGTTCTCTCCATGTCTGCGTGGGTTTCCTCCAGGTGCTCTGGTTCCCTCCCACATTCCAAAGATAAGCAGGTTAGGTGCATTGACCATGCTAAATTGCCCCTTAGTGTTCTGGGATGTGTAAATTAGAGGGATTGGCAAGGTAAATATGTGGAGTTACGGGGATAGGGCCTCGGTGGGATTGTTGTTGGTGCAGACTCGATGGGCTGAATGGCCTCCTTCTGCACCGTAGGGTTTCTAAGTTGTCATGCATGTTGGTGAGGAATTGCAGCTCCTTAGCTTTCTCAGTCCACCATTGGGTGTTGATTTCCCTAGCTGTTTTTTGTCACTCCACCTTTGCTGACTGGTGAGCCCTCCTCTTTGCCTTCTTGGTTATGTCATTTTGCCAAGGGCAGAGAGCTTTCCTCTTCTTATCGATAAGGTCTCGGATGATGCAGTCACTTACGTCATATCAGTCTTGGTTTTTCCTGGTCTTGTAGACGATGGTTTCTTCACAGTTTGAGATGATGAGTGTCTTCAGCTCTGTCCAGTTTTCCTCCACTCCATTAGAATGAACATTTCAGAGATTTTGGTGAAGACATTGTTGGAAGTTGACTGGCATACTTGGCTCTTGAAGTCACTCAATGTTGATCTTTTTTCTGAGCTGTTTCTTCACCTCTGCTGCTTCTGGTGGAGATTGATGGACATCGAGGAGTGGATGAGCCAGTGGTCTGTCCAGCAGTCATCTGCTCTAGTCATATCTTTGGTGATGAGGGCATCCTTTTGGTTTCGGGATCGGACGGTGACAAAGTCGATCATGTTCCAGTGCTGTGGAGGTCTTGAACTTGTCTTTTTGACAGAACAGTGTGTTAGTGATCACAAGCCGATGTTCTGGGCATTTGATGAGCAGGAGAACCTTGTTGGAGTTGCAATTCCCAACTCCTTCCTTTCCGATGGTTCCTTTCCAGAGTAGGGAATTGTTTCCAACCCTGGCATTGAAATCCCCAAGGGGGATGATCTTATCTTCCTCAGGAATGTTGAAGAGTAAGGTGTCCAGGGTGGAGCAGAAGTCTTCTTTGGACTCATCATTGACATTGGGGCATAGGCAGTCATGACCTTTGCCTGCTGGCTTTTGGCAAGTTGTAGATGGAAGGTCATGAGGTGTTCATTGATGCCAACAGGGAGCTCCAAGAGTCAGCTAACAAAATTGTTCTTCATGGCGAATCCAATTCCACAGGTCCTTGGTTGGTCCTTGGGTTTTCCTCTCCAGAAGAAGGTGTAGCCACCGCTATCCTCCCTCCGCCACCCTTCGCCTGCTCTCCGGGTCTCTTGAAGGACAGCGACATCAATGTTGAAGTGCCTGAGTTCACGGACAACAGGACAGTTCTCCGTTCCGTTCCATTGTTTTGTTCATTATCCATGAGGGTTCGTACATTCCAGCTTCCGGGATTGAGTTTAATTCAGATTTTTTGACCCCAGGTAGATGAGCTGATTGGGTGTGGTTTTCCAGTCAGGTTGCAGATGGAACAGACTATTTTTAGGTCATCTTTTCACGCTCTTTCTCCTTGTGAGGTGAGAAGAGTGGATCCTGAAGAGGGCTGCTCGGTTATGAAGAAAGCTGTCGAAACACTCTCCAGTTCCTATTCCAAGAATGAGGTGTTTGAATCAAACTCCATGACCTACATGTTGGTCCAAAGCGCTAGGGACTTCCAGATCTCACTGTCCTGAGTCCATCACCTCTTGCCAATCACCGCAGGACTTGTCTGTGTGGGCATTGGAGGGTGGGGAAGGGGGGTGGGGGTTGGGGCGGGGGGTGGGGGCGGGGGAGGATGTGGTGGTTGGTTTCCTCAAGGTAGATGTCTGCCCCGGACATCTTTTAACATGGATATGCCATTGCACGTCAGCAGACACAGGGTCCTTGACAGACAGTAGGTCCAGTTCAGGTGGCAAGGGGACCTCAATGACAGGGGATCTACTGTCTAGGATCTACCTACTGCTGCAACCTCCATCCGCCATTGCAGTGGCTAATACCTTACAAGTATCTTCCACCTGATGCGTCATTGAGGACATAATTGGTCTGGTTCCCCCCCTCTGACCTTACCCTCATGGGTGACCCTGCCAAGACTTAAAGTCTCCTGAAGGCATCGCCCTTGGGATCAACAGAACGTTCAATCCTCCCCACCACAGCAAGTTGGCAATTCAAGGAAAGGTTTAGGTAAATAGATAGAGCTAGAGAAACGGATGTGAATGTAAAAGGATGTATTACTAAAAGGGTTAGATTGAAGGTGGGTGGGAGAAGGCTCCTGTGCATAATGTGCATTAGTTGGGCAGAATGGCCTGTTTCTGTGAGGTGAAATTTTATGTTTAACATTCAGAAGCGCCAATTTGAATTTTGACCTTGGTTAACCACTAGTTCACAATGGCAAATTCCAACTCATCACTAACTGGTGAGAATCATAGAAACCCTACAGTGCAGAAAGAGGCTTTTTGACCCATTGAGTCTGCACCAACTCTCGGACAAATCTCTCCACCCAGACCCGATCCCCATAACCCCGCACATTTCCCATGGCTAATCCCCCAAACCTACACATCTTTGACGCTAAGGGGTAATTTAGCATGGCCTACACAACTAACCCAAAGATCTTTGGAGTGTGGGAGGAAACCGGAGCACCCGGAGGAAGCCCACGCAGACACGGGGAGAACGTGCAAACTGCACGCAGACAGTGTCCCAAGGCCGGAATAGAACTTGGTTCCCTGGATCTGTGAGGTGGTAGTGCTACCCACTGTGCCACCCATGAGTTATTTGCAAACTAGATTAAAATATTATGAGAATATGTTTTGAAAGAGCAGCAAAATGTATTCATCAATGACTAACTCCCCAGCACATTAAGCAGGATTTTTGCTGCCCAATGCAATCTATTCTGTGAATCAATGAGTGGGCTGAAAATTAATGCAGCTCCATCTTGTAGAATAGTGATCGTGTGCTTGGATCTCACAGGCGCAGAATGAACAGTCTGCCAGTGACACTTTTTTAATGGATAGCATTGTGCTTAATTGCATTGATCTGATGATCAGTTACTGGATTGATATAGAAGAGCATTTAAGAACTGCTTTGAGAAGACTGGCCTACGTTTGGACCCAGCAGACAACACAATGGAATTCACTGAATATCATCAGGGGAGGATTTCAGATGTACTTCATGTGTTGATGCTGATGGAAAATCATTCCAAATGTCATTGTTGTGGGGATGTGGCAGTGAGCCATTCCGAAAAAGGCTGGTGATGAAGATAATGGGGACAGTGCATGGAAAGAAGGTACATCCAGAAACAGTCAATTGTGACATTTAATAAGCAGAGTGAGTCAGTGCTTACACATGCACAGGAATTAGGAATGTCCAACCCAACAACTGAATAACTCAATCAACTTGCAACACCATGAAGGATTACCAAACATAGAAGCATTTTAAAAAGGAATAATTACAAAGTCAGTATGGTGTCTTCATTATCAATAATTTGGCATGATTACAAATCTTGACTGTATTGATTATGGATAGGAAGATCGGGGCCAATCGGTTGGGGGGGCAGTTAAGAAGGGCCATTTGGTCTTGGCCTCAAGGGCCTCAAAGGGAGCCTCAAATTTAGACACTTGTTAATTTTTTGGTATTTAATAAGTTTCATTAAGTGTTTGTATGCACATTGGGAAATAATGCAGGAAAGAAAAGTACGTTTTTCTGTTCCATATTGTACATCAGGCAGCGTCTGCGCAAACAATTCCACACAGGAACGGCACGATGGCACAGTGGTTAGCACTGCACCAGGGACACGGGCTCGATTCCCGGCTTGGGTCACTGGCTGTGCAGAATCTGCACGTTCTCCCCGTGTCTGTGTGGGTTTCCTCTGGGTGCTCTGGCTTCCTCTCACAGTCCGAAAGACGTGCTGGTTAGGTGATTGGCCATGCTGAATTCTCCCTCAGTGTACCCGAACAAGCGCGCAGGAGTGCGTCGACTCGAGGATTTTCACAGTAACTTCATTGCAGTGTTAATGTAAGCCTACTTGTGACACTAATAAATAAACTTTAAAACACTGGCATGTGGAGTGTGTAAGTATACACAACGTTAAGGCAGCAGAGCTAGAACACCGTTGAAGTTGTTATGCTACTTATTTGCAGTAATTCCTTATCGTAGATCGCTTTTCAACATGAAACCATAAGAATGATAAAACTCTTCTCTGGATTGCAAGACAAAGGAATTACTTCAAGAAATTCTTGAACTTGGACTTTCTGGGACGTTTCCACAATTGCATTGAGTATTTTTGTCAGCGGCTTCAGGTAAATGCACTTTCGTTGGGCTGAATCAGGTAAAGAACTATCACCGTTCAACTATGAGACAAGAGTGTTTGAATGGTCCTGTCATGCTTAATATGTGACAGTGCACAAAAGAATCATAGCATCCCTACAGTGCAGATGAGGCCATTCAGCCCATCGAGTCTGCACCAATTCTCCGACAGAGTATCTTACCTAGGCCTCTCTCCCTTCCGCCCTATCTCAGTAACCCCACACATTTGCCATGGCTAATCCATCTAACCTACATATCTTGGGACACTAAGGGGCAATTTTGCATGGCCAATCCACTTAACTTGCACATCTTTGGATTGTGGGAGAAAACCGGAGCACCCGGAGGAAACCCACAGACATGAGGAGAACGTGCAAACTCCCCATAGACAGTGACCTGAGGTTGTAATCAAACCAGGTCACTGGTGCTGTGAGGCAGCAGTGCTAACCACTGTGCAACCGTGCTGCTAAAGTTTTCCTCAATAATTAGTGCATTTTCACACAAAAAGGCTACATGTGCGTCTCCCACCGCCGGAAAGCAGGCGCAATCGAGACCACACTGGAAACCGGTGGTACAAACCCTTTGAAAGAAAATGGAGGAGTCCACCTTGTTACAATTTTGAGATCTGTAGGATTATTAGATTTTGATACAGTGACGCTAAATTTAGAGCAAATGTGGGGAGTCATGCAACCTGTTCTGCTGTCCGCCTGACAAGCCTGGGTGGTCTATACGAACATAGGAACATCCAAATTAGGAGCAGGAGTAGGTCACTCGGCCCCTCAAGCCTGCTCCACCATTCAACAAAATCATTCCTGATCTGCTTGTAACTTAAACCTCACATTCCCACCTAAACTTTCATCCGTCTTGAGATCAAAGGAAAGCTTTGATGGTTTTATTGAGAAGAAGATGCAAAATATTTACAATTAGAGACAATGCCAGCAGTTTACCATGGGTAGATTTTGAGTTTCCCAAAATCCCATAAGGTGTTGTTGGTATTGAGTAGTACACAGTTGTACTAAAAATTACTCATTTACTTCTAAGATGAAAGGGAGTTGGAGTGAAGAATAACTAATTACCATTTCTACATGGATACAAGATTAATGGGCCCAATTCTCCCATCGCGACATGCTAATTTTTTGGTATGTCAGGTTAGAAGATGTGTGTGTCGGCCATTTTGTGGGATTCGCGCATGTGTTCCTGACGCATGCGCATCTCCCACCGCGGGAGAGCAGGCGCAGTCGAGACCACGCTGGAAACCGGTGGGAAGACCAGGTAAGTCATTTTAATCTGTTCTTAATGTTATTTAAATGTGATTATTGGGCCCGGGACTAAATTCTCCGGGCCCCGATAGCATCTCCCACCCCACCAGGGGTATTTCACTCAGCGGGGTTTAGAGTAGCTCCCCATGTTCTAGGGGAACTAGCAGGAGACCCCGCTGGAGTGGAAGAGGGAGCAATCGGAGCCCCCACAGAGGGTTGGGTGGCGGTGGAGTAGTACCCCCTGGGCATGGGCACCCTGGCAGTGCCCAAGGGGCAAAGCACCCATGCCCAGGGGCACCTTGGCACTGCCCACCGGGCATCAGGTAGTGCCAAGGGGGCAGGGCCAAGGGGGTGGGGCCTATGGGGCGATCCGTGGGGGTGGGGGGGTCCCGCCGCCATTCTGCATGGGGATTAGTCGGGGCTGGAGGGAGGCCACAATCGGGGCAGACTGGGGGGTCTGCCTCCTGTGGGGGGCTTCTGCCAGGGTGGGGGGGGGGGTCTTCTGGGGTAGGGATGGTGAGGGGGGGATCGTCACTGCTGGGGGCATTGCTGGAGATCGGGGCATTTGGGAATGCTTATGGGGGACGTGATCGGGCCATGGGGGGGTTGGGAGGGGCAGCACTGAGGGGATCCCGGGCTGGCCAGTGCTCGAGCTAGCCAGCAAACTGCAGACTGACAGATCGGGGCCACTGCGCATGTGCAGAGTTCCGGAACTGTCAGACTCTGGCGTGAATAGCCCCCCCGCTCCCCCCAAGCTTTTAATAATATTCACGATTGTGAACTCTGCATTGCACAGAGTGTGGGAGATTCGAGTTTACACTCCCACTGAAAAAACAATCGTGAATTAAACCAGTTTTCCTCTAAATTCGGTACTTGGAATATTTAGGAGAGAATCGGACCCAATGTGTTTAGCACTGTCTTGGGGAAGAAAGCAGAGAAGCCATTTTTGAGATTAGGTTACAGGCTTCCCTAGAAATCAATGAAGCTCACAGATAGATAAAGTGAGCTACCATAGCCAGCTGCAAGATGGAGATGGAGTCTAGTCAAGGTGATGCATCCTGCTGCCTTCTGCAGAATCCAAGAGATTTGTTCTGGTGTGGCCGGGATCAGAAGAATCATCAAAACAGTGTCTACTGCTGATTTAAGGAGCTCTCTGTAAACTGAGGAAAGCACCTGGGGCAGTCACTCAAAGTTGCTGCTCAGCAAATCAGTGATACATGAATGCATTGGAAGCTGGTACCAACTGTGCACTGCTGGCTATGAAGACTACAATTCCCTGAGGATTGTGATGTGTGATAAATATGAAAAAGAAATGTTCCTCTCTGAAGTTTAAAGTATAACTTGCCCACAAAGGAAAATAGTGTTAAGTTAATTATGCTTTTAGTCATTTGTTACAGTAGAAGTATTAAAACATGAATTCCAGACATGTCATGCTGTGTTTTGATGTGACACACTATTAAATGGAAGTTTGAATTTCATTTTAAAGGTTATCGGTCTCGACAGGTATTGTAACAATCTCAAGCCATGAGTGCCACGATGTGTCAGGCATTTGCACAGATGTTCACCTCTGTGGAAAGAGAAACCACCCTCAAGGAGAATGAGAGGTTGTGAGCTGTCTACCACCTTACTGAGGATGCTCCAAAGCCTTGCAATACCACCCTGACATGCAACAAGTAGTCTCTTGCCCTTGGCTAACATGAAGGTACCGGTGGACCCTCAGAGGGAAGATGAAGAAAGGGCACATGGCAGTGGGGACACTTCTGGTGGCACCCCAACTTCTCAGTTCCTGCAGCCTCACCCCCTCTGTTCCCCCGACAGACAGAGCAGCACAAGCAGCCTCCTGTCCTGACCACCACGTCTGCCCTTGCAAGAGCTCCAAAACCCATTGGACACCCTCCACAGTTGATTCTTGTGTCAGAACAGGGGAGATGGGCAGCCCAACTCCAACTCAGCTGAAGCCACAAGGTTGCACTATGTAGAGGTGATAGAAAGTACAAGAGGAAGATATCTTATATGAATAACAGCGGGACTATGTGAACTCTTCATTCTCACGGTCTCTACTTTTCACCCCTGCACTTTATTGCCAGAAAATGATTTGGGCAGCATTGATGATGCTGAAAGAGTATTATTGTCATGGTTGGCTATTGGAATGAGATGTGTTGAGATGGGTTAGAGGGGAGGAGAGGCAGGTTTTCTGGTGCTAGAGGGATTTGAAATACCCTGGGACTAAAACATTAACAAAGACTATTAAAACAGAGTGGGTTAACTTAGGATAAGAATCACAGACTGCCTTATACATATACTTTACAGAGGGACTGTCTGCATAGAAATACATATAACCACAGCTAGAGAATTTAAACGTGTATTTCTGAAAAGTGTGTCACAGCTTGGCTAATGGCACAGAGTTCTAAGGCATCATGGGAAAATAGTTCAGTGAAGTGAACCACATTCTTTATAACAATACACCCATAGAAGTATAGCTCTTATCAGCATGGGTACCAGACAGCTCAGTGAAGGAGACATTCATTGAGGAAGGACAAGCTCGTGGTTCCAGACAACTTAATCAAGAGGCAGAGTATTAAACCAGATAAGAGTCCAGAACAGATGGCCATGGGAAAGTCGGGCAGAAACCGTTAGAACTTATTATTCCCATGCTGTCAGAGAATATCTGTAATTGACCAAGGTATGTGACATTTATTAATGATGATTGACCTGTACTAATGATGATTGGCTCATGACGAGCCAGAAGATGTGTAAAATGCCTTTTGGGAGTCGTATAATTGTATTGCCACTGTGCTGTAACTTCAGAGAAGTGTTGGACCGCCCAATCCTTCTCTCCCAGGGTACGTTGGACAATAAAGAACATCTTTCACCAGGATACTGTCATCACAAGTCTTTGTATTAACTAAAGTTAAGCTCAATACTTAGCCTCTGAAAAAAACCCTACACCTGGACACATCAAACCTCTCCTCCTTCAAGGATATCAGCCATTCTACACCTTCCTCTTGTTCCAGTGTCATGTTGCAAAGGGCACAACAGACTGTAACAGTCCTGAAGAGTCTTACTGGGTCTTTTGAAAGGTGCTTCCACATCTGTACATTTACTTGCATTGCATCTTGTACAAACTGATGGCTCCTGTTATATCCTCTCCTTTGCTTGTTGAGGAATGATGGAATCACGTAGCTTTCTGCTGCCGACACACATGATCACCTTGCAGTGGTCACCATCCAGCTGGACATTACAGAAGTGGAAGGCTTTTCTGATTCACAAAGATACCTTGGTTGATCTAGTGATGTCTTTATTGCCTCTTGGACCTGTGGAAATCCAGACAATGCTACAAAGCCAACAGGTCTCTGGGTCTGACCGGCCTAATCTTTTGTAAAGTGGATATAAATTGTAACCTTTGCAAACAACACATTGGTGACTTGAGTAATGCACTTGTAGGAAGCCGACCGTGTCATACTGGAGATGTCCCCAGCAGATTCCCGGAAGGAGCCAGAAACAAAGAAATTTGGGACTGTGGTGAACTTGACAATAAGTGCCCACCTGCTCCTCTTGGGCAGGGGCTGCTTCCAGAAGGGTATAGATGTGAGTGACTACCTGCCACAAGAGCTGGCACCTCCTGAGGCATGGTTGCTCTGATATGTTGAAGAAGATCGCCCTTGGCCTGCGAACTCCTGTGCTGAAAATATCGCCTTTTGGAGCTGGAGCTCTTTGTTCCTCTGTCCCGTTGAACATCTTGTGGTTGCAGAGAAAGCACCTACACCTGCTGCTGCTGGAGTTGTTCCTTCTATTGCTGCTTTTGCCCTTGTCACCGTGGTTGCTTTGGTGATCTATACTGATGCTCCTCCTCAGAGACCCAGCCAAGGAGCTACCATGGACACAACAGATCAAATGGCCTTCTTCCATGCTTCAACCATCCTATAACTCTATAAACATTGCAATATGTTCCACACTGGCTGAGTAGGGCCTCTGAGTCTGAAGGGTGTGGGTTTAAGCCTCACTGCAGGAGTTGAGGGAAAAGCATAAGAATGTCAGCCCTTTGCTGAGGGAACGCTGCATTTTATGATTGGAACAACGGAAAGGATCTGATGATACTATTGAAAGAAGTGTTGGAGAGTGCTCTTACTGTCCTGGCAATTATTTATGCCTCAAACAAATCACAAAAACATTTTCTCTCAATGGAGTTTGAGGGACCTTGCTGAGGACAAATCAACCACTAAATTGATTTACATTATAACAGTGGCTATACTTATAAAGTTATTCATTAGCCATGAAGCACTGTATGATGTCTTGGGATGTGAAATGCTCAATATAAAATGCAAAATAAAAGCAAATTACATGCTGGAAATCTGGAGTAAGACCTCCTACGTTCAAAGAAACAAGCTTATTTAATAGTGTCACACGTGGGCTTACATTAACACCGCAATGAAGTTACTGTAAAAATCCCCTAGTCACCACACTCCGGCGCCTGTTCGGGTACACTGAGGGAGAATTTAGCATGGCCAATCCACCTAACCAGCACATCTTTCGGACTGTGGGAGGAAACCGGAACACCCGGAGAAAACCCACGCAGACATGGGGAGAACGCACACACTCTGCACAGACAGTGACCCCAAGCCGGGAATTGAACCCGAGTCCCTGGGGCTGTGAGGCAGCAGTGATAACCACTGTGCCACCGCGCCTCCAAACACCTGCTTTTCACCACTTTCAGCACTTCATAGTATAATTCACTCTGTGACATCCTGGTGGGCTCACTCATCGCCTCCGATGCTTCAACCTTTATCACAACTCCTCCCCACGCCAGCACAGAGAGACGCAATCTGCCCCTCATCCCAATCTCTCAGGTCCCAGATATCCCTTCTTCTAGTTTGGTAAACAGTATTGATGCAGTCTCCTCTACACTGGGGAAACCAAGCACAGGTTCAGGTAAGCACTTTGCTGAACATTTCCATTCAGTCCTCGAGAGTGACCTCACACTCCCAGATGCTGACCATTTTAATCAGCCGCCCCATTTCCACTCTGACCTCCCTGTCCTTAGCCTCCAACGTTCCAATAAAACTCAATGAAAGCTCGAGGAACAACAACTCATCTTCTGATTGAGGTACCTTTTCGACCCAACATTGAGGTAAACAATTGCAGGTCATAAACACTGCTTCTATTTTTCCAGTTGTGAAGTGCTGTTGAGTGATGCTTGCGAGTAGACTCTGGTTGGTTGAGGTGTGCTATGTATGTAGTTGGGGTGTATGCCCCTTTAAGAGAGCAGGTCAGATGACCCAGGGTACTAGCTCCACCCAGGATGGAGCTTGGGGGAGTCAGTCTTGGATTGACTGTGCTACTGTTAAGCTGATCAATAAACCGTACCTTGTTTCAATTATACCTACCTACATCGTGGTCTTTTTATAGTCCATAGTTAGACTCAAACATAATAATGTGTTGCCAAGGAGAAAGCAACAGGGAACTCTAGGCTCCCCAAGTTCCCTGGTAATTCACAAAAGGTGCAAGGTTTGAACATATTCCTTTTGTTTGCAAAGAACAGTCCCTGCGTTTGAATGTATGTCATTTCTAGCTTCTAGTTCCCCATTGTTTTCTCCATGGCAATGCCTCAGCCAATCAGAGTTGAATCACCAACCAATCATCACCCTTTTCTCCTGCAGTGTAAACTGCTGTGATTGTTTGAAATTTGGCATTCTTGCGTTTGTCCTGATGAGTGCAAGTCTAAAAGCTTTGGTAACATGTCTCTCTTTTCAGCAATATTCAAGAAATGTCAAAATCACGCTGTGAGATGTTGAAAACAGTCGTGGTAATTCATGTCTGCGAAATGTCTTTGACCGCAGTGTTAACAAAATAGTTCACCTGTTTGAGTGAGGGACGTCAATGTAACTTGTGTCACTGCATTTTCTGTAAGAAAAGAATAAATAATTTTCCGAAACTACATTTAGGGGCACGGTGCCCCTTTAAAAATGGCAGCCCTGAAAGATCCGTACGGAAGCCTGTGACATACTTTGTAATCCACATAATCATTGCTGTAATCATTATAATTATTTTTCTAGTTTTAGACTGTCTAAACTACAATTACTAGAATAATGCAGGATTTAGTGAGTCATATCCAGATGATTATCACAGCAATTATAATTTAGGCTTTGATCATGGAAAAAAACATGGAGAAAGTGAGTCAATGTGGGCACAAATGTGGCAGTGTTGGCATTCATGAGAAATAGACCGTGAAGATGTGAATAGGCAGCAAGAGGTCATTACATTGTCTTTCTCTGAACTCCAGCGATGAGTTTAACTATATTTAGTCTGTCATTGAACTCTGTTACTCTGTGAGATTACTCTATCTCCCAACAGTTTCTCATTGCGACTCACAATAGACTCCAGTAAGCCAGTATGTGTGGGATATCAAACTTTTAGTTATGGTCATTGGGATTCTGTTGGGCTGACAGGAGGTGCCCGATTGGAGAGTCAGTGGGGAACCCTCATCAGTTCCGTGAGGCCCAACAGAAGTACCCTTCAGGCACTCAGGTGGACACCATCAGTACTCCCTAGTGATTGAGGTCCCCGGTGGTCGAAGTCCCACTGACTGCATTACCATCAGCAGGAAAGAATATCAACTGGCAGCAACTCACCCACCAGAAGACCAGGAGCACCGTGGAACCACAGATCAAACGTAAGGGAAGGCAGGTTGTGGATCATAGGATGGGGGTCACCGGAGGGGGGGTTAGAGGGGGCAACGGTAGGGGAAGTGGCTTTTAACAGCACCCCTTTCTGATGCTAGGTCCCTTGCCTGGTTATGAAGGAACCCTGTGGAGGGCGATGGCAAATGCATCAGGTTTGCTGGGCGGCCTTCCAAGAGTGCTGGAAAGCCATGTGGCTACCACGTGGATCAAACAATATGGGGGGAAAGTAGGATCAGGCTATTGAGGTGGATGAGCAGCCCCAACTTTAGCCCAGGCTGCCTGGATAGGGAGATTATATGGTCCAGCAGTCTCACACGGTGCGGTCAATGGGGCCAATGCCTCAACCAACCGACATCCTAAAGACACAATTATCAGGTTAGAATCAAGAATTAAGGGTCAATCTGTCTACCTCTTCCTTAAATTTATTCAATATCCCGGCATCCACCGCACTCTGAGGCTAGCAGGCATGGAGACTTTAGTCTCAGGCCCACTAATAAGATTTAAATTGTGATTTTAATATTTTAATCAGCTCTGCGCTGATTTCCGGTGTGGAGCTGACAATGCCAAAACTCCGGGTCCCAGAGACACGTGGACCGTGGTACCCAGCAAGGGGCCCACTAAACAGCCTCTGCTGATGTTCCCCGGCCTGTTGAGCTGCTCGAGCACTGCAGCGGGCTGAGAGAATCACCCCTATAATTTCTTCTCATCTCTGTTTTAAATCTGCTGCCCCTTATCCTAAAACTATGACCTCTTGTTCTTGATTACTCCATAAGAGGAAACATCCTCTCCTTTGATTAGCCAATCCGCTATCCAAGCTAATGAATTACCCCTGATCTCATGTGAACTAACCTTATGTATTAACCATTTGTGTGGCACCTTATCAAATGCCTTCTGGAAGTCCAGATACACCTGAAAACTCAGGCAAAATATTGATTCAGTATCTCAGCCATTTCTGCATTCCCCACTATTAAATCCTCAGCCTCATCTTCCAAGGGACCAATACACTTTAGCTACTCTCTTGCACTTTATATTTCTTTGTTGATCTTTAAAAGCTTCCCAATCTTCCAGCCTGCCATTGGCCATTGCAATATGGTAAACCTTATGTTTTTGTCTTTATGTTATCCTTAGCTTCCTTGCTTAGCCATGGACATCTTCTCCACACCTCCCCCCTCCCACTCTCCTCACCACCTTTCCTCCTCTCTGGAATATATTTCAGTTGAGAGGACTGGAATATCTCCTTAAATATCAGTCATCATTCATCAACAATCCTACCTTTCATTCTTCCTGCCCAGTCCACTAGGGCCAAATCTGTCCTCATGCCTATGTAATTATCTTTGTTTAACTCCAGAATGCTAGTGTGGGATTCTAGTTTGATTTGATTTGATTTATTATTGTCGCATGTA
Organism: Mustelus asterias; assembly: GCF_964213995.1. Lineage (NCBI taxonomy): Eukaryota > Metazoa > Chordata > Chondrichthyes > Carcharhiniformes > Triakidae > Mustelus > Mustelus asterias. The sequence goes on along the minus strand of NC_135811.1, from coordinate 81,622,453 downwards.
TTAATAAACAGTGAAAAGTATTATTTCTTGCATGCTATACAGATAAAGCATACTGTTCATAGGGAAGGAAATGAGAGAATGCAGAATGTGGTGTTACAGTCATAGCTAGGATGTAGAGAAAAATCAACTTAATGCAAAGTAGTTCCATTCAAAAGTTTGATGCCAGCAGGGAAGAAGCTGCTCTTGAGTCAGTTGGTATGTGACCTCAGACTTTTGTATCTTTTTCCCGATGGAAGAAGGTGGAAGAGAGAATGTCCGGGGTGTGTGGGGTCCTTAATTATGCTGGCTGCTTTGCCGAGGCAGCGGGAAGTGTAGACAGGGTCGATGGATGGGAGGCTGGATTGCATGATGGATTGGGCTACATTCACGACCTTTTGTAGTTTCTTGCGGTCTTGGGCAGAGCAGGAGCCATACCAAGCTGTGATACAACCGGAAAGAATATTTTCTATGGTGCATCTGTAAAGGTTGGTGAGAGTCATAGCAGACGTGCCAAATTTCCTTAGTCTTCTGAGAAAGTAGAGACGTTGGTGGGGTTTCTTAACTATAGTGTCGGCCTGGGGGGCCAGGACAGGTTTCTCACTCTCAGACTGAATTTGAAATTCTAACATGCTGTGATCACTCTTCCTTCGAGGATCCTTATCATTGAGATCATTTATTAGCCCTACCTCATTACATAATACCAAATCTAGAATAGCCTGCCCCCTGGTGGTTCCACAACATATTGCTCCAAAAACAAACAATCTCTAATACATTCAATGAACTCTCCTTCAATGTTACCCTTGCCAATTTGATTTGTCCAATCAATATGCATGTTACAATCACCCATGGTTATTGCTGTGCCATTCTTACAATCTCTCAGTATTTGTTGTTATATACTGTGTCCCACTGCTGAACTACTGCTTGGGGTCCTATGGAATGTTCCCACCAGGGACTTCTTTCCCTTGCTATTTCTTATTTCTACCCAGATTTATTCTACATCTTGGACTCCAGTGCCTATATAATTTCTCACGACAGCACTGATTTCCTCCTTAACCAACAAAGCTATGCCAACTCCTTTCCCTGCCTGCCTATCCTTCCAAAATACTGAGTACTCTTGAACATTCAATTCCCAAACCTGGTTTTCCTGCAACCACGTCTCAGTAATCACCACTAAATCATACTTCTGAAGACAATCAGTAAACTTAATCTTGTTAAGACACAAAGTAATGATGAACATTGATCATAGCTCTGTGAAGCTGTCAAGTAAAATCTAGTTAATGCTGAAGCATTTGGTCACATTTAAGTTATAGATTTAAGTGATATTTAAATGCTGATTAATGAAAATTGACCAAGAGCTCAGTGTAATTCCCAATACTTATTCTTCTGATGAGGTTAGTTTTGTTAGCATGGATCGTGTTAATGCATCTTTGTCTCTGACTTCATCTGTGGTGACTTTGTGATTAGGAATTAATTCCATTTCACTCAGCATTGCACTGCACTCTGCTTGTCATTGAGTTTTTTTTGGTTAAAATTAATGTAAACTAATCTTGGGTTGTATAAGGGAATTAATTTGGAAACCTACAATCCTTGGACGTGGATGAAAGATTCAAGCTGATTTTCTGCTGAAAAAACACAAAATGATTTGCCAGATACGCTCTAATGTTGATTACCGACTGAATAACTATTGATTACCTATGTTATAGAACTTAACCTTTAGTAATCTTGCAATCAATGTAGAAAATCAGGCTGCAATTTCTTGTGCAGTGATCCCTTCGAAAGTTCAATGCAGTAACATTTGACTGGACAAATCAGCTCTTTAGCTTCTTTCCTGAAGTTTAAGTTTGTCTCTTATTCACAGTTACTGGGAGATCATGAAAACTCCACCTTCTCAACCTTGTCTCCGCCCCCCCCCCCCCCCCCCCCCCCCCCCCACCCTCCTCGCCTGAGGTGTGGTGATCCTCAGGTTCAAATCACCACCCGTCAGCTCTCCCCCTCAAAGGGAAGAACAGCTAATGGTCATCTGGGCGACTTTACCATTAGTCCTAATTTTAGACTAGCCTTTTAAACAAAGAACAAAGTACAGCACAGAAACAGGCCCTTCAACCCACCAAGCCTGTGCCGATCACATTGCCCTACCTAGACCAACCACCAGTATCCCTCTATACCCTGCCTGTTCATGTGCTTATCCAGATAAGTCTTAAATGTCGCTAACGTATCTGCCCCAACCACCTCCCTTGGCAGTGCATCCCAGGCCCCCACCACCCTCTGTGTGTTCCCTTTTGTTCCCAAATTTTAGTCAAATTTCAACATTTTAGTCGAATTTCAAATTTAAGAGAAAAGAAATGTGTCTAATATCCATCTTTGATTTGTCACATTATCATTCTCGTCTTTTCATTATTTGTTTTGAAAAATGTGCGCTTCAGAAATATCAATCACTATTTCACCTGATTGACAGGACTTCAAGAAATGATAGGAAATAATAATAAACCGAAGCTCAGATGACAACGAGCACTTATCCTTTTCTAGTATGTTCCAAAAGTACTTTTTTTGTTTCAGTGCTAGAAATGATTTTAGTTTTAGTCTTGACTCTTTATTCACAGAGTTTTCTTTATAAGAAATTTCAGATGAATTTTAATGAAATTGATTAAAGCTCCATAATTTTAGTCATTGGACGGGATTTTATGGCCTCGCTTGGGCGAGACCAGAAGTTCCTGCCCAAGGTCAATGGAGATTTCCAATGTCGGACCCTCGCCCGTGGCAGGCGAGGTGATAGAGTTCCAGCCAATAAGTTTGTTCCTCGTCCTTCTTTGTAAAGTAGACAGCAAAACTAGTGATCCCTGCTGGAAGGTTTACATGGTTTACACAGGCGGCAGGGTGGCACAGTGGTTAGCACTGCTACCTCACAGCAGCAAGGACCCGGGTTCAATTCCGGCCTCAGGTGACTGTCTGTGCGGAGTTTGCACGTTCTCACCCTGTCTGTGTGAGTTTCCTCCAGGTGCTCTGGTTTCTCCCAAAGATGTGCAGGTGAGGTGGATTAGCCATGTGAAAATTGCCCCTAAGTGTCCAAAGATGCATAGGTTAGGTGGATTAGCCAGGCTAAATTGCCCCTTTGTGTCCCAAGATGTGTAGGTTAGGGGGTAAATATATGGAGTTACTGGGATAGGGTTTGGGTAGGATGGTCTGTGGGAGAGTCGGTGTAGATGAGATGGACCGAATGGCCCCCTTCTGCACTGTAGGTATTCTATGATTCTACGTACTGATGTTCAGCAAAGCTCAGGATCAAGTTCAACACCATGGTGGAACAGGCTGCCACCGTTCATTGCCTAGACAACAACTTCATGGATGAGATACAAAACACAACAGAAAACTGTGGAAGTAGTTGTGTGGGTTTTTAGACAAAGACAGGAGAAAACAACCAAAAATATACATTTATGACAAGGTCTCTCCATGTTAAATGGCTTCCGGGCAATGGATAGAGAGATTTTGTTGACCCCTTTATCTTTCTTTCAGAAGGTGTGACGGTTATAGTTATAGGTTCAATTACAGGAGAAAACCAGAGCTTGCAACAGACACAATATCCTGTAACATTAGAATCCTCCTGTTACCTTACTTAAAACTACAGAACAAATTTCCTGGATCAAAGCAAATTACTGCGGATGCTGGCAATCTGAAACAAAGTAAGAGTTTTAACAACACCAGGTTAAAGTCCAACAGGGTTATTTGGCAGCACGAGCTTTCGGAGTGCTGCTCCTTCGTCAGATGGAGTGGAAATGTGCTCTTTTCCACTCCATCTGACGAAGGAGCAGCGCTCTGAAAGCTAATGGTATTTGCTACCAAATAAACCTGTTGGACTTTAACCTGGTGTTGTTAAAAACTCTTACTGTGTTCACCCCAGTCCAACGCCGGCATCTCCACAATCTGAAACAAAAACAGAAAATGCTGGTAAATCTCAGCAGGTCTGACAGCGTCTGTGGAGAGTCTCGATGACCCTTCGTCAGAGCTGAGAGCAAAAAAAACAGGACAAGATTTATACTATGAGGGTGGGGGGGGGGGTGCTGTAATTGGACAAAGGAAATGCCAATGGTGATGATGAAGACTGAGAAATGTGCTAAAAATGTCCATTAAGTGATGGGAATGTGTGAATGGCAGAACAGAGTTACAGATCGTTAAGGGGTTACTTTTTCCAGGGTCTCGCACCTTGTAAAATCCATTCTAACATGTTACTGTCTACATTATTTTTTTAACTTTGATTTCTCTACTCACAGTTCACAAGGGCTAATCACACAATGCTGTATAAACCTATGCCAACAACTCCCCCAGATGTGCAAGTCTGGAACTTCCATTGCAAGTGGTGATGGTATTCAGTTGTAGCTGAAGTGATTATTATCCATGATAAGTATCTTTTCATTGGTAAGCGATTTAAATGAATAACCTCCGGTCAAAATACTGGAAAACAGTTCAGAAAAGAAAAAGCATTCACTCTTGATCTGTGGTTTTTGTTAGTGTCAAGAAAACCCAACAGAATTTTATTTCCACTGTGTGTTATGTTTGACATTTGATTTTAATTACCATCTGGACCCTGACAACATTCCAACAGTAGTACTGAAGACTGGCACTCCAGAACTAGCCATGCTCCTAACCAAGCTGTTTAATGATGTAGAGTTGCCGGCGTTGGACTGGGGTAGGCACAGTAAGTAGTCTCACAACGTCAAGTTAAAGTCCAACAGGTACTCACCTGATGAAGGAGCAGTGCTCCGAAAGCTCGTGCTACCAAATAAACCTGTTGGACTTTAACCTGGTGTTGTGAGACTACTTACCAAGCTGTTTAAGTTCAGCTACAACACTGACGATATGAATAATTGCCCAGGTATGTCCTGTTCACAAGAAGTAGGACAAATCCAATCGAATCAATTACCGCCCCCTCAGTCAACTCTCGATGATCAGCAAAATGGGAGCATTGGGCAGCACGGTGGCACAGTGGTTAACACTGCTGTCTCACAGTGCCAGGGACCCGGGTTCGATTACCAGCTCAGGTGACTATCTGTGTGGAGTTTGCACATTCTCCCCGTGTCCGCATGGGTTTTCTCCGGCTGCTCTGGTTTCCTCCCACAGTCCAAAGATGTGCAGGTTAGGTGGATTGGCCGTGCTAAAATGCCCCTTAGTGTCAGGGGCACCATCTAGGGTAAATGCGTGGTGTTATGGGGTAGGGCCTGGGTGAGATTGTGGTCGATGCAGACTTAATGGGCTGAATGGCCTCCTTCTGCAGTGTAGGGATTCTATGAGTTCTATGAAAATGATGGAAGGGGTTGTCAACAGTGCTATCAAGCAGCACTTACTCAACAATAACCTGCTCCCTGATGCTCAGTTTGGGTTTTGCTACAAGCCATCAGCACCTGACCTTAGTCCAAGCATGGACAAAACAGCTGAACTCAAGAGGTGAACTGAGAGTAATTGCCCTTGACATCAAGGCAGAATTTGATCAAATGTGGCATCGAGGACCAAGCTTTCGGTCACTTTTCCTCATGCCTCCTTCTGTGGCTTGGTGTCAAAAATGTTTTTATCGTAAAGCACCCTTGGGACATTTTGCTATGTTAAAGGTGCTATATAAATGCAAGCTTCAATTTAAAGGATCTCATTCCTTTAAATCTGAAAATCCCAAGTTTCTTCAATCATTACTCAAAGTTTAAAGTTTATTTATAAGTGTCACATGTAGGCTTACATTAATACTGAAATGAAGTTGCTGTGAAAATCCTCTAGTCGCCACACTATTTACATACCATTACACATTTCTTGTTTTCACATAATTTCAAATACTTTGTGAAGAATCCACAGTCTGTTTCCAATATGATATAGTCCATTTTTTAGTTCCCCAGCCATATGGCCATCCTATATTGACATGATCAATCTGTCAGGGGAATGACGATCCCATGGGGGTTGTTTCCTGGGAACTGGAACCGGCCTTATGTTCCCCTCTGGCGAGTGTGGTCTTGCTGAAGCCACCATCGGTGACCCTTGTTCCTGCACATAGATCCTGCACTAATGAGACATAGCTATTTGAAAGTCTGATGTTAACACACAACTTTGGTCCTAATCTGTGATTACCATCATTTGAACTTGTCTGGAGGAGCTGCATCAGACATCGTCAGATTTAATACTCAAGAGTTGATTAGACACAATTTTCCTAGAGCAGTTTATGTGAACTCCTCACAACTACTTCCACTGAATCATAGAATCATAGAATCCCTACAGTGCAGAAGGAGGCCATTCAGCCCATAGAGTCTGCACTGACCACAATCCCACCCAGGCCCTCTCCCCATAACCCCATGCAATTACCCTAGATGGTGCCCCTGACACTAAGGAGCAATTTAGCATGGCCAATCCACCTAAGCCACACATCTTTGGACTGTGGGAGGAAACCGGAGCACCCGGAGGAAACCCACGCAGACACGGGGAGAAATTGCATACTCCACACAGACAGTGACGCAGCCGGGAATCAAACTCGACGCTGTGAGGCAGCAGTGCTAACCACTGTGGCACCGTGCTGCCAAGTGTGTGAAATGCGCTGAATGGCATTTTACAGATTGGCTCAGGGACTGAGGGAGAGAGCACACAGGTTCTCAGGTGCAGGAGTGGAGGTCCTGGTGGAAGAGATTCAGAGGAAGACTGATGTTCTGTACCCACGACAAGGAAGCAGAACAGTTCACCCTCCTGTCCCTGTCTCTTGCAGCAGCTGATTTCGCTCCAGCTGCGCTCCTCTCGTCCCTCCATTCCTCACCCAAATTTGAAGAGACCACTAGAAACATGCCCATGGCCAATCATTCCATTTCTCCTGTTGAATCTTAGAAGGCTTCCATTCAGTAACACAGAATTGCTGTACATATTTAACAATAGGGACACAGCCTGCCAATATCCTGGTACATTGTTTAAAGTTGCATCTTTCTTCAATGTTATTGGTGTCATTGTGAATAACAAATAAAATGGCAAGAGCACAGTTTAAATCAATTCTGTTAACATTAGCTGTTCTGTCTTTCATAAAATAATGTTAGAACATATCCATAGCCTTACACTCGTTACAAATACGAAGGTTTAAGGTTGTTATGTTCTGGAACTGTCACTTTAATTTAAGGTAAGCAAGAGTAGTGGAAGTGGGTCATGTGAGCTGCTCTGAATTCCGCCTAACATCAAACCTGGTTTTTATGGGGTCAAGAGGGGCACAAGATTTGCTCAGGAGGTGCAAGATGTTCACACATGGACAATTGGAAAGTTATATCAGGGTTTCCAAACGTTTCCAGTTATGGAACCCCTTTGACCTCCCAATGGCATCGATTGAACCCCTGAGAAACATTGAGCTTATGTTGAAGGGCTAAGCCACAAAATAAATTGTTTTCGCACAATAGGTACAAACATACAAAAGCCAAATTTATAGAAGTATTTTCTATTTCTTATATGTACACCTTTACTATACTTAAAAAGTTATCTTATTAAAAGTGTACTTAAGTCTTACCTTTTAGGTCATTTTTCATGGGAGGAGTGTTGCTTCTTCTCTGGTTCAAATGGGAAGAATACAACTGGAATGCTGGATTCTCATATTGGACACACGCACTCACCCTCACCTCTCTCTCACACACACCTCTTCCTCATAAATATACTATCACCTCTCTTTTTCTTTCTCACACACACACATTCATCCCTCACAAAACTGATCTTTCACCAAACACACACACACACACACACACACTCATTCCTCTCTCAAACAAACTCATCTCTCTCTCTCACACACACTCCCCTCTCACACACCCTCCCCTCTCACACACACTCACTCATCTCTCACACACATTCCCCTCTCACACACCCTCCCCTCTCCCACACACCCTTCCCCTCACACACACTCACTCATCTCTCACACACACTCCCCTCTCAGACACAGCAGTCACTCACTTTTCTCATACACATTCATCTCTCACTCACTCATCTCACACACACAGTCACTCACCTCACTGTCACACACATTCATCTCTCTTTCATGCACACAGTCACTCACCCGTCTCTCTCACACGCACTCATCTCACACACACACTCATCTCATAAACACACATAATCATCTCTCACACAGACACTCATTTCACACACACAGTCACTCACCTCTCTCTCACACACACTCATTGCACACACACACACACCTCTCTCTCTCACACACACATTGCTCACTCATGTATTATTCAGTCCATTAACTCTGTCTCACTCTCACCACACATGCTGTCCATGACCTGCTCATTTCCAGTTATTATTTCAGCTTTCCAACATCTGCAACAATCTGCTTTAGTAATTTTTAAAAGCTATGTTTTCTTGTCACTAAATAAAACAAATGTTTAAACAACCTTTGCTATATCACCCATTGGAGAGTACAAAACAACTAATGGCTTTTTTGTTGAGGAATTATGGTGAGCATTCACAGCTCACAGTGAGAAGCAACATGGGAAAATGAACAAAATAAATCAATGAATTGGTTTAAAGCAATGGCTTTAAAAGTTGTAGTTCTTGGGAAGGCAGATTCAGGGAATGAATGGATTGGAGTCGGAGACTGTAAGATGAGTTACGATTTAACAGAAAGATTGCAACAGAAGTTGAATGTTAGATGTGAGAAAGGGATTATTTATAAAGACAATTTTTGCATTAACATTTATAACGACTTTCAGCACATCTCTCAATATTTTCAACCAATGAAGAAAATAGTCTTATACGTGAAGTCCACTTTATTTATTACTGTTTATATTCATTGCTCTGGGTTAACTGCAACAATAAATAACTAGTTAGTGTACCCTCGGACAGCTCATCACTGCGTATCTCAATATTGCATTATTTGTGTAGGAAATGTGTTTATTCCAGAAATTGTAGCATTTAACAAAGGTTTTTCTGTGAGGTCATTCCTATGTGTAATTATCCATTGTAATTTAACAATGCCCATGTCTTTATTACAAAGAAGGCCTCTTTCACAAAACAATCACGACAGATATGTTAGAAACTGTACCATGTCAAAGTTGCACCTCACATTTCGCGAACTAAGCATATTTTAAATATCTGGATTTTTTGTAACTTTCTTGGATTGTTCATTAAATTGCTTTTGTTACCCAGACAAAAAAGCAAGAAAATGCCATGGAGGATGACTCAGTCGTTAACCGTAACAAAACACTACAACCGTTTTAAGAGACAAACACACTCAGTTATGAAGGCATTGTAGGCGGGTCAGCAGGTTAATTTTTATGGTTAAGTGGTATTTCAGAACTTCTAAATGCCGTCTTCATATTTGGCATCAGAGAAAGACTGCCTCTGGGGGTGTCTAACATGACGCTTATGCCACGACTCCTTTTGTATTTGCCTGAACAAGACCTTCTTCTTGTAGCAAGTCCTTTCATAAGCTCATTGTTTCTCTCTCTGAAGCAACAGTCGATGCCACTGTTTACCACGTGACTTCTGTGGCTTGATTCTATATTGAGAGTGGCTGGTGGATGAGATCCTCATATTATTTTTCCCAGTACATTAAAGTCATTTGCCACTGGCATCTGGCCATCCACAAGTTGTTGGTTTAGTTGGAGTCAAATGCGTGCCTAGACAAAGGAAGAATAGTGCTTTAAGTTGATCAAAGGTCTTAAAATATGCAGCTGCTGTTGACTAATGCAGCATTGGAAATTGGAAACTGGCTATCTAAATCGTAGACCTTGAAGATGCTACAATTGACCTCAGCACCCCTGGTCAGGGACTGAATACAAATAAGCCAGTTAGCCTTTCTGAGAACTGTATGTGTGCATGCTGTTTGTGGATAAGTTCAGGCTGGGTCATAAGAACATAAGAATAGATATAAGAACACAGAAAGTGGAGCAGCAGTAGACATACGGCATGTTGAGACTGCTCTGCTAGTCAATATAATCATGGCTGATCTTCAGTTTCAACCCCATTTTCCCATCTGCTCCCCACATTCCTCATTCTCTGAGAGATCAAAAATCTGTCTATCCCAGTCTTAAATATATTCAATGATAGACCATCCACAACCCTCTTGAATAGAGATATTCAAAGATTCTCAACCCTTTCAGTGAAAAGATTTCTCCACATCTCATTCCCATATGATGACCACCAACCCCCACCCCCTTATCCTGAGACCCTGCCCCGTGTTCCTGTATTTTTAGATTCCCCAGCCAGGGAAACAATCAGTTGTCCACAGCTTACAGTCCCATCAAGCTTTGTACCATCACCACATTTAGATACATTGTCTCCTGTCTCTTTGTCTAATTAATTAATACAGATTGCAAATTTCTGAGGCCCTAGCGCTGATGCTTGCTACACTCCACTAGTCACAGCCTACTGTGATGTTGGTGTACCTATAAGAGATTTTTTTTAAAATCATGATCTCTGCCTCTCTCACAGTTAGTGCTTCTCAGCTCACAGCCTTAACTGATGTCATTATGTTGCCAGGCTGACTATGATAAGTCCTTTTATTGCTACTTAAATGGTTTAAATGGGGTTGTTGGTGTTTACTCTGGGATTAGTTTTACGATCCTGCATTGTTAGGAGGACAGGCATGTGTTTTTAGACAGGTTCTTTTCCCAGTGAGTTAAAGGTTTCATTTTCAGTTCAAGTTGGGTTTTAACAGGGATAGTAAGCTGAACAGAAGTTTCTCCCTCCCTGTTTTATTTGGAAATGTTGCTGGTAATCTTAAAGCAAGGTTTTGCCTTCCTGGAGGAAATAATCTGCTGTTAGTAGTTTGCCTAATGTTCCCTGATGTTCTGGGAAGCTTCTGAGTGCATCAAGACTGAAAGGTTTCAATTCTCCAACCAAAGGACTCAATTTCCAGTATCACATGAGCATTAGTCTTTGCTGTGTTGAACCTGTTTAAAAGGTTTTGTCTATGGAAGGTTTTGGTTTTGATTGGAACACATTAGATATATTTGTTAGGGGTTATACATTATAGTGATTATTCCGTTCCTTGTTTGTAATTGATAAAAGTTCTTGCTAATTTTCTTACTATACATGTTAATTATATTCTTAAATAAACTTTTGTTTGATAAAAGCTCCCTAGTGGCTCATTTGAATCATACCTGAAGTGAAACGTATCATGCTTATCCTAGCCAAATTCAAGATGCAAAACGTATGGTCCAGGCGGGCTCCATAGAACACTGTGGAGCTTCTGACCTGAACCATAACACTACCAACTTGAAAATGCCCCATTTATCCCTAGCTTTGCCTCTTGTCTGTTCCCTAATCCTCTATTTGTGTAAATATATTAGCCCCAACTCCGGGAGTGTTTATCTGGTGTATAGCCAGTAACTAATTTCCTGGTTATCCCCTATACTCTATAAACATTCAAAGGGTTACTATTGACCAGAAATTGAACTGGACCACCCATATAAATACCATGGCTACAAGATCAGGTCAAAGGCTGGGAATCCTGTGATCAGTAACTCACCTCCTGACTCCCCAAAGCCTATCCGCTATTTACAAGGCACAGGCCAAGCGTGTGATGGAATAATCTCCACTTGCCTGGATGAGTACAGCTCCAGCAACACTCAAGAAGCTTGACACCATCCAGGACAAAGCAGTCTGCCTGATTGGTACCCCATCCACAAAGGTTCACTCCCTCCACCACTAATGCACAATGGCAGCAGTATATACCATCTACAGGATCCACTCCATTAACTCACCAAAGCTCCTTTGACACCTCCTTCCAAGCCCACGACCACTTCCATCTAAAAGGACAAGGGCAGCAGATACATGGGAACACCACCACCTGGATCTTCCATTCCAAGTCACGCACCATCCTGATTTGGACACTCTTCCTTCACTGTCGCTGGGTCAAAATCCTGAAACTCCCTTCGTAACAGGACTGTGGGTGTACCTACATCACAGGATTACAGCTCAAGAAGGCAGCTCATCACCATCTTCTCAAGGGCAATTTAGGATGGGCAATAAATGCTGACCTAGCCAGGGATGCCCACACACCATGAATGAATTAAAAAATAACTTTTTGTGCCACCTTACTGAATGTCTTTTGAAAATCCAAATATACTACATCTACTAGATAGATAGAAACCTGACAGTGCAGAAGGAGGCCATTCAGCCCATCAAGTCTGCACCGACCACAATCCCACCCAGGCCCTACCCCCACATATTGACCCACTAATCCCTCTAACCTACGCATTTTAGGACTCTAAGGGGAAATTTTTAACCTGGCCAATCAACCTAGCCCACACATCTTTGGGCTGTGGGAGGAAACCGGAGCACCCGGAGGAAACCCATGCAGACACGAGGAGAATGTGCAAACTCCACACAGACAGTGACCCGAGCCAGGAATCGAACCCGGGACCCTGGAGCTGTGAAGCAGCAGTGCTAACCACTGCGCCACCGTGCCGCCGTACTGGTTCCCTTGAATCTATTAGTTACATCCACAAAATCTAATAAATTTGTCAAACTTTTTGTAACTTTATAAAGCCACGTTAACTTTGTCTGATCAAACTCTGATTTTCTAAGTGCACCGTTAAGAATTCTATAATAATAGGTTCCAACACTTTCACAATGACTGATGTCAGGCTATATGGCCTGAAGTTCCCTGTTTTCCCTCTCCTACCTTTCTTCAATATTGATGTTGTATTTGCTAACTTCCAATTTTCTGGAACCATTCCCAACTCTAAGGAATTCTTGAATAACCAGGGCATCTCTGCAGCTATCTCTTTTAGAGCCCTAGGATGCGGGCCATCGGGTCCTGGAGATTTGATGGATTTTAGGGCGGCACGATGGTACAGTGGTTAGCACTGCTGCCTCACAGTGCAAGGGGACCGGGTTCAATTCTGGCCTCGGGTCACTTTCTGTGTGGAGTTTGCAAATTCTCCCCGTGTCTGCATGGGTTTGCTCCGGTTTCCTCCCACAGTCCAAAGATGTGCATTTTAGATTGATTGGCCATGATAAATTGCCGCTAGTATCAGGGGGATTAGCAGGATAAATGTGTGAGGTTACGGGAATAGGGCCTGAGTGGGATTGTGGTCGGTACGGACTCGATGGGCTGAATGTTCTCCTTCTGTACTGTAGGGATTCTATGATTCTAGTTCCTCAAACTTCTCCAAACATTTTTGCTGCGGATATTTATTATCTTAAAAATTCCTCACTCTTGTTAAGGTTAATTACCCGCTAATTTCAATTGTGATGTCTTTCTTCATTGAATGACCCACTGACAATGTCTAGCGTCATAGATGAAGAATGGCCACTTGGCTGTGGGGTCAGCCTATGTGCCTATGAAGCATGCCGCTGCATTGGCCAATTACTTGAGGAAAGTACGGTAGCACAGTGGTTAGCACTGCTGCTTCACAGCTCCAGGGACCTGGGTTCGATTCCCGGCTTGGGTCACTGTCTGTGTAGAGTTTGCACATTCTCCTCGTGTCTGCGTGGGTTTCCTCTGGGTGCTCCGGTTTCCTCCCACAGTCCACAGATGTGCGGGTTGGGTTGATTGGCCATGCTAAAATTGCCCCTTAGTGTCCTGAGATGCGTAGGTTAGAGGGATTAGTGGGTAAATATGTGAGGATGTGGGGGTAGGGCCTGGGTGGGATTGTGGTCGGTGCAGACTCGATGGGCCAAGTGGCCTCTTGCTGCACTGTAGGGTTTTTACGATTCTATGAAAGGAGGGAGGAAAGCACTTAAATGCCAAATCTTAATTTCAAGAGGTCTTCCATTTTACACAAAAAGTTAATAGAGAGAATAGCGTAACATTGACATGTTGTCATTAAATTTCAATATTAAAACAAGATGTTGTAAAAGAGACCAACAAACCGGCCTCGTGTGCATTAAAGCAATAGTTTCCCTGTTTGAATTTGGTAACTGATTTTCCTGGCCTACGGGTCTCTTTTCATTCTAAAGTTTCCCTTTAGACAAACCTTCCTCAGTGAAAATAAAAGGTTAGAGATCCACTCCCATAGCTCCACCAACAGCTAGCTACTGGGAATTGTACAAGTTCAATCCTGTGTGAGTGGCTCTCTGATTCATTCTCTCTCCTGATGGAGAATCAACCAGCTTCCTCTCAGCACCTCTGAATGGTGACACTATTCAGATCATCAGTAACACAATGGTTAGTACTGCTGTCTCACACCACCAGGGACCTGGGTTCAATTCTGGTCTTGGGTGACTGTCTGTGTGGAGTCTGCACATTCTCCCCGTGTCTGTATACGTTTCCTTTGGGTGCTCTGGTTTCCTCACACAGTCCAAAGATGTGCAGATTAGGTGGATTGGCCACGCTAGATTGCCCATTAGTATCCAAGGATGTGCAGGTTAGGGGGATTAGCAGGGTAAATATATGGGGTTACAGGGATATGGCCTGGGAGGGTAGCTCTGTTGGAGAGTCAGTGCAGATTCGATGGCCAAATTGCCTCTTTCTGTACTGTAGAAATGCTATGATTCTGTGATATAAGTGCCCAGCGAAAGGGAGCTCGAAACCAGGCTATCCTGCTCCATAATGCAGCACCTCTGACTTCCTGCGGATCAATAACTCCACTGAAACAAAGACCAGATAAGAATATATTTCTGGCAATGAAGAGGAATTTCAAAATGCTAACATATTTTCCAAACTCAACCATTGTGTTCACTTGTTCTGGTAAGGTGCTATAGGTCATCAACACTACATTAATAAATTATTTTGTCCACATTACATTGTGTATAAAGAGCACAGCTCTAGGCTGTAAAAGAATATTACAATTCTAACAATCTATTTAAACTCAACAGCCTAAAAATGGGTCTGCTCCATTTTTTGAGTACATGTTGACAATTCGTGGTGGCACAGTGGTTAGCACTGCTGCCTCGCAACACCACGGATCTGGGTTCAATTCCGGCCTTGGGTTACTGTCTGTGTGGAGTCTGCATGTTCTCCTTGTGCCTGCGTGGGTTTCCACCAGGAGCTCCGGTTTCCTCCCACACTGCAAGGATGTGTGCGACAGGTAAACCTGTGAAAAGGGTTTTGTTATTGGAAGTTTTGATGGGGAGTTAGGTATATTTGTTAAGGTTGTTGCGGTTGTTTTGTTTTTGTTTGTAATTGATAAAAGTTATTGCTAATTTTCTTTCCACACATGTATAGTTATAGTAACGGGGTTAATAGCCATCACAGCAGCATGCTTTTTCTGTTCAGCCTTTTCTTGTTTATCCTGAACGTATTTATGGACTCGCCCTGCTAGGGTGAGGTGTGCCTTTAGTATGAGGATCCAAGCCTTATCATCCTTGTTCCTCTTTTCCGTTGCCCACCATTCCCGTTGGCTCTCAAGGGGGTCTTGGGGTTTCCACCCTGTTTTAATCATGCTTTTAATTAGGT
Organism: Mustelus asterias; assembly: GCF_964213995.1. Lineage (NCBI taxonomy): Eukaryota > Metazoa > Chordata > Chondrichthyes > Carcharhiniformes > Triakidae > Mustelus > Mustelus asterias. The sequence continues at coordinate 81,607,140 of NC_135811.1, read as the reverse complement.
TCTTGTTTTTATCTGCTAGATAGCGGGTGAGGGACCCTTCCGGCCCCCATTCAAAAATGGTCTCAATGCTATCCATGTCGAATCTCTTAGCTAAGATCAGTGGTGTACTAATCCTGGTTTGGTGCTTCCCACAGATACTTGTGTAGGTATCCCTGGGGTTCCTGGTTTGGTGTTTCCACTGTCAGTACCTTTAAACCTTCAGCAGTAACACGCAGAGCCCGTCCTGCATGTAACGGGGAGATCACCGCTCACAGAGACAGGGGGGGGGGGGCTCTGACCACGACTACAGGGGCCGGGGGCCACTCTTTCCTGACCAAATCCTACCGCTAAATCAATCCACAGAGGCTCGCCGTTTCCCTATCTCCCCGGGAATCACCCTGACCTGGGTGCGGACAAGCGTGGGATTGACCGCAGGTAGGAGTTCTCCCGGCGTGTAGCCGTTCTTTCGCGCTACCAGAGGTCTCCTGCTTGTAGTGCCCGAAGCACTCACAGAGGCTCCAGACTTAGTAGCGCCCGGACATGTAGCAGACTCCTCGCGGATCTGTTTCCAGTGGCCCAGACTTTCGCGCCTGCAGAGGTCCTACCCGACTTGCAGCGCCCGGACTTAAACCGAACTTCGTGAGTCCGCGTTCATTGGCCCTAACCCTGGACGTCCTCCCGGCCTCCCGGCCACTTAACCCTTGTCTTCCTTAGGTACCTTTTGGGTCAGCTAATGTCTGGTCGGGTCCGCTGCCAGGGATACACGGAATGCAACAGTACACAATCAATTACAATTCGCGACCCCGCTCACCCGCCCAAAGAAGAACCTACCCCGCTGTGCAGCTCTCGATCGGGCTCTGTTCACAAGTTCAGATCGCGGCAGCCGTGGAACACCGCTGGCACTGGGAATTCCCGCGGACTTTAAATGAGTAAAGATACTCACCCAGTGTTTGAGAGGCGATGTTCCAGCGGCGGTCACGATCCCGGACGAGCCCCCAATTGTTAGCGCGAGTGAACAGATACCACACCACTCGCACCCAGAGCCAAGATCGATAACAGCACAGTTTATTATAGTTTTTTACGTCGACGGAGGTACAATCAGGACACAGACAAGACAGTCCCGCAAAGTACTCTGCCTGCCTGCCAAAACGGAGTATAGTTATAGTAACGATCTGTTTTGATATGTAAATGGTTTGTGAGTGGTTTCCTGATATAATCATCCTGTTTCAATAGGTTTGTGGGTGTGGAGTTTGATGTGTAAATGGTTTTCTTTTATAGTTATCCCGTTAATGGGTTTTCTGGTCTAGAGTTTTAATATGTAAAGTTTGGTTTAAGAGTGTGATAATTGCTTTATGTCTCTGAATTCCTTTGGACAATGGGTGTTTGATGGGATGTCAGGAAGTTTTCCAGGTCTCAAGATATTTTCTGAATAGCATATTGATGCGAGTTCCTGAGTCTTTGTCAACCTGGTTTCTGTGTTTAAAAGATGTCTGCTTGCCTTACTCACACCTTTCTGGCTGAATGCTGTCCTGTTTTGCTTCATTTATCGAGTTATAGTTTAAGAAATATTCTAATCCTAATACCCACAAAATTTATGCCCGCCTACACACACATCTTTGGACTGTGGGAGGAAACCGGAGCACCCGGAGGAAACCCACGCAGACACGAGGAGAATGTGCAAACTCCACACAGACAGTGACCCGAGCCGGGAATCGAACCCAGGTCCCTGGAGCTGTGAAGCAGCAGTGCTAACCACTGTGCTACCGTGCCGCTGTTATTACCATTATCAAATATCAATATTTGATATCCTTACCATTATATATCCTTATACATCCTTATATCCTTACCATTAGGTAAGGATTAACCCTACTTTTTCTCAATTGAAGTAACTCAATGAAATCTTCTGAACCTTGTCACAATTGTTAATATTTATGTTTATATTATTATTTATAAAGTGAGAGAGAAGGAGTCAACTTTCTCAATGCTAGTTCCAATATGGTGTATAGGAAGCACCTTTCTTGCACTGTGCACTGTGTTGAAGATTGACATCAGGATCGCACAGTGTGATTAAATGCTTCTTACTTCGCCAGGTTTCCATTTTCAAATGCCCATGTCCTCCATGTGCATAACTCGTACAACACAATGTGGCACTATCTGACAAGAGTGGTTAGCACTTGCTGCTTCATGCGCCAAGGACCCCAATTCAATTCTGGCCTTGGGTGACTGTCTGTGTGGAGTTTGCACGTTCTCCCCGTGACTGCGTGGCTTTCCTCCAGTAGCTATGGTTTCTTCCCACATTCCAACAATGTGCATGTTAGGTGGATATTTTTTATTCATTTGTGGGACATGGATGTTGTTGGCTGGCCAGCATCTTATTGCCCATCCTGAGTTGCAAAATGACACAGATCAACCCAATATGCGCATGCGTTCTGTTGTAAATTCAAAAAATAACATTTCATCAAATCCTGAGAAGCAAGAGCAGAAACAGAACCGCACCACCAAACGCATCTAATTCATCACTCTGAGATCTGGGAGGTGCAGGTTAGAATAATAGGTTGAAATGAGGAAGAATGTAAACACCATATGAAGGTGGATTACTGAGAGTACCAATATAACTGAAAATGGAATATTTGTTAATTGTGTTATGTTAGGAGTGAAAAATTGAGGTGTATAAAAGCATGAGGGGCATAGATAGGATGAACAAACAAAGCTGGTCTTCTTCCCAGGTTAGGGGAATTGAAAACTAGAGGGCAAAGGTTTAAGGTGCGAGGGGAAAGATTTAAAAGGGACCTGAGGAGTAACTTCTTCATGCAGAGTATGGTGCGTATATATAATGAGCTGCCAGAGAAGTGGTTGAGGCAGGTTCAATAGCAACATTTAAAAAGCATTTGGATAAGTACATAGATGGGAAAGGATTAGAGAGATATGGGTCAAACGCGGGCAATTGGGACTAGCTGGCAGGGTACCATGGTCGGCATGGACCGGTTGGGCCAAAGGGCCTGTTTCCATGCTGTATTGCTTTATGACTCTATAGGGTACACACAAACTAACATTGCATGATATCATTACTGCTCTTGGTATCAATGACCCATGCCATATATATATATCGGCTGATATTTGAATCAGATGCCAACAGTGGGCGTCATGATTTTACCAAGAGTTTTCTGTGATTGTTTGGCAAATGGATTGGTGAATCTTGAAAGGGGAAAGAAATATTGTGCATGATTGAGGGGGGAGGTTTAGTGGGGTGGGGAATAAGGGCCTGCGAAACAGGAGAAGCACCAGGACAAGTGATTTCTCTTCCAGGCCCTGCTTCCACCAGACATTTTGTTCTCTTCCTCTCTCGCATACCTGCCTTTGGACTTGTTTAGAATTATAGAATCGATACAGTGCAGAAGGTGACCATTCGGCCGATCAAGTCGGCACCAACTCTCCAATGTAGCATCCCACCCAGGCCCTATCCCAGTAACCCCACATAATCACCCCTCTAATCCCCGTAACCCACACATCTTTGGACACTGAGGGGCAATTTAGCATGGCCAATCCACCTTACCTGGACATCTTTGGATTGTGGGAGGGAGGAGCGCTCGGAGGAAACCTGCCCACATGGGAAGAACGTGCAAACTCCACACAGTTACCCAAGGCTGAATCGAACCCGGGTCCCTGTCACTGTGAGGCAGCAGTGCTAACCACTGTGCCACCCCTAAAACATGTTACATCTCTAAAGTTCCGACGGCACAGTGGCAGGCACTGCTGCCTCACAGCGCCAGGGATCTGGATTCAATTCCCGGCTTGGGTCACTATCAGTGTGGAGTCTGCACGTTTTCCCCATGTCTGCGTGGGTTTGCTCCGGTTTCCTCCCACAGTCCAAAAGATGTGCTGGTTAGGTGCATTGGCCATGCTAAATTCTCCCTCAGTGTACCCGAACAGGCACCGGAGTGTGGCGACTAGGGAATTTTCACAGTAACTTCATTGCAGTGTTAACGTAAGCCTACTTGTGACACTAATAAATAAACCTTAAACTTGAGATCATCCACTTGCAATGTTCCTCTCACCTAACCTGTTGCCTTGCCTGACCTGCTGGGTATTTCCAGCATTTAATAATTTTCTTTCACTGTCCAAGTCAGTGCACAAGAAGCATTTTAATGAAAATATTTCAATATTCTACATGTGAAGAATGTGAATATGGACATGTAATTTTCAGAAGATAAAATGTGAGATAGGGAACAGAAGTGATGCAACTGGAACAAAACCCCAAGGGAAGGCATGCAGGACTCCACGTGCATCTGTCTAAGGGCGCAAGGGACACTGGGAGTTGTAGTTCCAAGCGCTTCCGGGGCCAGAGGACTACATCTACCATGATGCACCATCGCGGTCCTGCCAGCCAATGGGACGCGGTTTTATTGGCGAGTGTGAGCGGGGCATGCGCAGTGGTGTTCTGGGGGTGACCGTGCGGCCTGGCTGAGGCTCCTGTGTCGGTGTGTCCGTGCGAACTGCGAAATGGCCGCCAAAGTCTTGGAATCCGTCGGCAAGTTCGGCCTCGGGCTAGCCATCGTCGGAGGGGTCGTCAATTCGGCGCTTTATAACGGTGAGCCGCGGCGGGGTGATTCAGCCAGGTTTCTGCCCAGGGTCAGGGTGCTCAGCTCGGCCAGCACTGAGGGGGTCACGGAGGCTCCTTCTCCTTTTGGGTTGCTCAGTTGTTTTTACGTTTATTTATTCATGTCACAAGTGGGATTGTATTAACACTGCAATGAAATGACTGAAAATTATCCACCACCATTGACTATGATGTGGAGATGCTGGTGTTGGACTGGGGGTGGGCACAGTAAAAAAATCTCACAAGCCCAGGTCAAAGTCCAACAGGTTTGTTTGACGAAGGAGCAGCGCTCTGAGAGCTCGTGATTCCAAATAAACCTGTTGGGCTTTAACCTGGGGCTTGTGAGACTTCTTACTGTGCCCACCCCAGTCTGACGCTGGCACCTCCACCATTGAATATGACAGAGCTTTGCCCTAATCTGGTGGTTGTGGTACCCCCAAAGTGCTCCCCACGGCATGTTTAGCGTTCATAAAAACAAGAGTAGGCCATTCAGCCCTTTGAGCATGCTCTGCCATTCATTATGATCATGGCTGATCATCCAACTCAATAGTCTGATTCCGTCTTGCCCCTATATCCTTTGACCCCCCTTCACCCCAAGAGCTATGTCTAACTCCTCCTTGAAAACTAGCTTCAGCAGGTTGGCACCTCATTTGCTGCCACACCTGGTGTTGCTTCCAGCATAACCTAATGTGTTCCACATTGAGGCAGGATTGGTCCCCTGGCATAGTGACAGTGTTTTAATGTGTCACAAGTAGGCTTACAATAACACTGCAATGATACTGTGAAAATCCCCTAGTCGCCACATCCTGGCACCTGTTCAAGGAAGAATTTAGCATGGCCAGTGCACCTAACCACATTGTTCGGATCGAGAAGGGAAACTATAACACCCAGTGGAAACCCATGCAGACATGGGGAGAACGTGCAGACTCTGTACAGACAGTGACCCAAGCCAGGAATTGAACCTGGGTCCCTGGCCCTTTGAGACAGCAGTGCTAACCACTGTGCCACCATGCTGCCCCAACCTAATCCTGCCCCCTCCTCTCCTTTCTTCTCCCCTCCCCCTCTGCCCCCCCCCCAATATCCTTTGATCCCCTTTGTCCCAAGTGTTATATCTATCTCCTTAAAAACCAATTCAAGTGGTCCTGTACTGCAGCTTCATGTTGGCACCTCATTTGCTGCCACACCTGGGGTTGCTTCTAGCATAACCTAATGCACTCCATATTGAACCAGGATTGGTCCTCTGATATGGTGGTAATGGAGGAATGTGGTATATTGTCAGCGTTGGCAGAATGGTAGCCTCATACAACACATAGGGAGGTGTTTTCATTGTCGGAATACGTGATCTCCCCATGGTTAGAGTATTGATCCTGATGTCCGGTGCTAAGAATGAGCAGAGGTATTGTTGCAAACACCCTTCATGTGGTGCAGAAGACCTACATGTTTCTCTCATGACTCCATCAACTATTGCATCCAGCTGCCTCTTGAATCAGTTTGGGCCAAGTGTTGGAAATTGGGATTAGACTAGTTAGTTTGTCGTTATTGGTGCAGACATGATGGGCTGAAGGGCCTTTTCCTGTGCTGTGGACCTCTATGATTACCAAAAAGTTAATCCACAAAAGAACATAACTTGCGTTTATGCTGCATGCTTATTAGCCTCAGTATCACCAGTCACTGCACAGTTCTAGAGGTAAATATGACAGCCCACCTAGACAGAATGAGGAGAATGCCATTTATTGTGGCAGCTGAGGGATAATTATAGACTAATACTCCATGTGCCCTGAGTTTTCTTCAAAATAATGGTGTGGCATTCCATCTAAGCAGCCAGTCTGGGCATTAAGTTAACCTGAAAGATTCAATTATTGTAGAGTAGGGCTTGAAATCAAATGGAGCTCTGCCTCAAGAAAACATGTTATCACTGATGGCTTCTTGAATGTTGCCCTGTATTGAGTCTACGAGACGCTTTCAATTTTAGCTGTAGTTATTTTGAGGCCATTCATTATTTTCTTCCTTTCCACAGTGCCATTGCCTGTATTAAATTCTTTTATTTGATTTCCCAAGCTTATTTTATATTTCACAAAGCCCTTTCGAGAATGGGGAAAGCTGTTTGACCTTGGGGAAACTACAGTGCTGTTAGGAATATTTACATTGTCAATCTGCAGCATAGCCTGCAGGAATTGGGCAACTCTCAGAACTGCACCAGAATACTCCTGTTATTGACGTCACAGGAATGAGACAGCGGCAGCTTGCATTTGTGCTGGGAGGGGAGGCGATAGCCTAGTGGTATTATCGCTAGACTATATAGCCAGAAAGTCAGCTAAGGTTCTGGGGACCTGGGTTCAAATCCCGCCATGGCAGACGATGAAACTTGATATCAATAAAAAATCTGGGCGAAATGTTTGGCTGAATCTGAGGGTGGAAATTGTGTCAAGGATCGAACAATCATACTGAAGATAAATGAACATAAACCCTTATTCGAATGACTATAGCATCACAACAGTGCATCACGTACAATAACAAAACCAAACATGCCCTCATTTCCAAATGCTCCTGGCCTTCTATACATGATGCCGTTGGTCACCTCCTTGCAGTGATATCAAAGTTCATGGCTTCATTTCTCTGATCTGTTGAATGTTTGCAGCGTTTCCTGTTTCAGATTTCCAGCATCTGCAATATCCTTACCAATATAAATGCTGTTTTACTGTGATTCACAGTATGGTGTTGCAAGAATGACCAAGGGAAAAACCGTAAAGAAAGGAGCATGAAAATTTGGAGAAATCAAAAGACACCTCAGAGGCAATCACCACATCTTGTGGGGGGAACAGTATCCTCGCTCTACTCCATCCTAGAACAGGGATTTAATAACCTCACCCACGTTTTAACAAGTGCAACCAAGTGCCTCTAATCCATTCCATAACTGTTCGGGGGAACAGGTTCCTGATTTTCAATTTTCTTAAAACCACACACTCTTCATTTTCTATTGCATTCATCGTCTTCCTTCAAAAACCTAAACCTTGACTCTGGCAGGAACAGAAAATGCTTTTACAACTCTTATTTTCAGAAATGCATAAATGACTAATCATTGAAATCTCAAACTAAGATTGATTGTCAAGACCTTTAGTTATACTTAAATTGGGATTCGCTGCAGGTGGCAGCACTTATGCTTCAATATTTCAATCCCATGTCCTCCAGTGCTGGGTTGACAAATTTACTACCCTCTGATTTGTTTTCTCGAGTACTTTAAATCTCTGTCTGGTTATCGACCTTTCTGCCACCAGAAACTGTTTGTTCTTATTTACCTGACCTAAAGCCTCCTTTGTTTTGAAAAGCTAAGCTGAACGACAGCGCACTTACTTTCTGCTGCTGTCATTCTGCATCCCCTATTCTCGCCCCTTTGACATGGCAGCCTCTCTTCCCAAGGAAAGCCCCTCTCTGATTGATCAATTTACTTTGGGACTGATGATGTCTTCCACTCTGACTCGATGGGTTTTGAGATGACTAATGCATTCCATGTGCAATCTGCAGACTCAACCTCCCCTGCATATGGTAGTGCTTGAAAGGCTGGGCAGTTTAGGTGTTTGGAGGTTTGAGTGCTCTCTTTGTTGCCTCTACATGCTCCTGACAAATGTGTTGAGTGTCTTCCTGAATGTGACCTTTCTCCATTTTGATCAGCCACAAGCCCAGGAGATGAGGGGATGATTTTGTTTCAGAGATGCTTTAAGGCCACCTCTAAATTACTTCTGCTGTCTTCCTGGGAGTGATCCACTGAGTTGTGAGTAGAAGAGTTGGAAGTGTAGTCACTATTGTAATGCAGGAAATTCAGCAGTCAATTTGTGTACAGCACTGTTCTAATGAGCAGCTAATCCTTTTTATCGATATTGCTCATGGGATTATTATTGATCAGGATACTGGGGGTAACTCCCCTTTTCTTGGAAGTAGTGTCATGGAATGTTTTGCATCTATCAGTGAGGTCATCCAAAAGACAACTACTCTGAGAGCCTAGAATTTTGTGCTCCAATCCTGGAATGAGACTTGAATCCAAAACTGTCTCTAAAACTTTGGAAGGAATATAAAAAGAGAGTTGTTATCTTTGTTGAACAACAGAATGCTCTCCCTAGTTTTTCTTCCCCATTAAGCATGTAAACATCAGATTAATTCCAGTATCTCCAGTGAACTGGATACATTGAGTGAATTCAAGGTTACATTGTGTTATAATTTACTTCACAGGAAAAATTATTGTAAAATGCAGCTTGTGTTCTTCGTCCAGTTTACTGGCCGTTTCTCATAGGATCGACTTAAGCTGTGCTTCTTGATGCAAAACTGTCTTGCATTTGTCCATTAGGAGGTGTTCTCATGCCAAAGCTGCTGCAATGCACATGGCTCTTTCAGCTAATGCTGCCCCTATGTTCGCATGATGAATAACCTGCTGTTGACTCAGTCCCTGACTGAAAAGGTCAGTTTTCTCCTAGTGTAAACATAAAGATTGGTTAATGACCAATTCTTGAACTGTAGCTAAACTTGTTGCTGGTGTATTTTCAATAGTACTTGTCCCATTTATAGAGGTGCAGTTGTGCAACATAGTGGAGCTTTTTCATAATCAAGGTGCAAATTTTGTCGACTCCCCCTGCCACTGCATTTCCTAGAAGCCAATTGAACTGAGCTAGCCAGTACTTGCCTTCTCTGCCACATGTACTGATGATGTGGAGATGCCGGCGTTGGACTGGGGTAAACACAGTAAGAGTTTTAACAACACCAGGTTAAAGTCCAACAGGTTTATTTGGTAGCAAATACCATTAGCTTTCGGAGCGGTGCTCCGAAAGCTAATGGTATTTGCTACCAAATAAACCTGTTGGACTTTAACCTGGTGTTGTTAAAACTCTTACATGTACTGATGGCGTGGAGGGATTATTCGCATAAAATCCATATGGTTGTGAGGAATTTGAAGGCTTTGCTTTCCAGTAAAGTTATTTTCACGTGTTGAGAGTATTTATTTCTTTGTAGTGACTTCTTGACCCTAAGACTGCTTTTAGTCTGGCGATTCTTCAAGCAGCTTCCTGTTTTGTGCTTCTCGTGGGGTACGTACACAGGACCTGGAGGGAGGGGTCGCTCACTGGAGTGTTTTTCTGCCCATTTATTTAAAAAGATGGAAAATCAAGCAGGGTGTATACTAGGCACATTTTTCTGCCTCCAGAATTGCAAATGTGCAAGGAGTATGTTTTTTAAAAAAAACAAAACAATAATTATGGGCAGCTTTAACCTTCATGTTGATTGGGGGTAATCAAGTTGGAAAGGGTAGCTACAACAACAAATTCATAGAGTGCATTACGGATAGTTTCATAGAGCAATATTTAATGGGTCTAAACACGCAACAGGCTATCTTGGATCTGGTATTTGGGTAAGGAGGCAGGAATAATAAATGACCTTAGAGTAAAAGATCCCCTAGGAAGTAGTGATCATAACATGATAGAATTTAATATTCAGTTTGAGTGCCAGAAACTTGGGTCTGAAACAACTGTGTTTAACTTCAATAAAAGTAATTACAATGGGAGGAGGATAGAGTTAGCTATGGTGGACGGACGGATAGATAAGCTGGAAAGACAGTGAGCAAGCAATGGCAAACATTGAAGGAGGTAATTCATGACTCTCAGCAAAAATATATCCCAGTAAGGGAGAAAGATTCTAAGCGAGAGATAAACCAACCATGGCTAACCAAGGAAGTTAAGAAGAGTATTAAATTGAAAGAAAAAGCATATAAGGAGGCAAAAGTCAGTGATGGCCCCGAAGACTGGGGTAAATTCAGAATTCCGCAAAGAAGAACTAAAAAGATAATAAAGAGAAAAAAATAAACTGAGGGCAAACTAGTGAGGAATATAAAAGCTGACAAGAGCTTCTTTAAATGTATAAAAAGGAAGAGAGAGATCAAAGTAAGAATAGGCCACTTAGAAAATGAATCTGAGGAGATAGATATGGGGAACAAGAATATGGCAGAGGAGTTAAACAGATGTTTTGCATCAGTCTTTACAGGGGAAGATACTTCAAACATTCCATTCATACTGAAGAATAGTGCAGGAATTAAGTCCCATCACCATCAGTAGAGGAGTAGTATTAGACAAACTAATGGGGCTAAAGGCAGATAAGTCCCCTGGCCCTGATTGTTTGATTTTAGAATCCTAAAAGAAGTAGCTGCAGAGATAGTAGGTGCATTGATTGTAATTTTCCAAAAATCCTTGGATACTGGAGGATTGGAAAATTGTCAATGTGACTCCCCTGTTCAGAAAGGGAGGGAGGCAAAAGCTGGTAACTAGGCCGATTAGCCAAACATCTATTGTTTGAAAAATGTTGGAATCAATTAGTAAGGAAGTACTGTAATAGCATATCCAAGTGGAGTCAGCATGACTTGGTGAAAGGGAAATCATGTCTAACTAATTTATTCATTTTTTGCGGAAGTCCCAACTAGATAGAGGGGAACCAGTAGATGTGTTGCATTTGGACTTCCAGAAGGCATTCAACAAGATGCCTCAAAAGGTTAAGTCAAAGAGCCCATTGTGTTGGAGGTAGTGTATTGGCATGGATAGAGAATTAGCAAATGGACAGGAAACGGTGAGTAGGAGCAGCGCTGTGGCACAGTGATTCGCATTGCTGCTTCACAGCACCAGATATCCAAGTTCAATTCTGGCCTTCCGGTGACTGTAGTGTTTGTACGTTCTCCCCATTTCTGTATTGGTTTTCTCCGGGTGCTCCAGTTTCCTCCTACAGTCCAAAGATGTGCAGGTTAGTGGATTGGCTATCCAAAATTGACTCTTACTGTCGAAAGATGTGTAAATGCTCAGGGTTATGGGATAGGACAGGGAAAAGGGCCTGGGTAAGTTGCTGTTTTGGAGAGCTGGTGCAGTCTCGATGGGCAAAAGTGGTCTCATCCTGCTTTGTAGGGATTCCATGGTTCTATGGGGAAAGTAGTTCTTTAACAGGTTGGTGAACTGTAACCAGTGGTGTTCCACAGGGATCATTGTTGGGACCACGGCTTTGTACAATATATATGAATGAATTAGAGGAAGGAAGCAAATATACTGTAGCCAAGTTTGCAGATGGCACAAACATAGGTAGAAAGGCAAGTTGCAAGAGAGATTCAAACAGTTTGTGAAGAGATACTGATAGGTTTAGTCAGTGGGCAAAATGTTGGCAAAATGGAGTATAAGAGGGGAGAATGTGAAGTTCATTTTGGAAGAGAGAGCAAAAGAACAGTATTTATATGGAGAAAAACTGCAGAAACCCGCAATACAAAGGGACTTGGGGGTACTTGTGCACGAAACACAGAAAGCTAGCACACAGGTGCAGCAGGTAATCAGGAAGGCGAATGGAATGTTGGCCTTTATTTCTAGGGACCCTCATGGGAGAGTCTAGGACCAGAGGATATAGTCTCAGGGTAAAGAGATGCCAATTTAAGACTGAGGTGAGGAGAAATTTCTTCTCTGGGGTTGTGTATCTTTAGAACTCTTTGCCACAAAGAGCTGTGGGGGCAGAATCCTTGGGTATGTTTAAGGCTAGATAGGTTTTTGATCAGTAAGGGAATCAAGGGTTACGGTGAAAGGGCGGGAAAGTGGACATGAGAAATGTCGGTTCAGCCATGATCTTATTGAATGGCAGAGCAAGCTCGAAGGGCGTCTTATGGTTCCCATTGTATGGTACTCTGGGAGCATAAGGTAGCTTTGTTCTCTCAAGTTGGCCCTCTTCAAATGTAGCTCATGCCTCTATCCATTCTAATACAGTAATGATATTATTGTAATGTTCGTGGTACGGTGCAAGTTGTGTAATCTAGTTGTTAGGGAAAGTGATAAATGCCTGCCTTTATGGTTGAAGATACTTCGAACATCCCATTAATACCTTGGCTGAGGCAACAAAGTAAACTCCAGTTAATGCTGAATGAAAACTACACGTACTTTCCAGGGTTTTCCAATGTCTAACCAGCATGATGATATTTATTAAGACTGTCTAATATTTTATCATCTGCAACGTTGAAACTTAGTTGTCTTTGTCTACAATTTCTATAATAGTTTCTGGACCAGAAGTTTCTATTTATAAGTTTATTCTTCCATAAATATTGTGGTTGTAAGAGCAGGTGAGAGGGTGGGTATTTTGACTCCCCAAAGTCTTTTCCACCATCCATAAGGCACATATTGGGAATGCAATGGAATGCTTCCCACTTCTCTGGGTGTCGAGCTTAACACCATTCAGACCAAAACCGCCCGCTTGATTGGCACCATAAACATTCACTCCCTCCATTCCTGGTGTACCGTGGTTGCAGTGCATGTCATCTATAAGATACACTGCAGCAATTTGCCAAAGCTCCTTTATCCACACCTTCCAAATCTGTAACTTCTGGCACCTAGAAGGACAAGGGCATTGGATCCATTGGAACACCACGACCTGCAAGTCCTCCTCCCAATCAAGCACGATCGTGACTTAGAATCATAATGCAGTTCTTTCACTCTCTTAGGGTCTAACTTCTGGGACTCCTTACCTCCCTTAGCAACACTGCATTGTTTGAGGAATGTGGCTCAGGTGACATCTAGAGATGGACAATTAATGCTGACCTTGCAGGAAAAGCTCACAACGCATGAACAAAAAAAAGTAAGGCATTGGCCTCCAGCAAGGTTGATGAAGGGAATTGCCCTTGGCTGAGATTGGAAAGTTGCTTTCAAGGCAATCTCAGGTGGTCACTTGCTTTCCATTGTATCATGCATAAACTTACTGTTTAAGAAGCATTTAATTGTCTCATTAAGTACTGTAAAATGTCTTTACAAGTTAGCCTTCTATCCATATATAATGCTGATTTGTTGACATCTAACTTTATTTTCCTAGTTGATGCTGGACACAGAGCAGTGATATTTGATCGATTTCGTGGTGTTCAAAATAAAGTTAGTGGAGAAGGCACCCATTTCCTCATTCCATGGGTACAGAGACCAATCATCTTTGACTGCCGATCACGGCCACGTAATGTTCCTGTTATCACAGGCAGTAAAGGTAAGGGGGAAAAATAAGTGACTCAATCGTAATAAAGACAGTCTACTGATCCCTCAAAGTTATCTAATTGAAGTGATATTCTCTGAAAATATGCAATTTTAATTAGCAGTAAATGGTTAAACCTGTTGATTTTGCAATCCAGTATAATTTCCTTAACCATAAAGAGTAATTCCAGCTCCCCGTATGAACTGATGATGGATGCTGGCCATGGTGTATAAAAATGATGAAATGTGTAAATGCTACCTACTCAGAAAAGCTACTTAAGTTAATACCTTTTAAGAATCTGAGATACTTGACCTCATTATCGTTCCATTTTCCAGATTTACAGAATGTAAACATTACACTGCGTATCCTCTTCAGGCCAGTGTCAGACCAGCTCCCTAGGATTTATACCACCATTGGTGAAGATTATGATGAGAGAGTACTGCCATCCATCACCACAGAAATCCTGAAGTCTGTCGTTGTAAGTGTCGTCTAGTCTTGTGGGAGAGGAATAGGGATAAATACTAGGACTAAACACAGTTAAAACCTTTACTACATTGGTCAGCACTCTCCAGACTAATCGGTGTATGATATGAATTTTCCACCATTAACCAAGTGAGCCAACACTTCCTGCATTGCAGCAGCTTTTCTACCACTTACCTTGCACACCTATAGTAACATTGGAGGTAGTCCAAAGGAGCTTGCCCAGGCTAATTCCTGGGATGAGAGGGTTCTGCTATCAAGAGAAACTAAATGGTCTGGCTATGTATTCCTTGGAGTTTAGAAGAGAGGGGTGAACTTATTCAAACATACACGACCCTGAGGGAGCTTGACAGGATAAATGGTGAGATGTTTTCATTAGTGGGAGAGTCTCGAACAAGGGGACATAGCTACAAGATAAAGGGATTGTTACTTAAAACTGAGGTGCAAAGAAATTTCTTCCCACAGAGGGTGGTGAATCTCTAGAATTCTCTGCCCCAAAGAGTAGTGGAGGCTAGGTTATGAGAAGAATTTAAAGTAGAGGTGGATAAATATTTGATGGATCGAGGAATAGAGGGCTATGGGGGGATGACACAGAAAAGGAGTTGAGGCCGGCATGGATCAGCCATGATCCAAATGAATGGTGGGACAAGCTTGAAGGGCCTGGTGGCCGTCTCCTGCTTCTGTGTTCTTTTCTGTACCTGCACAAAATTCAACACGTGGAATTTTCTCAGACTCCAAATGAGGCTTCTCATTTTTATGTTCATACAGCTAGTTGCCAAGTTTGCTATGGACCCCTCAAATTGATGTAGAAGCAGTTAGGATAAAACTTTGGATTCGGTTCTGCAGAGAAGCGATGGGCCGGTAGTTAATATTTCTGGCTGCAACATTCCAAGGAGAATTTGTGCATCATTTTATAACTTGGGAGTTCAGGCAATTCTGTTCCCAAAATAGATGTTGCATTCAGAAAAGTTTACACGCAATACACTTGTGCAATAAATGAGGCGTTGCATTTTGCTAAGACAAACCAGGGCAGGACTTGCACAGTTAATGGGGAGTGTTGTTGAATAGAGAGACCTAGGGGTGCAGGTACATAGTTCTTTGAAAGTGACGTCACAGGTTGACAGTTTGGTGAAGAAGGCATTTGGCACACTTGCCTTCAGTACAAGAGTTGGACATTATGTTACAACTGTACAAGACATTGGTAGGGCCACATTTGGAATACTGTGTACAATTCTGGTTGCTCTGCTATTGGAAGGATGTTGTTCAATTGGAAAGGGTGGAAAAAAGATTTACAAGAATGTTACTGGAATTGGAAGGTTTGAATTAGAAGCAAAGGCTGGATAGACTGGGACTTTTTTCCCTGAAGTATAGGAGGACGAGGTGGGACCTTATTAAGCTTTATAAAATCATGAGGGTCATAGATAAGGTGAATAGCCACGGTCTTTTCCCCAGGGTAGGGAAGTCCAAAACTAGAGGGCATAGGTTTAAGATGAGAGGGAAAAGATTTAAAAGGGACCTGAGGGGCAACTTTTTCCCCACACAGGGTGGTGCATTTCTGGAATGAGCTGCCAGAGGAAGTGGTAGAGGCAGGCACAATTACAACATTTAAAATACATTTGGACAGGTACATGGATAGGAAATATGTAGAGGGATATGGGCCAGACGCAGGCAAATGGGACTAGCTCAGTTTAGGAAGCCTGGGTGGCATGGACATGTTAGGCTGAAGGGCCTGTTTCCATGTTGTAGAATAGAATCCCAACAGTACAGAAGGAGGCTATTCGGCCCATTGAGCCTGCATCGACAACAATCCCACCCAGTCCTCCGTAGACCCGCTAATTACGCTAACACTAAGTGGCCATGCTAAATTGCCCATCAACCTAACCGGCACATCTTTGGACTGTGGGAGGAAACCGGAACACCTGGAGGGAATCCACGCAGACATGGAGAACATGCAAACTCCACACAGACAGTGACCTGAGGCCGGAATTGAATCCAGGTACCTGGCGCTGTGAGGCGGTAGTGCTGACCACTGTGCCGCCCATATCTCTTCGATTCTATTTGGGAGGTTCTTTGGTTTTTTCAAGTGGATGAACAAGGGTTGATGAATTTTAGGACTCATCCATTTGCAGCATGTTGAAGTGGGGCGGATCAAGCACAGTTTCATTATTGTACACCACCCAAGTCTGGAGTTTTATTTTATTTAGTGTTGTCACCTGGAACATTAGCATCTGCCCTTGGGTATTTTTCTTTAAATTTTTATAATTGTAAATAGTTTTTTTTTAAAAAGATGCACAAATCCTAGAAATGCAGTAAATATTTGACAGCTCACCTTACTGCAAAACACAAGACTTTTATTCATTGCACTACTGTAATATCTTATATCTACATGCAGGCAGTTCATAGAAACCATAGAAACCCTACAGTGCAGAAGGAGGCCATTCGGCCCACCGAGTCTGCACCGACCACAATCCCACCCAGGCCCTATCCCCACATATTTACCCGCTAATCCCTCTAACCTACGCAACTTAGGATTCTAAGGGGCAATTTTTAACCTGGCCAATCAACCTAACCCGCACATCTTTGGACTGTGGGAGGAAACCGGAGCACCCGGAGGAAACCCACGCAGACACGAGAATGTGCAAACTCCTTGAAGTGTCAAAATGATTCTTGATCATCTAAATGAGTTTTACATCTGTGTGCCTTGGATATGCACATTTCCACCTAGTGACTTTGAATTTCAATATTTCAAAGTTGAATTATTATAATTTATCTTAAGGTCAGCCTCTTGCATTTTTGATGTCTGGAGTGTTACAAATGTGAAGTGAATAACCAGTATCCAATGTCAGTGAAATTCACATTGTCATAAACGCTGGAGTGTTAACTTGAAATATAAATTATTGTGATTCCATTTGATTCTTTTTCTTGTACTGAAAAAATTGAATTATCAAATTAATTAAAAATTGAAAACTTTCTAGGCCCGATTTGATGCTGGTGAACTGATCACTCAGAGAGAGCTGGTGTCCAGACAGGTTAGCGAGGATCTGACTGAGAGAGCTTCTACCTTCGGACTCATCCTGGATGATGTGTCACTGGTAATATTCAAATTTATATTTTCTTTCTTCCCTGCCTTTTTATGTTTAGGGCTACTTGCTTCAGCTGCTTTACTGCTGTTCTCCTATAGTTCAACTAGAAAAATCAATATTTTTGACATTTTCTACAGAGTTTTGACATTGCTGTAAAAATAGACATGTCAAAGCTTTTTGTGTTGCACTCATCAGAACTTTTCACAAGAATAGCAATATAAAGAGAAAACAACAATTTATACTGCGAGGGAAGAGAATGCTGATTGGTTGGAAAGTGGACTCTGGTAGAAATGTTGTCATGGGGATTGCACCAGTTGATGGTGACTGACATAACTGGCAAGCAGTGTTTGAAATTTAAACCTGGCACCTTGACTCTGGTCAAGACATAGCCCTGGGGAGTGAAGTGGCAAGTGACTGCACCTGTTTCAGCTAAACAAAATAAATGACAATGTGTGTATGTGTCCTTCCTGTCTGCAAAGAACATTGTTCTGTGTATTAACATATGTAACTTCTAATACAGGTAAATGCACCTCACCACAAGCTGAACTGACGATCTTAAATGGATTTTCCGATTGAATTATGCTGATTAGTGCAAGGCAAAAAACTTCAACGTGTCTCTTTTTTTTAAGCAATACTCAGGTTCAGAATCACCAAAAAATGATTTTATTATAAGAGTTATTGGCAATATAAAAACAAATTGTGATTTGCCCATTAGGCAAATGCTACAGTAAATTTATGCACTGTAAGATCCCACAAACAGTAAATTAAATTTAAATGACCAGTTAATCAAGTTTTGGTGGCGTGAACTGAAGGAGTGTTGCTTACGATACTGGAGGAACTCTCGTGCCAGCAGATCTTTTACTTCCATCTGAACAGACAGAAACAGCTTCATTGATGTCTTCTGAAAGGCGTTGGCTCCAACAATGCTGCACTGGTGTTGTAAAACAGTTGAGGTTTACATTGCAGGAGGAGGCCATTCATTCTATTGTGGCTTGTTGCTCTTTTGCTTACGCAATCCAATGTTAATCCCACTCGAGGCTCTTCTCTCAGCCCTGAAAGTAACGTAACCCTGAATCTAACAAAATGCACTAAAAAAAATAGCAATACAAGAATTTCATTGGTTGAGTTGGAGATCAAAATAGATTACAGACTATGAATTGCTTCAAAAGGTCCCCACAGGCAAAGCAATGAACAATAGAAGTTAAGTAAATTGAACAGTATGGGAAATGGCTATCAAGTTTTCATTGTAAGCATTTGTGCAGGTTGTTCCTCTATAAACTGAAATCCTTGGACCGCCCATTTCACTGGTCTCTATTTTAAATGGCTTTCTCCAATCAAACACAACACTGAAGTGAAATTACTAAAAAAAAATGTTGACCACAGAATAATTGAGCAATGCGATTTGTTAGATTATATTACCATGGTCTTTTGACCATCCACAGTAATTATGATTGGAAATCTTATTTAAAAGCAACTCAACAGTGATTTTATTTAGAAAATTAAAAAGCATTCAAAAAGGATGGGGAGGGAATGGTCTAGTGTATTATTGCTAGACTATTAATCCAGAAACTCAGCTAATGTTCTGGGGACCTGGGTTCGAATCCCGCCATGGCAGATGGTGGAATTTGAATTGAATAGAAAAATCTGGAATTAGGAATCTACTGATGACCATCAAACCGTTGTCAATTGTCTGGAAAAACCCACCTGGTTCACTAATGTCCTTTTAAGGAAGGAAATCTACCATCCTTACCTGGTCTGGCCTACATGTGACTCTAGATTCAAAGCAATGTGATTGACTCTCAACTGCCCTTGGGCAACCAGGGATGGACAATAAATGCTGGCCATCCAGCGATGCCCATATCCCATGAATTAATAATTAAAATAAGGATACATTGGATGAATCATCCACAATCAATGTAAGGATATGAATAGCAATCACAATTTTAAACACTGATTCTCTGAAAGTCAACACAATATGATTGCGAACAATGACTTGTCTGGGAGATCTGTTGGAAGTTGAATTTGGTTAATTGGAATGCTATGTGGCTTCTGATTTAAATGTTGTAATTTATCTCATATTGAGAGCTAAGGGGTGCAAGCTGGAAGGGATGGTCCTGTATAGTGTACTGATTGTGCATTTACTAACTGCAGGAACTGATTGTTTGAGAGTTGGAAAGTGATTTATTTCCCATATTTTAAGAACATAAGAAATAGGAGCAGGAGTAGGCCATCTAGCCCCTCGAGCCTGCCCCGCCATTCAATAAGACCATGGCTGATCTGAAGTGGATCAGTTCCACTTACCCGCCTGATCCCCATAACCCCTAATTCCCTTACCGATCAGGAATCCATCTATCCGTGATTTAAACACATTGAACGAGGTAGCCTCCACCACTTCAGTGGGCAGAGAATTCCAGAGATTCACCATCCTCTGAGAGAAGAAGTTCCTCCTCAACTCTGTCCTAAACTGACCCCCCTTTATTTTGAGGCTGTGCCCTCTAGTTCTAGTTTCCTTTTCCCTCGAGCCTTTCAAGTGCAGGGATCCTATATGCCAAAAGAGCGCAAATCATAGATTACCACAGTGCAGAAGAGGCCCTTCGGCCCATTGAGTCCACACCGATGTATGAAAGGCCCTGACCTGCCCACCTAATCCCACTTGCCAACACTTGGCTCATGGCACACCATTACATTCAAGGCTAAGTACTCATCCAGGTACTTTTTAAAGGATGTGAGGCATCCCGCCTCCACCACCCTCCCAGGCAGTGCATTCCAGACCGTCATCACTCTGAGTAAAAAAGTTTTTCCTCAATTTCACCCCCCCCCCGCCCCTCCCGAAAAACCTCCCACCCTTCACTTTTAATTTGTGTCCCCTCGTAACTGACCCTTCAACTAGGGGGAACAGCTGTTCCCTCTCCACCTTGTCCATGCCCCTCATAATCTTGAACACCTCAATCGGGCTGCCCCTCAGTATTCTGAAACGAAAACAATCCAAGCTTATCCAACCTCTCTTCATAACTTAAATGTTCCATCCCAGGCAGCATCCTGGTGAATCTCCTCTGCACCCCCTCCAGAGCATTTGCGTCCTTCCTATAATGTGGCGACCAGAACTGCACACGGTACTCCAGCTGGCCTCACCAAAGCTCTATACAACTCCTCATGACCTCTACTTTTGTAATCTATACCCCAACTGATAAAGGCGAGTGTGCCATATGCCTTTTTCACCACCCTATTAACCTGCCTTTCTGCCTTCAGGGATCTATGGACAAACACACCAAGGTCCCTTTGTTCTTTGGAACTTCCCAGTGTCAGACCTCTCAAAGTATACTTCCTTGTCAAATTACTCCTTCCAAAGTGCATCACCTCATACCTTTCAGGGTTAAATTCCATCTGCCACTTATCTGACCATTTCGTCTATATCTTCCTGTAACCCAAGATACTCAGCCTCACTGTTAACCACCCAGCCAATCTTTGTGTCATCAGTAAACTTAGTGATCCAACCCTCCACGTAGTCAACTATGTCATTTATATAAATGACGAACAATAGGGGGCCCAACACAGATCCCTGTGGTACGCCACCAGTCTCCAGTCATTAAAGCAGCCATCTGTCACCTCCCTCTGTCTCCTACTGCTAAGCCAATTATGTCAGATCACTCTATATCGCATGTGCATTAGCCTTCTTAATAAATCTCCCATGTGGGACTTTGTCAAAGGCTTTGCTTTCTGGGAGCAAGTTGGGTTTTGTTGGGAATCTCCAGGCCACTCTGAAACTCTCTGCTCCAGTGAACTTAACAAAATGAGCATTGGGTTACCAGTTGAGACCGTGAACTTGCAAGACCTGCAAGAATTTATCGACTTGACATTGCAGTGTGGAGGAAACAAATCCTGCTTCCCTGCTTATTGATCAACCTCTTGAATTACAGCAACCGTGGATTTTAAATGTGGAACTCTAATGTCCCAGCCCATTGGAGTATATTTGAGTAGTTGGATGTGCTTTGCGTTGTTCACTTAATATCGCTCATCCTGAAATGTATCTTTTTCTTCGAGACTCATTTGACCTTTGGCAAAGAGTTCACGGAAGCTGTCGAGCTCAAGCAGGTTGCACAACAGGAAGCTGAGCGAGCCAGATTCGTTGTAGAAAAGGTATGT
Organism: Mustelus asterias; assembly: GCF_964213995.1. Classification (NCBI taxonomy): domain Eukaryota; kingdom Metazoa; phylum Chordata; class Chondrichthyes; order Carcharhiniformes; family Triakidae; genus Mustelus; species Mustelus asterias. The sequence continues at coordinate 81,585,855 of NC_135811.1, read as the reverse complement.
ACTCCCCACATTAAGTTATATACCTCGTGTATATAAGCTCGTGCTACCAAATACACCTGTTGGACTTTAACCTGGTGTTGTAAGACTACTTGCTGTGCCTTCCCTAGTCCAACGCTGGCAACTCCACATCTAAGTTATATACTTCAATGCCAGCCAAGGAAATTACCAAGTCAATTTGTGACCTATATTTTTCTAAACTCTTAGACTTTAGCAATGAGCAATAGGAGTCACAAGGAGAGGTATGGACAATGCGAAATGGCTGTCGAGTTTTCAGTATAAGCCAACTTGGACTTCTAAACATACTGATTCTCTGAAAGTCAACACAATATGATTGAGGCATGTCTGCAAGTTGTTCACAATCAGCCCACAACATATGCAATCACCCCCTCAGATCAGTTGGAGAATTTGTTATACCAATTCACTATACCCCACTTATAGTTGTTTGTCTAGACAATCAGCTAACTCTGTTTATTGCATTTAAAGCAGTGACTGTTTACTATTTACATTAGATAGAAATGAGTTGCTCACATTTAAATTAGGAACATAGGACTTAGACGAAATGACCCTTTGGGCCTGCTTCACCATTCAATAAGATCATGGTTGATATGAGTGCGGTCTCAACTCCACTTTCCCGACCCCACCCCCATTACCCCTGACTCCTTTCTCGAACTGAAATCTGTGTAACTCAGCCTTGAGTAAATTCGGTGACCTACCCAGCCTCCACTGCTTTTCGGGGGAATCGAATTCCACAGGCTGTCGCTCCTCTGAGAGAAAAAGTTTCTCCTCTTCCTCACCCTAAAAGGGAAAGACTTCTTATTATTAAACTGCTTCCACTAATTCTGGTCTCCCATAAGGGGATACATCCTCCCAGTGTACCCCTAACACATCCCCTCTTTCAATTAGATCATCTCTCATTCTTCTAAACTCCAGTGGTATCGGCCCAAAACTGTTCAGCCTTTCTTCATAAGATAAGCTTTGCATCCCAGGCATAAGGTACTATAATTGTAAGAAATTTAAAAGAATAAACAAGCCTACATTTGTGTGAGACTTTTTCTGGTCCTGAGAACTTCTATCGAAATAACTTTGATGTGTGGTCGCTGTTAATGGATAAATTCAGGAGTTACTCTTTGCAAAGCATGGTCTTAATCAACAATTACGCTGAAAGGTCAGTTAACTCATTCTGGTTGAGGAATGACTCATGGAGAGTTCGGATAACTCTACTCTTCAGATAATGTCATGGTGATGTCTTTAAAATAGCCACCTGGACAAATGTCTGGGAGCTTTCTCTGATAACTTCATTGCAGTGTTAATATAAGCCTACTTGTGACAATAGATAAAGAAAAGAGAGAATATTTCAATTCTCTTCCAAAAGGCAGGAGCAAAAGATCAGACTGGAAATCTGGCATATTTTAAGTCATCTTTATGGAAGGTGCTTGGTACTGTTACTGTACGTGAGATTGAAGGAAGCATGAAGGAATTCAAGAGCCATCTGTAAAGCTTCATCAAGGACTAGCTATATGGTAGAGAGATGTGAGAGAGGAATGGGCACATTCCATGTTGCAGGGTTCTCTTTGCTCAAGCTTCTGCTGCCACTGGTAAGAGGGAGGAGGGCCTTATAGAATCCCTAAGTGCTGAAGGAGGCCATTTGGCCCATCAAGTCTGCACCAACTCTCTGACAGCATTTTACTCAAGCCCTAATCCCGTAACCCATGCATTTATCTTGCTAATCCCACTAACCCACACACCCTAGAGCACCAAGGGGCAATTTACCATGGCCAATCCACCTAACCTACACCATCTTTGGACTGTGGGAGGGAACCCATGCAGACACGAGGAGAATATGCAGAGTTAACACAGACAGTCGCCCAAGGCTGGAATCGAACCCGGGTCCCTGACGCTGTGAGGCAGTCGTGTTAACCACTGTGCTGCCTTAGAATTGAGTCGAAGATGCATGAGAGAGAACAAAAAATACCACGGAGGAGTTTGTAAATGAATTTTTTAAACCGATGTAGCTGCTCACAAATCAGTAGAGGCCTTTAAAGGTGGTGATTGGGAATTATTATAGGATTCAAACTGTACAGTGGATCATTGGAGAGACTGTTTGATGATTGCGGTAGTTAGCCTGAAGTTTACAATAGTGCAGGAGATGGAAAGAGCCAAAATTGGATCAATGATAATAGACAATTAGCAGACTTTTTTTTAGCTAAGCTGGAGGTCAGTCAAGACATCATCTGGTTCAAGTTTCAGCAAGTGACCAGAAGGTGAATCGAGGGCTAAGCTCAAATTGTTTTTTGTAGAGCAGAACAAACCTCTTTGGTTTTGCCATTGCTCAATGGAAGGATGTAATTCATAGCACTCCAATTTATTGAATGAGTACGAACGCAGTTTACTTCTAAAAAGCCAATGTCCAACTGGACTGTTATTTTGGATTTAGAATTGTTTTGAAAATTTAAAATTTATTTTGCACAAATGCACAGCGAATATAACCTGAAATTTTTTACAACTACAAACAGTGGTGCTTCAGACTCTTTGGGTGGAATTTTACCAGCACGTCAGCCCGAGGTTTGTACAATCTTGTCCAAGGCCAATGGAGAATGTCGTTCTCGTGCCAGCAAAATTCCAGCCTTAATCTTTTTTTCTTGCTTTCTCAATCTTATCCCCCTCTTTACTGAAAGCAGTAACTTATGCTGCAGTGTAGTCCCAAGTGGGCTTTGTTGGTGAGTAATAACACCAGGGGATGGGTGCAAGTTTACTGTGCTCACTGAATTCATATTCATAATTCAGGAACGGGCACCCTTGCCCTCTTGTTGCTTTGCTTCTGAGCTGAATGAGACTGAAGCTCTCCTCCTTAGCCGTTGTGTAGCTCAGTACAACAAGAGATTGAACCGAGTATCTTCTTGGATTAAAATTTCAGTATCACGTCGTTGTCCCCCCTGCAGAACCATCAGTGAGCCTTCTGGAACATCTTTATTCAATGGGGTACATTAAACAGTGTAGCTAAAATAGTGAATTCCACTGATGGTGAGTGGAGAAATCTAAATGTAAGTTACATTTTTAAAATAAGAGCTTGTTAGGAAGTAAAGTTTTAAATAAAGTGACCTTTTTGCTGTGCTTTTTTTTGATATTAATAAAACAATTCAAGAGAAAGTTACTTACTCAGTGGTTTGAATGTGAAATGATCTAATGCACGGACTAGTTGAAATAAATGGGTAAATTTGTGAGGAAGCTAGAACATGTGGGAGAAAGGAAGAGAAGGATATACCAATAGTGAGATGGAGAGAGTGGGAAGAGGCACCTGTGAAGCAGGAACATGTGCATGGACCAGTTGATCCAAATGCCCATTCAAACTACTAATTCTATTTAGTTACTTGCAACATTTGTGTTTTCTTCAATAGGCTGAGCAACAGAAAAAAGCAGCAGTCATTTCTGCTGAAGGAGACTCCAAAGCTGCAGAGCTGATCGCTAACTCTCTATCAAAGGTTGGGGATGGTCTGATTGAACTGAGAAAACTGGAAGCAGCAGAAGATATTGCCTTCCAGCTCTCAAGATCCCGCAATGTAACCTATTTACCATCTGGTCAGTCGACACTACTCCAGTTACCCACACATTAACAAAGAACTTTGTCAGAACGTGTTGTCTGTCCAAATTGGCTAAAACATTTTTATATATATACACATGTCCATTCTCGCGATACAACCTTTGATACTGCAAATCGCATTGTCAGACGAGGATTATAAAGAATGACGTTAAGAAAAGTCAATCAATAAATGGTTCGACATTTGATTTTCTTTGCATTGTCTTTCCTGTGTACTGCGGCTGGCTTTTTAAGCCAGTTGTGTCTAATGTGGTTTATACTGTCTCTGCTAAAGTAATTCTCTGATTTAAAAAAAAATCTGTTGATAAAATAAATTGATGGTGAAATTATTTTTTTTTTTTAAATTACCGAAAAGCTTCTGCATTCCAACAAAACGTGGAACAGATTGCTGAATTTGCAAAATATAATTTGCAGTATGCAGTAAAAAGACATGCACTTTGTGATTAAAACAGTGTAGTGCTGGAGATCTGGGATTAAAATCAGTGCAAGTGTGACAGTACTGTAATGACTGCTCCTTCAATACAAAACAGCAGAATGCTCCAGAACCACCTTATGTTTCTGTATCCTGTATTTGCATAGCCAGCGTGTAACGGTGTATTTAATGGCTTGTAATGGATGCACAAGAAAGTTGATTTCTTTTTAACTCAAAATAAATGCACTGACGCCACTGACATAAATTATGTTACCGTCATTTAATTTGAACTGTTACTTGTGCTATGGGGCGGCACAGTGGTTAGCACTGTTGCCTCACAGCGCCAGGGGCCCGGGTTTGATTCCCGGCTGGGGTCACTGTGTGGAGTTTGCACATTCTCCCCGTGTCTGGGTGGGTTTCCTCCAGGTGCTCCAGTTTCCTCCCACACTCCGGAGATATGTGGGTTAGGTGGATTGGCCATGATAAATTGCCCCTTAGTGTCAGGAGGACTAGGGCTAGGGTAAATGTATGGGCTTGGGCCAGGTGGGATTGTGGCTGGTGCAGACTCGATGGGCCGAATGACCTCCTGCACTGTATGATTCTGTTAGTGCCATGTATGCATGATTGCATTTTGTGATGTTGTAAAATGTGCAGTGAGTAATGACAGAAATTTGTTTAATTCTGCTTTCTTTACGGGGAAGGCTGGAGGGGCTGTGGGTGTTTGTCGAGCAGGTACAGCCTTATTCTCCAGCAGTAACGAACCAAACAACATCCCTGATGTCGTCTTGTGCTTCCTAGTAGCTGGATTGAAATAACATTGTCCAGGTCCTGAAAGCCTCAACTGTACTCAGGTTATTGCCCACCGGGATCAGGTAGTGAATGTGCTGGAGCATCAAAATATATTGTCTGCCACACACACACACACCGATCTTTAGGGGAGATATTGCCTGAAACGGTCTCTGCAGAAGATCAGTATTATTCCAAGAATTCCTTGTTTGGTGCTCTGCAAGATCTGTGCTCTTATTCAGTGATAGCTAATACAATTCATGTCTGTGCCCGCTCTCTGCATGTACAACTCAGTGCCCTGAAAATTTTCTCTTCAAATAATTATCCAATTGCCCTTTGAAAGACACGATTGAGTCTGCCTCTGTCACACATTCGGTGTGTCAAGGCCCTAACCACTTGCTACACAAAAAACATTTCCCTCATGTTACCATTGCTTCTTTTACCAATCCCTTTATATTGGTGCCCTTTGGTTTTCTATCCTTCTGCCAACATTAACAGTTTCTCCCTATCTACTCTGCTCCAATGTATCCATATAACTGTAGTATCCCTGGAATCATTTTTATGAATCTTTACTGCAACCTCTCTAATGCCTTCACATCTTCACTAAAGTATGATGTCCAGAACTGGACGCAACACCACTTGAGGCTGAACCAGTGTTTTGTAAAGGTTTTATCATAGCTCCATTGCTTTTTGTACTCTGTGACCCTGTTTATAAAGCCCAGGGTCCGGTGTGCTTTATTAACTGCTTATAGAAACTAGCAGCAAGAGTAGGCCATTCAGCCCTTCGAGCCTACTCGGCCATTCATTTTGATCATGGCTGATCATCGAATCCGATATCCTGATTCTCCACCCCCACACCCCCCTTGTGTCCCTTGATCTCTTTCACCCCTAGAGCTATATCTAAATTACTACTTAAAATCAGACAACCTTTTGGCCTCGACTACTTTCTGTGGTGGTGAATTCCACACATTCACCACCCTCTGGGTGAAGAAATTTCTCCTCACCTCAGTTCTAAAAGGTTTACCCCTTATCCTCAAACTATGACCCCTAGTTCTGGATTTTCCCACCACTGGGAACATTCTGAATCTATCTTGTCTAACCCTGTTAGAATTTTATAAATTTCTGAGATCCCCTCTCACTCCAGTGAATATAATCCTAACTGACTTAGTCTCTCCTCATGACAGTCCTGCCATCCCAGGAATCAGCCTGGTAAATCTTCGCTGCAGTCCCTCTATAGCAAGGACATCAGATCAGTAAATCAAAACTGCACACAATACTTCAGGTATGGTCTCACCAACGCCTTATACAATTGCAGCAAAAGATCCCTATCCCTATACTCAAATCCTCTTGCTATGTTAAGAGTTCCATAAAAGTGTGCTCAGTTGGATTTAAACTTAATCAATATTTCATATAATAGGATGATGGTTGCCCCAGATAGCAAGGGGGGAAGATAAATCACTGCCCTGCTTTCTCTAATTGTGAAGGGGCCTTGAAGGAATGCAAAACGTGTTTAAATATAGAATCTCGAACTGATCACTGACAATGTGAAGTATCCTGCCCCCACTCCAAAAGTGTGCTGAAATTGCTTTGAGAAGAATATTAGCAATTTTTAAAAAAAAATCAGGCATGGGGAAAGTTACTAATTCTGGGAGTTTTTACTGAATTATGTCAGGACTATTTGTTGCAGTACTTTAGCCTAACCACACAGTGGCACCAAAGTTTGTTAGCCGAAAACTACCAGAACTGTCACTCTGCGGCACTCGAATGTATGATTTGAATACTCACTGTTGTAGTTATGCCCGAAGAAGGGTTTTCCCAGGGTCATTTCCCTCACCCCACCAACTTAGCTTTGACTTTAGACTTGAATTGAAAATAAGCAGAGGAGTGGAAGTCAGTTCATCCCGCGTGTTGGAGATTCTGGGGTTGTGGCATTATTGGGGCAGGTTCTTTTAAGGTTATTGCTCTAATTGGACTCAATTGTACTACTGAAAGAAATGGCTTGAAAATTTCAAATTAAGGATCAATAATAACAAAGAAAAATCACAAGTGTAGATGAAGGTCAGACAATTGGGATTCTTAAAATACATTTTAAGAAATTTCTATCCATGTGGTGATCTTCCTCAATTCTTGATTTTTGCTTTTAGTTCCACTGCAGTAAATCAATCTTTATATCCGAACCAGAAAATGTATATTCCTCATTTTATTACCAAACAGTGGATGATCTTCTGCAGTATTTTAACAATTTTAAGAGGTTTTTTTTAAGCACACAATGGTTTGCTCTACTTGTTTGGTTTGTGACTCACCTCAGACTGACTGCTGCTGCTGCTATCGAATGCTCCTGGATCTTTTGTGGTAACTCTTCATCTGTTACTGTATCCATCTGTCCAGAGGATGAAGCCCAACGCGATCAAATACCGATTTGTCTGCTGGAAGGTAACTCCTGTCTATTGAAATGCTGCAACAGGACCCATTCAGATACAGATGTACCTCAATATTAGCTCAAACAGAAGCAGTCATAGATTGGACAGAGGTAGTGGAGAATAGTTGCAAATCCATTCCGGTGGAAAAGGTGATGAAGAAGGCATGTGGCATGCTTGTCTTCATCAGACGGGCATAGAGTATAAAAGTTGGCAAATTATGTTACAGTTATATGAAATATTGGTTAGGCCACATTTGGAATACTGTGTCCAATTCTGGTCACCACACTACCAGAAAGACGTGGAGGTTTTGGAGAGAGTACAGAAAAGGTTTACCAGGATGTTGCCTGGTATGAAGGGTATTAGCTATGAGGAGAGATTGAATAAACTGGGATTTTTCTCCCTGGAAAGACAGACTGAGGGGCGACCTGATAGAAGTTTATAAAATTAGGAGGGGTATAGATAGGGTGAACAGTTGGAAGCTTTTTCCCAGAGCAGAAATGACAATTACAAGGGGGCACAAGTTCAACGTAAGGGAGGAAAGGTTCAGTAGAGATGTGTGAGGGAAGTTTTTTTTACACAGAGGATGGTGGGGGCCTGGAATGCACTGCCAACTGAGGTGGCTGAGGCAAACATGTTAGTGACATTTGGATAGACACATGAACAGACGGGGAATAGAGGGATACAGGCAGTTGGTCTAGATAGGACAACGTGACCAGCGCAGGCTTGGAGGGCCGAATGGCCTGCCATATGCCTCCTTCTTCACCTTTTCCACCGGAATGGATTTGCAACTATTCTCCACTACCTCTGTCTAATCTATGATTGCTCCTGTGCTGTTTTTTGTTCTTTGTTTAAATATGAAGCAGTTGAACCATATTTCATACGGGCTGTCGAGATAAGTGACAACTTTTAGCCCATCCTTTTATCTTTGACCTCTGGTTTGGTGTTGGCACGGGTCAGGTGACCAAAGTGTCCCAGGTTTTGATTCAAACAAGTGATTGCATTGGCTTTTCTGAAGTGGGTCCTTTCACTCCAAAATGGGTGTTGATCAGACTGAATTGACCCTGGGGTAACTAACACCAGCCAGCTGACACCAACACACCTCCCATCAGTTTAGAAGCAAAAGTATTAACAGTGCAGCCCTCTCTGAAGGATGACCCCAAAATATTTATACAGTGCTGGGACATCAAGAAATGTGTCCCAATATTTATTACTCCTGTCGTTTTGGACTTTGTACTCAAGCAGGATACCAAATGATACTTGGGTATTTTTGACATCACCTGAAAATTCCTGAACTCTAAATCAGAGGCAGAGAGCAAAGATATTTTTCAACATTTAATGGGAGTAAGGTGACCAAATTGTGGGGGTAATTCTATAAGCCTCAAGTGAAGTACTGTGCTCACTTGCCAAACCCATCTTGACTGATAACATTATATTGCCATTGAATTGTGGGCCCAAGTACATATCAATCCAGGGACAAGAATATTTTAATTGTTCAAATGGGTTTACTTCTATGTCTCATGTATGGTTCTGAAATACTTCAGTTTTAAAATATCTTATGTTTGCGTGTGTACAATATATACATTTTATACAGATAAATATTAGTCTTAGCTCAATGTTAGGATTCTCAGTCAGAAGGTCACAGAAGCAAGCCTCATTCCATAGATTGGATGACACTTCCATTCAGGACTCTGAGGATGCTGCAGTGTTGGAGGCACCATCTTCTGGATGAGATGTTAAACAAGAGCCTCCTCAGGTGGATGCTAAACTGTTGGAAGAGCAAATAGATGTTATTTCCAAAATGCCACCGAAACAGATCATGTGGTCAAACAAAAAAGGCTGGAAATAATCAGAACTGGAAAAAGTTCAAGATGGAGCATGTTTTAAGCAAATGCAGGGGGTGGGAGGAAGTGACAAAAGGAAAGATCTTGTGATCAGGTGCATTAAATGACAGAAGAGATCATGAAGCAATGCAAAAGGAGACAGTAATGAGAGAAATGAAGACCGATGTAGCAGAGCTGGGAATGATGAATGTCAATCATTGCCAGTCATTGTTGTCAAAGGAAAAGGATTACCGGTGGGATTCTCCGGCCACACTCGCCCCAAAACTGGAGAATTCCACCCGAGGTCAATGGACTTTTGACCTTTGCATGCCCCCCCCCCCCCCCGCTGCTACAATTTCCGTGGCGGGCAGGATGGGAGAATTTCAGCCTGTGATTTAAAAATGTAAAGAATACTCACAGCTATTGGATAGTGTAAACTGATCTCGCTTTGTTGTCATTTCAAATAGTATTTATATAATTTTGTACTAAGTGAACTCCAGTTTAATTAATTGCTCAGTGTTAGTTCATTCTATTTTTGGAATTTATATTCTATTATAAAACATCAGACGCACGACTATCCAGTCAGTTGTTTCATTGCTGTTTGTGGGAATTGTGTGCATATTATCTGGACTTTATCCCTGTGCAAAATTATAAGTACTGCTGAACAACCTTTCTGGCCCTAGAAAACTAGTTTTATACTTGTGTATCGTCAATTTTTTCCATTAATGATAGTTCAATTTTTAAAAATTAATTCAAGGGGGGCATCACTGGCTCGGCCAGCATTTATTGCCCATCCCTAATTGCCCTTGAGATGGTGGTGATGAGCTACTTTCTTCAACTGCTGCAGTTCCTGTGGTGTAGGTACACCCACAGTGCTGTTAGGGAGGGAGCTCCTGGATTTTGTCCCAGTGACAGTGAAAGAATAGTGATATATTTCCAAGTCAGGCTGGTCAGTGACTTGGAGGGGACCATGCGTCCAGTTCTGGTCGCCGCACTACCAGAAGGACGTGGAGGCTTTAGAGAGAGAGTGCAGAGAAGGTTTACCAGGATGTTGCCTGGTATGGAGGGTCTTAGCTATGAGGAGAGATTGGGTAAACTGGGCTTGTTCTCCCTGGAAAGACGGAGAATGAGGGGAGACCTAATAGAGGTGTACAAAATTATGAAGGGTATAGATAGGGTGAACAGTGGGAAGCTTTTTCCCAGGTCGGAGGTGACGATCACGAGGGGTCACGGGCTCAAGGTGAGAGGGGCGAGGTATAACTCAGATATCAGAGGGACGTTTTTTACACAGAGTGGTGGGGGCCTGGAATGCGCTGCCAAGGGTGGTGGAGGCAGACACGCTGGCATCATTTAAGACTTACCTGGATAGTCACATGAGCAGTCTGGGAATGGAGGGATACAAACGAATGGTCTCGTTGGACCAATGAGCGGCGCAGGCTTGGAGGGCCGAAGGGTCTGTTTCCTGTGCTGTACTGTTCTTTGTTCTTGTTCTTATCCAGATGGTGTTCCCAGGTTTCTGCTACTCTTGACCTTCTAGATGGTAGCAGCCATGGGTTTGGAAGGTGTTGTCCAAGAAGCCTTGGCGAATTCTTACAGTGCATCTTGTAGATGGTTCATACTGCTGTCATTGTACTTTGGTGGAGGGAGTGAATATTTGTAGAATGAGTTCCAATCGAGCGAGCTGCTTTGTCCTGGATGGTGTTGAGCTTCTTGAGTGTTGTTAGAACTGCACTCATCCAGACAATTGGAGAGTATTCCATCATACTGCTGACTTGTACCTTGTGGACAGGCTTTGGGGAGTCAAGAGATGAGTTACTCGCCACAGGATTATTAACATCTGCACTTTTAGCCACAGAATGTTTATAGGTGGTCTAGTTCAGCTTCTGGTCAATGGTAGCTTCCAGGATGTTAACAGTGGGGGATTCAGTGATGGTAACACCTTTGAATGTCATGGGGAGATGGTTAGATTTTCTCTTGTTGGAGATGGTCATTGCCTGGCACTTGTGTGGCACGATTGTTACTTTTGCAATGCAACAATTGCTTTTTAAAGATTTTTTATGAGATACCAAGCTTCTCCCTTACTCCTATACATATACCCAGTATTCATTTTGCTCTCAGTAAAGTTTACAAAAAATAAAGGGTAATCAATGTATTTTATTTTCTGTTTGTTGTCTGTGAGAATTCTTCGGTCTGATTGGCCACTTACCCAGCTAGATCACTTCAATGTCGCTGGAACCCTCAACCTGATTTCCTTAACTTCACACGCTTAAACTTGCATCGGGAAAGATAAAATCCGTGCTGCAGAGGTCACTAGATCTTTGTGAGTGGCTTTCTTCAAGGTCAATGGCAAATGCCGTTGCTTCACAGCAGACCACAAAATCTAGGGCATTATATCTGACATAAACAGACTACAATGGGCCCAAAAACTCTCCAACTGGATGAAGATGTCAGTGACACAGATCTGTAAGGGGACTGGAAAATGAGGTGCAACATGATCATAGAGCTATAGAATCTTTAGAATGCAGAAAGAGACCATCCGGCCCATTCAGTCCACACCAACTCTCAAAAAGCATCACACCCAGGCCCTCACTTCCACCCTATCCCCATAACCTCACGCATTTACCATGGCTAATTCACATAACCGACACAACTTTGGACAATAATGGGCAATTTAGCATAGGCCAATCCACCTAACCTGCACACCTTTGAACTGTGGGAGGAAACCGGAGCACCTGAAGGAAACCCACACAGACACGGGAAGAATGTGCAAACTCCACACAGACAGTGACCCAACCCGGGAATCGAACCCGGGTCCCTCGCGCTGAGAGGCAGCGGTGCTAACTATTGTGCCACCTCGTGTATGAAGTGCAGATACGATAGTGATTTTTAAGGGATGTCTTGACAAATACAGGAATAGGATGGGAATAGAGTGATATGGTCTCCGGAAGGGTAAGGGGTTTTAGTTCAGTTGGGCAGTTCAGTGCATACTTGGAGGGCCGAAGGGCCTGTTCCTGTGCTGTAATTTTTATTGTTCTTTGATGGGGGTCAGATACCTGCAAATCGTCCGCTTAACCCTTTAAATCAGATTGACCCCAAGTTAGCTCAGGAATTCTCATTGGACATTATTGACAGTCACTCTGAGACCTTGAGCTCCAGTATAGCGTTAAACCTTAACTTGGAGAGACAGGATGACTCCTTTTAAAGCCCATGACTTTCAACTGTCCTCTTGTCTTCAGCCAGAAAGAGCCTCAGGCCCTTATTAGTCAGAACCACCATGAGCCAGCTTCATTATAGATAAAAGCAAAATACTACGGATGCTGGAATCTGAAACAAAAACAAAATGCTGGAAAATCTCAGCAGGTCTGACAGCATCTGTGGGGAGAGAATAGAGCCAATGTTTCGATTCTGGATGACCCTTCGTCAGAGCTGAGAACAAAGAGAATCAGCAGAGATTTATACTATGAGGGTTGGGGGGGGAGGGGGGGAGCGGGTGTGGAATGGGACAAAGGGAAATGTAACTGAGGATACAGAAGGCTGAGAAGCTGCTCAAAGTGTCCATTAAGTGATCAGAATGCGTGAATGGCAGAAGAGGTACAGATTGTTAAAAGACTACCTGAGGAATGTGGCAGTTGCCCTGAAGAAGGGGGGGGTTGCAAGAAGGAGAGCTGGAAGGGAGAAGTGGTAAAATGGAATTGAGAAAGAAAGATGATAAAATGGATGGATGAAATGAAATAAAATAAATGGAGATGGGGTGAAGGTGGAGGGGAGAGTTCACGCTCTGATGTTGTTGAACTCAATGTTCAGTCCAGAAGGTTGTAAAGTGCCCAATCGGAAGGTGAGGTGCTGGGCGATTGGGTGGCATGACAAATTGAAATGTCCTTGCAGGCACCAATAGCTCACCCCTGCCATTGTGTTTGCATTGTAACTGCAATTTGCAATGGGGTCTGAATCTGCACAGCTTCACTAAAGATCTGCCAATGCAATAGGACTCCCAGAGTTTCGGTCCCTGTGCGCTTTACATTATTATAGATTAATGATGTTGGAGCCAATCTATTTCCTCATCCACTCTTCTCCCTCGATAGTGTTAATGCTGGCATTAAAATAATGCCAAATTGGAAAATGAAGGCTCAAGTGCCAGGAGACAGATAAAGCTGAGCTCGATATTGTAATTACCCGCTATCAATTCACGCACACAACATACCCTATTCCTGCACTGGTTACTGAGTGGCAATCAAGAGCAGGGTTAGTTTCTTTCCCTAGCCCAAGGGTACTGATAGCTCCCTACAGCGATGCACCCTTGCCAGAATCACTAACTCAACGTGGACTAAGGATCAGACTGTGGCTGTTTGCTCTCCAACTGAGCAGGACGCATTTTTCCACAAAGTCATCTGATTTCATTATTTGTTTAATCAGATATTCTGAAGCAGTTCCAAAACCCGCTTGTGAAGGGAAGACTGGCGAATCTCTGTTGCCAGCCTATGTTGCGTAGGTTGTTACTTGCGTGTTATCATTGCCCCCTCATAAACTTTGTTTTCCATCGCTCCTTTCAAGGTTTCTCTATTCCATATTGACAACCACTAACAGTAAAATGCTGCTCTGTGAAAGTCTGGGTGATGTTCTGATGCTTTTAATTTTGCTTTGTGATCTATAATATGGTTTGTATTTGGGTATCACTTTGCTTTTCCACTCAAATGCTGCGGTTTGTAAGTGTTGAAACCAATAAAGAGCTCTTATCGTAACTCAAGCTTAGTACCTACGCAGAATTTTCCAATTCTGTGTAGCCACTTCCTGCACAAGCAAACGCTGAAAGCTAGTGAAAGGAAGTTTAAGTTTTTTCATCAGGGTAAAGAGGGCAGCACCAGGCCACAAGACAGAAGATAGAGATGTGCATATTTCGCAAATCTTAAAGACTCATCTCTCAAAGTTGCAAATCACTTCATTAACGTGATACCAAAGCCAAACATCCTTTTAAAATCTTTTTGATCTGGTGTTAAAATGCATTCATCTAACTCATCAACAGACTGACATTTTGTGACCTTAGCCATGTGGTATTCTATAGATTTTCAATCTACCACATTGCTACAGAGTATGGATGCTCAATATCCTCTCAACTAGAAAGGCGATCATGCAGTGGCCTGCAATGTCCTTGAGGCCCTGACGGAAAAGCAGATGGTGGATCCTGTCAGATGGTTCCCTGAGCCGACTGTCAGAGTCATTTGGCAGAACACCTGACCTTTCAAACAGGCACCAAGACCTATCTTGGCTGGTGGTGAGAGGGGCACTCCCCATCAGATCCTTCACACACGCCTGATATCTCTGCACCACCGCATGCTCCCCTCGAAGTGGCTGAGGAGACGGGAAGAGATGGTCACACACCTCCTTGGGGAATGTGCCTTTGCGAAGAAGGTCTGGAGAGAGATGCAGTGGTGTTTGTCATGGTTCATTCCGAGCAGCTCCGTGACGCAGGACTCTGTGCTCTACGGGCTGTTCCCAGGGACGCACATCGAGACAAGCATCAACTGCTGCTGGAAGATCGTCAACTTGGTGAAAGGCGCTCTTTGGTCTGCCCAAAACATGTTGGTTTTCCAGTGCAAAGAATTGTCCCTGACCAAATGTTGCATTCCAAGTTCCAGGACTTCGTGCTGAGGGATGCACTAAAGCTTGGAGCAGCTGTTGCCAAGGCGCGATGGGGAAAGGTCACAGTGTAAGGCCTTTCAGCCAATGTACACCAAGGGGGCTGGTAACTCTCAGACTGTGTACTTAATGCCAAGTCTATGCAAAGGTATTGAAACACCTCAGAGTGCAACATGACCAATATATATAGTTTATAAAGAATTGTACTCTCTCTAATGAAAATATTGAAATATTTGTAATGTTCTCATTACTGAACTGAAGCACTTCAGAATGCATCTCGATCCCTGGAGAAAATATAAATACCAATGTACTTTACTGTTATTACAAATTGAAATGTTTTGTAATGTTTCTTTCAGATTTTATATGAATAAAGTACATTTATGTAGAAAAAATATGATTGGTTAGTGAATATTTTATTCGCTTATCTTTGTAATGGGTGTAACTTTTTAGTAATTGTAAATTTTCATTAGTTATAGTAAGGTTTATTAACAGTAGCAAAGGTTATTGGGAGTAGCAGTATTTATTAATAATTAATTCGTATATAATAAGGATGGCAGGTGATATATTGCGACTGCGGAATGTGGGCGTTCCTGGATGCCAAGATAAACATGGTTGTGGCTTGAGGAGTTTCAACCCAGATTCATTGAGCTGGAAACTGATCTGGGGAGAGGGAGAGTTAGCTGGACTCCTTGTACCGGGAGGCAGTCACATCTTAGAACAGGATCTTCAGATTTGGTCAGTGGTCAAAGACAGGAGCGCATGGCTCTGAGTGAGGCAGGTATAGAAACCCAGAAGATAAAAGTGGAGGACCCTCAGCCGTTGCAATTGTCCAACAGGTTTGATGTCCTTGCAGCCTCTATGGTTGAAAACAGTGACTGCAGGGTGAACTGACCATGGTCCAGGAAACCATTCAAGCAGGGTGAATTGATAAGAATATAACTGTAGCTGGGGACGGTGTAGTCAGAGGGATAGATACGGTTCTCTGCAGCCGGGAGCAGAAGTCCAGATGGCCGTGTTGTTGCCCAATGCTGAGGTTCAGAAAATCTGCTCTGGGATGCGGAGGAACTTGATGTGGAAAGGGGAGGATCCTATGGTAATGGTTCACATAGCTACCAACAACACAGTTAGAACTAGGAAAGAGGTGCTGCTTAGGGATAAATTTAAAAACAGAACCTCAAAGGATTACAACTTAAACCATGAGTTTCACCCGACTGATACTTGGGATGTGGGGATTATATGTGTAGCTCAACGATCATCATGGGAGAAATGGGTTTCAATTGATGGGGAACTGGCAACATTACTGGGGAAAGTAGGAGCTGCAATGTTGGGACAGTCTACACCTGAGCAATGCGGAGTGCTCTGTCAAGTTGTATAACTAAGATGGTAGAGCGGGCTTTAAACTAAATCATGACGGTAAGAGATCAAGTCTGGGGAGATAAGAATAAATTAAATAGAGAAGACAAGGCAAGGTAGGAATAAGAGAAATAATGACCAGAGCATGGAAGGAAGGGACAGAAGGTACGCTTAAAAGTGAACAGGCAAATATGGCGACATGGTGGCACAGTGGTTAGCACTGCTGCCTCACAGTGCCTGGGACCCGGGTTTGATTCCTGCTTGGGTCACTGTCTATGCAGAGTCTGCATGTTCTCCCCGTGAATGTGTGGTTTCCCCCGGGTGCTCCGGTTTCCTCCCACAGTCCGAAAGACGTGCTGGTTAGGTGCATTGACCATGCTAAATTCTTCCTCAGTGTACCTGAACAGGTGCTGGAGTGTGGTGACTAGGGGATTTTCACAGTAACTTTATTGCAGTGTTAATGTAAGCCTACTTGAGACACTAATAAATAAGCTTTAAATCTTTAAGATTACAAAAATGGCAAAAAGACAGAAGTAAAAGCTCTGTATCTGAATGTAAGTAGCATTCATAACAAAACAGAGGAACTAACAGCACAAATAGAACTAAATATGTATTATCTAATAGCTATTGCAGAGACATGGCTGCACAATAACAAAGACTGCGTTATGAATGTTCAAGAGTACATAATGTTTAGGAAAGACGGGAAGTGAGGAAAAGTTGGAGGGATAGCTCTGTTAATTAAGGACACCATTGGTACAAATGAGAAAGAGAACATCAGTTCTGGAGATCAAAATATAGAATCAGTCTGGGTAGAGGTGAGAAATAGGAAAGGTAAGAAGTCACTTGTGGGAGTGGTTTATTGGCCCCCTAACAGTAACCACACTGTAGGATGGGGTCTACAGGAAGAAATCAGTGGGTGGGGAGGGGGGAGAGAAGGTTAAGGAACAGCAATGATCATGGGTGATTTTAATCTACATATAGATTAGACCAATCAGATGTGCAAATGTAGCCTGGACGTTGAATTCATGGTGTTTTCGAGATAGTTTCTTAGACCAGCAGATTTTATCACCAACCAGAGAGCAGGCCATACTGGATTGGGTAATGTACAATGAAGCAGGAGTACCTCATACTGAAAGTACCCCTAGGTAACAGTGATCACAATTGAATTGAATTTCACATTCAGTTTGAGAGAGAGGGGAGTGGGTCTAATACTAGTGTTTTAAACTTAAATAACGACAATTATAAAGACCGAGCTGGCTAAAGTGAACTAGGAAATTTGGTTAAGGGATAAGTCAGTAGAGATGCAGTGAGACATTTAAAGCAACATTTCAGAATACTCAGAAAAGTTACTACTAAGCTGTATGAAGATTTAACCAGCTAAAGGTAAAAGACAAACTGCTGTATTATTCCTCTACCATATACTATTATTGATAGGGCATTGGCGAGACCACATTTAGAATATTATGTACAGTTTTGGTTTCCCTATATAAGGATATAAATGTGTTAGAAGCATTTCAAAGCAACTTCACTCAATAGATACTTGGGGTTATATCATAAGGATCCAGGTTCGATTCTGGCCTTGGGTGATTGTGTGGAGTTTGCACGTTCTCCCCATGTCTGCGTGGGTTTCCTCCAGGTGCTCCAGTTTCCTCCCACACTCCAAAGATGTGCAGGTTAGGTGGATTGGCCATGCTAAATTGACCCTTAGTGCTGCAAGGTGTGTCAGTTGGGGGGAAATTAGCAAGGTAAATACATAGGGTTACGGGATAGGATCTGGGTGAGATATTCTGTCGGGGAGTTGGTGCAGGCCTGATGGGCTAAATGACCTGCTCCTGCACTGCAGGGTTTCTATGATTCTATGACATTATTGGGCAATTTTCCATTTTTCCGGGTAGAGCCACTGTACTGGAATAGCTTGGCTAGGGGTGCAGCTAATTCTGGAGCACAAGTCTTAGTACTATAGCCAGGTTGTTGTCAGGGCCCATAGCCCTTGCAGGGTGTAGTGCCTTCAGCTGTTTCCTGATATCATGTGATGTGAATCGAATTGGCTACATAGAAACATAGAAACCCTACAGTACAGAAAGAAGCCTTTCGGCCCATCGAGTCTGCACCGACCACAATCCCACCCAGGCCCCACCCCGTATCCCTACATGTTTACCCACTAATCCCTCTAACCTACACATTTCAGGACACTAAGGGCAATTTTTAGCACGGCCAATCAACCTAACATGCACATCTTTCGGACTGTGGGAGGAAACCGGAGCACCCGGAGGAAACCCACGCAAACACGAGGAGAATGTGCAAACTCCACACAGACAGTGACCCAAGCCGGGAATCGAACCCAGGCTGAAGGCTGATATCTGATGTCGGGGACAGGAGGAGGCCAAGGTGCATGATTCACCCAGTATCTCTGGTGACAGCAGTTGCAAATGCTTCAGGCTTGTCTTTTGTATTGATGATCATTGAGGATGGGGATATTTGTGGAGCCTTCTCCTCCAGTTAGTTGTTTAATTATCCACCACCATTCATGGAAATGGAAAACACACTAAATCCAAAAGCCTGCCCTCTTTTGACAGAACATGACCACATCCAACCAGCTTTTTAACCTCAATGCCTGCTCTCTCTCTATCTTGATCCCCTCCAGATATTTCCTGGTTACCTTTTACAGAGTCTAATTATCCATTGGGTGAGAATTTTTCATGTGACTTCCCACCTTACTCCCAGAGTCCTAATTTGTATTTGAATTTGCATTTATATTTGAATAGTACATCACCGTGAAAAGTTCTGTCTGAATCAACTTTGTTGTTGGGAACAGGGATGTTAACCTTCATGCCAACAGTCTGGACACCTGAGGCCTGGTCCACATGTCCACTTTCACAGAGGACAGACTCACCTATCCCAGTGCAGCTTGATTTGAAACTATTTCAGCTGCTGCATACTGGAGGTGGAAATTCTAGTTTTCATGAGAGTTCCTGCCTCCAGTAGGTCACATCTAGAATCACTTCAAGTAACAGCGGGGCCTCAAGCAGGGGCACTAGTGAGGGGAGAGGGGAGGGCGAGGGCAAGGTGAGGAGCGATGCTTTGCCTGCGTGGGAAATTAGAGGTTTTTTAATTCATTTTACAGGATGTGGGCATTGCTGGCTGGGCCCAGCATTTACTGCCCATCCCTAATTGCCCTCCACTTCAGAGAGCATTTGACAGTCAACCACATTGCAGTGGGCCTGGAGTCACATGTGGGCCAAACCAGGTAAGAGCGGCAGATTTCCTTCCCTAAAGGACATTAATGAACCAGATGGGTTTTTATGACAATCGATAATGGTCATCATTAGACTTTTAATTGCAGGTTTTTACTGAATTCAAATGTCACCATCTGCCACGGTGGGATTTGAACCTGGGTCCCCAGAGCATTACCCCGGCTCTCTGGATTCTAGCCTAGTGACAATACCACTGAGGGACCAGGACAGGTTGTTGGTGATCTGGACACCTAAAAACTTGAAACCCTCGACCACTTCTACTTCGTCCCCATTGATATAGACAGGGGCATGCCCTCCACTATGCTTCCTGAAGTCGATGACTATCTCTTTCGTTTTGAGGCGCTGTGTGTAAATTCGGTGAACATCAGTCTGGCGAAGGAAGAAGCTGGAACCAGTCTGTCTTCAACATAGGTTCATTCACAAAACTCAGTGAAGCAAGGGTACAGACTCCTTTTCCCTTCCACACAGTTCCCTCCTCTTGAGGTGGAAACTGGTTCTTGAATACTCTTTTAATAAAATGAATAAATTAAACAAAAATGACAGGGGTGACAGGCCCTGGTGAGGCAATGTAATTAAAATAGAATGCCAAAAGGAAATTTAACTAATTGAACCAAAATATCATTCCTGAGGTTGCCCCAAACTCCACAGTGCCCACTGGTCACAGAGGGCCTGAGGTATGACCGTGGACACCCTTGCTCCCTCTCCAAGGCCACCCAGCTGTGAATGTAGCCGTGTTAGAGGTGCAGACAGTCAGATCAGGCGACTCCCTTGACCACCTGTTGACTGGACCTGTTAATGGTCACCTTGGTCAAGCCCAGCAGCAGCCCTATGGGGAGGTCCTCCTTCCCCCCTCCCAACGGGTGCCGGTTCTTGTATATCATAGAATCCCTACTGTGCACAAGGAGCCCATTCAGCCCATCAAGTCTGCACCAACTCTCCGACAGAGCATCCCATCCAGGCCCACCTCCGTGTCCCATTCCCCATAAACTCACGCATTTACTCCGCTAAACCCCCTAATTTACACATCTTGGGACCCTTACAGCCATTCAACCTAACCTGCACATCTTTGGACTGAGGGAGGAAACCGGAGCACCCAAAGGAAACCCATGCAGACACGGAGAAAACGTGCAAACTCCACACAGATAGCTACCCGAGGCCGGAATTGAACCCAGGTCAATGGTGCTGTGAGGTAGCAATGCTAACCACTGTGCCACCCATAAAAAGAACACATCATATATATATATATATGTAAATGTGCCCTAACCATTCCCCAGTTAGTATCAGCTGCACTTAACCACAACTAGAGCATGCACTCAATAGTCACAGCATTTGCAATGTTAACGCTGTGGGCCATCAGTAGCAGCAGCACTGTATACAACAACAAACTGGAACCTTATGGTTTGGTATATCTCTCATTCTACCATTATCATGAAGTCAGGGGATCAACTCTGGTTCAATGAGGACTGCAGGGAAACATGCCAGAAGCAACATCAGACACACCTAAAAAGGACGTTTCAACCCAGTAAAGCTTTATTCTAATCTCCCACGGGATGTGGGCTTCACTGGCTCGGCCAAAACCTTTATGTCCCAAACCTAATTACCCTTGAGAAGGTGGTGGTGAACTACATTCTTGAACTGCTGCACTCCCTGTGGTGCAGCTACACCCCCAGTGCTGTTGGGAAGGGAGTTCCAGGATTTTGATTCAACGACAGCGAAGGAACAGCAATATATTTTCAAGTCAGAATGATGTATAGCTCAGAGGGGAACTTGCAGGTGGTGGTGTTCCCATGTATCTGCTGCCCTTGGTGGCACAGTGGTTAGCACTGCTGCCTTACAGCGCCAGGGACCCGAGTTCGATTCCCGGCTTGGGTCACTGTCTGTGCGGAGTCTGTCACGTTCTCCCCATGTCTGCGTGGGTTTCCTCCGGTTTCCTCCCACAGTCCGAAAGATGTGCTGGCTTGGTGCATTGGCAATGCTAAGTTCTCCTTCAGTGTATCTGAACAGATGCCAGAGTGTGGCGACTAGGGGGTTTTCACAGTAACTTCATTGCAGTGTTAATGTAAGCCCACTTATGACTAATAAATAAACTTTACTTTGTCTCTCCAGGTGGTGGAAGTAACATATTTGGAAGGTGCTGTTAAAGGAGGCTTGGCGATCTGCTGCAATACATCTTGTAGCTGGTACACTGTTGTTACTGTGCATTGGTGGAGTGAATGCTGAAAGTGGTGGATGGGGTGTCCAACTACCAAGCTGTTTTGTTCTGGATGTTTCCAAGCTTCTTGTATTGTTGGAGCTGCTCTCTTCCAGGCAAGTGGAGAGTATTCCATCATGCTCATGCCGCATGCATTTTTAGATAGTGGACAGGCTTTGGGGAGTCAGGAGATGAACTATTCACCCCAGAATTCTCAGCCTCTGAACTGCTCTTGTAGCCACAGTATTTATGTAGGTAGTCCTGTTAAGTCTCTGGTTAACAGTAAGCCCTAGGATGTTGATAGTCGAGTCTCAGTGATGGCAATGCTGTTGATTGTCATTGGGAGATGGTTGAGTTCTCACTCATTGAAGATAATTGCCTGGAACTTGTGTGGCTTGAATATTACTTGTTACCTATCAGCCAAAGCCTGAATGTTGCCCAGGTTTTGTTTCATATGGACATGGACTGCTTCAGTATCTGAGGAGTTGCAAATGGTGCTGAACATTTTGCAATCATCAGCAAACACCCACAAATCTGACATTATGGTGGGGGAGAGCCATTGATAAAGCAGCTGGAGATGTTTGGGCTGAGGACACTACCCTGAGGAACGCCTGCAGTTGTGTCCTCGGACTGAAATGATTGATTTCCAACAACCACAACCACCTTCCTTTGTGCCAGCTTTGGCTCCAACCCATGGCAAGTTTTCCTCCTGATTCCCATTAACTCTAAATTTGCTAGGGCCCCTTGACGTCACATTTGATCAAACGCTGCCTTGCTGTCAAGGGCAGTAACTGTCATCTCACCTGTGGAGTTCAGCTCTTTTGTCCATATTTAGACTAAGGCTGTAGTGAGGTCAGGAGCTGAGTGGCCCTGGCAGAACCCAAACTGTGTGTCAGTGAGCAACGTATTGCTGAGCAAGTGCCACTTGATAGCAGTCGACAACACCTTACACCACGTTGCTGATGATCGAGAGGAGACTGATGGGATGGGAATTGGCCAGGTTGGATTTGCTTTGCTTTTTTTTTGAGCATGACATATACCTGGGCAATTTTCCACATTGTCAGGGAAATGCCAGTGTTGGAACTGTACTGGAAGAGCTTGATTAGGGTCTCGGCTAGTGCCGGGGCACAAGTGACTATTGCCGGAATATTGTTAGAGTAAATAGCCTTTGCAGTGTCCAGTGCCTTCAACTGTTTTTTGCTATCACATGGAGTGAATTGATGTGCTTGTGAGTCTGTGATGCTGAGGACAACAGGAGTAGGCCAAGATGGATCATCCATTTCGTAGGTCCTGCTGAGGAATGTTTGATTTGATTTGATTTATTATTATATGTATACAGTGAAAAGTATTGTTTCTTGCGCGCTATACAGACAAAGCATACTGTTCATAGAGAATGAAACAAGAGAGTGCAGAATGTAGTGTTACAGTCATAGCTAGGGTGCAGAAAAAGATCAGCTTAATGCAAGGTAGGTATTCAAAGGTCTAACAGCAGCAGGGAAGAAGCTGTTCTTGAGTCGGTTGGTACATGGCCTCAGACTTTTGTATCTTTTTCCCGACGGAAGAAGGTGGAAGAGAGTATGTCCGGGGTGCGTGGGGTCTTTAATTATGCTGGCTGCCTTGCCAAGGCAGCGGGAAGTGTAGACACTGGATGGGAGGCTGGTTTGCGTGATGGATTGGGCTACATTCAAAAGCAAACGCTTTAGCCTTTTTTTGTACTGATGTGCTGGGCTCCTCCATCATTGAGGATGGAGACATTTGTGAAGCCTCCTCCTCCAGTTAGTTTAATTGTCCACCAGCATTTAGGACTGGATGTGGCAAGACTGCAGAGCTCAGTTCTGATCCTTTGGTTGTGGGATCGCTTTGCTCTCTATTGCACACTGCTTCTGCTGTTTGGTACTCAAGCAGTCCTGTGCTGCAGCTTCATCAGGTTAACATCTCAGTTTTTAGATATGCCTGATGCTACTCCTGGGATGTTGTCCTGCACTCTTCATTCATGACGTGGAGATGCCGCTGTTGGACTGGGGTGAGCACAGTAAGAAGTCTCACAACACCAGGTTAAAGTCCAACAGGTTTATTTGGCAGCACAAGCTTTCGGAGTCTCGCTCCTTCTTCAGGTGAGTGAGGAGTTGTGTTCACAAATGGGACATATATAGACACAAACTCAATTTACAAGATAATGGTTAGAATGCGAGTCTTTGCAGGTAATCAAGTCTTAAAGGTACAGACAATGTGAGTGGAGAGAGGGTTAAGCTCAGGTTAAAGAGATGTGTATTGTCTCCAGCCAGGACCGTTAGTGGGATTTTGCAAGCCCAGGCAAGTCGTGGGGGTTACAGATAGTGTGACATGAACCCAAGATCCCGGTTGAAGCCATTCTCATGTGTATGGAACTTGGCTATCAGTTTCTGCTCAGCGATTCTGTGTTGTTGTGTGTCGTGAAGCCCACCTTGGAGAACGCTTACCCGAAGATCAGAGGCTGAATGCCCGTGACTGCTGAAGTGTTCCCTGACAGGAAGAGAACACTCCTGCCTGGTGATTGTCGAGCGGTGTTCATTCATCCATTGTCATAGCTGTCTGGAGACAATACACACCTCTTTAACCTGTGCTTAACCCTCTCTCCACCCACATTGTCTGTACCTTTAAGACTTGATTTTACCTGTAAAGATTCGCATTCCAACCATTATCTTGTAAATTGAGTTTGTGTCTATATCTGCTCTGTTTGTGAACCCAACTCTTCACTCACCTGAAGAAGGAGCGACGCTCTGAAAGCTGGTGCTACCAAATAAACCTGTTGGACTTTAACCTGGTGTTGTGAGACTTCTTACTCTTCATTCAACCAGGGTTGATCCCCTGGCTAGGTAGTAATGATAGAGTGGAGGAATAGGCTGGGCCATCAGATTACAGATTGTGGTTGAATTCAATTCTGCTGCTGCTAATGGCCCACAGAACCGCATGGAAGTCCAATTTTTGAGTTGTTGGATCCATTCAAAATCTGCCTACAACATATTGTTTCTTCAGAAGGAACTCTTCAAAATGCAACTAATGAAAATACAACAAAACCTACTCCAATTTATAAATCAAAGAAAGGGTTTGCTAAAGAAACATCATTACTCCAAACTTGGGGCCTCACCCTGGGCCACTCCAAGCTCCTCACAATTCTACATAGTTCCTTATTTATAGTGAATCAGCCGGTCAGCTGACTATCACATCACTCTGTAATTGGTTCCATAGTTTACTGGGTCAGCTGACCCTTACATCTTGTTCCCATTGATCACATTACATCCAATACAAAGTTGTCACCGGTTACATTCTAACACACATGACTATTGGCATGTTAACCTGCAGGAGCAGCATGTCACCAGACAGTAATGTATCAGATCA
This sequence comes from Mustelus asterias, assembly GCF_964213995.1. NCBI lineage: Eukaryota > Metazoa > Chordata > Chondrichthyes > Carcharhiniformes > Triakidae > Mustelus > Mustelus asterias. The sequence goes on along the minus strand of NC_135811.1, from coordinate 81,561,012 downwards.
AAGTACTGCAGTCCTTTGCTAGTCATCATCTCTGAGACCAACTGCAAAGTCGATTCCGACAAAACTTTTAAAGATAATCTGATATTCAAATATAAATGCAAATTCAAATACAAATTAGGAAACTAGGGTTAAGATGGGAAGTCACGAGAAGAATTCACACCCAATCAATACTTAACCTGAGTAAAAAGTAACCAGGAAATGTCTGAAGGTAGAATGCAGGAGAGAGAAGGGATTAACGATATGGTTAAAATTTTGATTGGCTGAATGTTCTTCAAAAGTGTGTTTTCCTTTTCCAATTATTTGGGAGTTGTTTATACTAAGCAGAGGTGGATTTACAGTTCGTAGGGCCCCGTGCTCGCCTTCATTTCTGGGGCCAACCAGCCCTTCACTGTCCTACCCCCACCTCCTCATCCCTCACACTCATTGGGGTGGCACAGTGGTTAGCGCTACTGCCTCACAGCGCCAGGAGCCTGGGTTCAATTTTGGCCTTAGGTGACTGTGTAGAGTTTGTACATTCTCCCCCTGTCTGCATGGGCTTCCTCTGGGTGCTCCAGTTTCCTCCCACACTCTAAAAATGTGCAGGGTAGGTTGATTGGCCATGCTAACTTTCCACTTCGTGTCCTAAGGCATGAATGGGGATTAGTGAGGTAAATACATGGAGTTATGGGAATAGAGTCTGGGTAAAATGCTCTATCAGAGGGTAGATGCAGACTTGATGGGCTGAATGGCTTCCTTCTGTACTATAGGGATCCTATGATTCTATTCTCACAATCTCACTCGCTTAGGGTCTTCAAGGCAGCCTCCTGCCTTGAGGACTTGTCGTCTCCTCATGGCTAGGGTTTGATTCAGGGTGTCACACCTCGTGCCTCACTGTCGCTGGCCTGTCTTGGGATGAATCGCGAACCTGTTCCCCTTGGCGGCTGACCTCACCTCATGGTGACTTTGGGCACCTTGTTGTTGCTGGCCGCCCTAAGCCCTGGGTCAAGTCGCAAACCTGCTTGCCTTTCACAAAAACAATAAAACCTCAGCAGCCTCTGTCTCTCCCTTCCCGCCTAGTCGCCTCTCTGTTCCTCGCACAGACATGCTTCAAGTTAACCGTTTGTACAGTTCGGAGCAGTGCTCTTTCAGACTCACCAATCAGAGTCTGATTTCGCTCCGCTTTGCCTGCTGATAGGCTCATTTGTATTTTTTGAGCCTATCAGCAAATGCAGAGTGATCAGGCTCTGATTGGATGCCCAGTGCACCAGTCAGCACGGGGGCCCTACATTGGTCGGCGCCCTGTACCTAGGCATGATGTGCTTCATTGTAAGTCTGCCTCTGTTTCTATGACAACATGTTGTGGAGTTGCATGGAAGCTCCACTGAGAACTAATATTCCCAGTTTAGGCCAATGGGGGGAATTTTAACCCCAAGTAACAGGCAGATTGGGGACGGGTGACGATTTAAAATAATTTCATTTTAGATTCAGCTCCAGCACAACATCTTCCAGAAACAGAAAATGCTGGAAAATCTCAACAGGTCTGATAGCATCTGTGGAGAGAGAATAGAGCCAACATTTCGAGTCAGGATGACCCTTTGTCAGAGCAGTATTTTGCCAACATCTTCCAGGGGGTTTGGCAGGGGCACATTTGGATGCCTTCAAGTAACCTACTTGCCAAAGTTGACACCTTACTTAGCGCAGGTGGTCAGGGGGTTATCCCAGCAATTAGTGTCCCGTTAGGAGAACGGATAAGGCATTTTTCAAATGAATTTGATTTGCCTTTTAGTGTAACATCTCCAACACAGGAAAGTAATCAGTGAAATGGAAGGGGAATTCGAGGTGCAGTTCAGGTGGTTAAAAATGAAAGAAACACTTGTGTTTATATAGCACCTTTCACGACCAAAGAATATCCCAAATTGTTTTCCAACCAGTGAGGTACATTTTGAAGTGCAGTCGCTCAAAATGTTGACTATACATTTCCGATGCCAAGGTAGGGCTGGTGGTGTTGTGGTGCTCTGTGTCCTGCCTACCATTGCACAGCATAGACAGGGACATCACTGGTTTTGGGATAAGGAGAACATAGTGGATAAAGATGGGGCACCTATCACCAGAGCAGCTGTATACTTGCTGCCCAGAAGGCCATCCAGATGGCCTAGTAGTGTAAATGTTCAGCTCACGATAATTCACACGGGAAAACATCACAAATGAAATCCATTTATCATTCCCCCCAGCAGCAACAATCCCCACCACACATCCGCCTTCACACTCGACATTCTTTCAATTACTCATCCCCCATTCATGTTTTTTAAATTTCTTTCATGGGATGTGGGCATCACTGTCAAGGCCAACATTTGTTGCCCATCCTTAATTGCCCTTGAAATGATTGGCTTGTTCAGTCATTTCAGATGGGCATTTAAGAGTCAGTCACATTGCGGTGGGTCTGGAGTGTAGGCCAGACCAGGTAAGGACGGCAGATTTCCTTCCCTAAAGGACATTAGTGAACCAGATGGGTTTTTCCGACAATTAATGATGGCTTCATAGCCGCCACCTATTCATGAAAGTAAATTTTCAATTCCAGGTTTATTTATGAATTTAAATTCCACCAGCTGCTGTGGTGGGATTTGAAACCATGTCCCCAGAGAATTAACCTGGGCCTTTGGATGACTAGCCCAGTGACATTATCACCACACCACCATCTTCCCCTGTATTGACAATCACTATGAAACAAATGAAAGGCTAAATTGGTACTCATCATACAATAATGACCAAGGCATGAAAGTGGTTCTAATCAATACATTTTATGTGGTGTCAGAAAAAATGGGAACTTAACAACATAATGTTTTGACTCACACACACATTTGCATCCCCACCGTGAATTCTAATTGCTTTAACTTTCACTTGCTACTGTTTCATAGGATCATAGAATCCTACAATGCAGAAGGAGGTCATTTGGTCCATTGAGTCTGCACCCACAACAATCCCACCCAGGCCCTATCCCCCTAACCCCACATATTTACCCTGCTAACTCCCCGACACTAAGGGGCAATTTAGCATGGCCAATCTTCATACTCAGGCTTCTCGTAGTGCAGTCATTGATGAAATACAGTCAGCATTTGTGTGTCAGAGGTGTTTGTAATACTGTCACCAGTTCCTGCGTCTTTGTTTCTTATTGAGAGAGAGATGTGCTTCTTATCTCCAAAACCACCTCCTCTGCATTAGTGAGCTAGACTATTTGTGGCAGCCACCTCCAGTCCCTTTTCCCTCCATCACCTTTTGCACTCTCTTCAAGCTGGGGCAAGGCTTGAAAAAAAGAAACACATTAGTGAGTGATTGAAGGTTACTTGGTGGATGCAGTGCATTTGTTGAGGGTGTCTATGTGCCTGAGGATTGGGTGAGTAAATGGATAAACGGGGAAGATGATAAAATGAAATTGAAGGTCTAGAGTCACTGATAACTGAGTAGGTGCGAGGAGCAATGTGATGGAGTCTGATTTGCAAGACAGAGTTAAAGGGTGGGGGTGGTGTCATAAACCACAGGGTGTAGTTTATTCAGCAAACGTGCTCACTTTTCCTGACCTGGTTAGGTTAGTAAATTGTTTTCTGCTCTGTATCCAGAAGTAAGGCACAATAGTCCCGCTGCTCACCCCCTCAGCTATTTAATCTGTATTTCACACTCCAAAGATGTGCAGGTAAGGTGTATTGGCCATGCTAAAATGCCCCTTAATGTCTCAAGATGTGCAGATTAGGGGGATCAATGGGGTAAATACGTGGGGTTATAGGGATAGGGCCTGGCTGGGATGTTCCATTGGGGAGTTGGTGCAGACTCGATGGCCTCCTTTTGCACTGTAGGGATTCTATGATTCTATGCGAGTAGCATATTGGAAGAGACTGTGCAGCAATCTGCTGAAATACTGGAGCCACTGATAACTGAGTGGGTGTGAGGAGCGATGTGATGGAGTCTGATTTGCAAGACAGAGTTATTATTATAAAATTGGAGGCATGAAGGCCTTGATAAATAATGTATATTTTGGGGGAAAAAATGCTTCAATTTTGGTATAAAATTGGAGGCATAAGGCCTTTTTTCTTAATGAAATACTAAATTTAAAATCAACCTGGACTAAATGGTGTGAACGTTCTCTCTCCCTCAGCCTGTACAGGAATGAAAAGGATATTAGGTTATTTTTGCTCTATCCCAACTGTTGTGAAGCCACACTAGAACATTAACTTGTTCTCCAGGGTTTGTAAACTTACTCCAAAAGCACATGAAAGTGTCTGGTGTGAGAAATGGAATGATGTTCTTGTGAAATGATGAGGGGTAAGTTCGTGAGTGGGTAAACTCCACTCACGAACTTGCAGTGAGAATTCCACACTGCATCAAATTAACTGTTCTTCCTTTCCTGGAGGAATATGACGTGGGAGCTATGTGTAAAATGTGTAAAGAGCTCCAGTCCAGCGGTAACTCCTCACTCACACTGATGACTACAACAAACCCAGCTCCAAAAAGATCAACGCAGGCATTTTAATGTTTGCAGACTGACACGCTCCAAAGTCCATGCTGAGGGACTTTGCTTGAGGCATAGCTTGAGGCAGCCGCCACAAAGGTTCAAAGGTGAAAGGTAACTGTCTGAAGCCCCACCCACCGTACTACACCCAAGGGGCTGGAAACCATGTGAACACCTAAGACTATGTACACCAGAGAACGTTTGACATTGTAAATATAATCCGGAAAGGCAATTGTACAGCGGCACCTCATGTATTCTACGTACTTCATGAACGAAGGGGATGGATTCAAAGTGATTTGCAAAAGAAGCAAATACGATGTGAGAAACAATTTCTTCACACAGAGAGTGGGTCGGGTCTGGAATGCTCTGCCTGGAAGTGTGGTAAAAGCAGGTTCAACTGAGACGTTCAAGAGCACATTTGAGGATTATTTGAATAGAAACAATGTGCAGAGGTACGGGGAAAAGGCAGGAGAATGGCACTAAGTCATAATGCTGATTTGGAGAGCTTGGTGCAGACACGATGGGCCAAATGGCCTCTTTCTGTCAGTTTTGAACTATGTGATTAACTTTCACAAATTTTATAGATATACAAATTTTGGAGGAAGAAATGCTTCAATTTTGGTATAAAATCCCAAATTTCATTTGGAGGCTTGAAGGCATCAAAGATTTACATAAGAACATAAGAAATAGGAGCAGGAGTAGGCCATCTAGCCCCGTGAGCCTGCCCCGCCATTCAATAAGATCATGGCTGATCTGATAGTGGTTTAGTTCCACTTACCCGCCCGCTCCCCATAACCCTTAATTCCCTTATTGATCAGGAATCTATCTACCTGTGTCTTAAACATATTTAACGAGGTAGCCTCCACTACTTCAATGGGCAGAGAATTCCAGAGATTCACCACCCTCTGAGAGAAGAAGTTCCTCCTCAACTCTGTCCTAAACTGACTCCCCCTTATTTTGAGGTTGTGTCCTCTAGTTCTTGTTTCCTTTCTAAGTGGAAAGAATCTCTCTGCCTCTACCCTGTCCAGCCCCATCATTATCTTATATGTCTCTATAAGATCTCCCCTCAGCCTTCTAAACTCCAACGAGTACAGGCCCAATCTATTCAATCTCTCCTCATAAGCTAACCCCCTCATCTCCGGTATCAACCTGGCGAACCTTCTCTGTACTCCCTCCAAGGCCAATACATCCTTCCGCAAATAAGGGGACCAAAATTGCACACAGTACTCTAGTTGCGGTCTCACCAGTACCTTGTACAATTGCAGCAAGACCTCCCTGCTTTTATACTCCATCCCCTTCGCGATAAAGGCCAACATTCCATTTGCCTTCTTGATCACCTGCTGCACCTGCAAACTGAGTTTTTGCGGTTCATGCACAAGGACCCCCAGGTCCCTCTGCACAGTAGCATGTTGTAATTTTTCACCATTCAAATAATAGTCCATTTTACTATTATTCCTTCCAAAGTGGATAACCTCACACTTGTCAACATTATACTCCATCTGCCAGATCCTCGCCCACTCACTTAGCCTATCCAAATCTCTCTGCAGACTTTCCGCATCCTCCACGCAATTCGCTTTCCCACTCCTCTTTGTATCATCCGCAAACTTTGTTACCCTACACTCGGTCCCCTCCTCCAGATCGTCTATGTATATGGTAAACAGTTGAGGCCCCAGCACCGATCGCTGCGGCACGCCACTAGTCACCAACTGCCAACCAGAAAAGCACCCATTTATTCCAACTCTCTGCTTCCTGTTAGATAGCCAATCCTCAATCCACGCTAACACTTTACCCCCAACTCCGTGTACCCTAATCTTCTGCAGCAACGTTTTATGAGGCACCTTATCGAACGCCTTCTGGAAATCCAAAAACACCACGTCCACCGGTTCCCCTCTGTCTACTGCACTCGTTACATCTTCATAAAAATCCAGTAAATTTGTCAAACACGACTTTCCCTTCATGAATCCATGCTGCGTCTGCTTGATCGAACCATTTTTTTCCAGGAGTCCTGCTATTTCGTCTTTAATGATGGATTCCAGCAATTTTCCAACTACGGACGTTAAGCTAACTGCCTGTAGTTACCCGCCTTTTGTCTACCTCCTTTTTTAAACAATGGCGTCACATTAGCTGTTTTCCAATCAGCCAGCACTTCCCCAGAGTCCAGCGAATTTTGATAAATTACAACCAACGCATCTGCTATTACTTCTGCCATTTCTTTCAGTACCCTGGGATGCATTCCATCCGGGCCCAGGGACTTGTCTACCTTTAGTCCCATTAGCCTACCAAGCACTACCTCTTTAGTAATAGTAATCGTTTTAAGGACCTCACCCCCTACAGTCCCACGACCATCAATTTTCGGTAAGCTATTTGTGTCCTCTACCGTGAAGACCGACACAAAAAACTTGTTTACGGCCTCAGCCATTTCCTTGTTTCCCATTATTAAATCCCCTTTCTCGTCTTCTAAGGGTCCAACATTTACTTTAGCCACTCTTTTCCTTTTTATATATTTGTAAAAACTTTTACTATCAGTTTTTATATTTTGTGCTAGTTTAGTTTCATAATCTATCTTTCCTTTCTTTATCGCTTTCTTAGTTGTTCTTTGTTGTTTTTTAAAGCTTTCCCAATCTTCTAATTCCCCACTAGTTTTGGCCACTCTGTACGCATCGGCTTTTAATTTAATACTCTCCTTTATTTCCTTAGTTATCCACGGCTGGTTATCCCTTTTCTTACATTCCTTCTTTATCGCAGGAATATATTTTTGCTGAGTACTGAGAAAAATCTCCTTAAAAATCCACCACTGTTGCTCAGCTGTCCTACCAACTAGTCTGCGCTCCCAGTCTACATTAGCCAATTCTGCCCTCATCCTATTGTACTCCCCTCTGTTCAAGCAGAGTTTGAAAGGGAAACATGAGTTAGTCACAACAGCAGTGGTGGAGAATGGACACAGAGATCAGTCTGTGTATGTGTTCTGTCATTTCATGTGGTTGCTAAGTTCTAATGAAGCAGCATCTCTCTCCCAATGTTTCCCAGCCACCCCCTCAGTTGCCATTAGCTTGCCTCCGAAGCAGATCATAGAATCTACAGTGCATTTGGCCCATTGAGCCTGCACCGACAACAATCCACCCAGGTCCTGTCCTATCCCCATAACCCCATGTATTCACCCTGCTAATTCCCCTGACACTAAGGGTCAATTTAGCATGGCCAATCAACCTAACCCACACATCTTTGGACTGTGGGAGGAAACCAGAGCACCCGAAGAAACCCACGCAGACACAGGGAGAACGTGCAGACTCCACACAGATCTGTCTGACTGCTGAATTATGATGCCCAACCAGTAAAGACGGGGGGGCGGGGGAGAGGACAAGGCAAAAGGATTGAAATGATTAGAGAGAAAGAAACAAAATGGTTGTAAACTGATAAACCCCTGCGACTAAACTAAGCAGAAAGCGAGACATTTTCACAATTGGCCTTGCAACTCTGATGTGATGCCCGCAGCCCCAAATCACTTCACCACCATCGACCCTATTTGTAAAAACCATTCTAAGATAAATTAGACATTTTGAATTGAAGCAAATGTATTTTCTCACCTTGCAGTAAAATATAATTTATCACACAATACGATTTTTCAGCCTTTTTATCAATGGTCCATTCAGACATGGTGAGCAGTGAACAGCACCTATTCCTGTTTGTTCCATTGTTTCCTTTTTGATAAGTCCTGCAGACATTAGCTTTGAGGTTGCTGCTTAAATTTGCTTTGTTCGTTCTAACCCATGCTACTTAGATCCCTAATTACCTCCTCGTGTTTCTTCTCTCCCCTGTTGCTCTTCCTCTCTCTGTTCCTACTCCATCTGTGCTTAGCCATAAAACAATTGGATCAGCTGCCTGGGAGGCACCATGTTGCCTGATAGCGTATCAGCCATTCAACCAGCCGCAGCTGGTGTTACCCGCCCTTCCTCACAGATGGCAAAACGACTGAAAAACTAGTCAATATACAGTTACTTTCCTCTTCCTGCCTCTTCCAGTTTCCTCCCCTTCCTCCACCTGACAAAAGTGACTCCTGTTCCATGGGTTCCACTGATTTGGTTATACCCCTTCCTGTATCCCTCATGCAAGTGACTAGTCTTTGTTCCTCATGAGATGTCCTGAGAATTGTACGAGGCCAGGAAATGCTCTAACTAAATGCAAATCTTTCCTTCCACAGCCAAGACCAAATTCTGTCCTTAATTTCACTCCCACATGTGTTCACTTCCTGCACAGGTCACTGGATAGTGATAAGAAATGGGACCCTCAGTCAGTGTTACTCTCTACGCCATGAGCACTGAGAACTATTGTGCTGGCTTTACTGCTGCTCCAGCTGAGATCGGGACAGATTGGAAAATGCTTCCTCTGTGTGTGACTCATCAATGTATTAACCCCAATCGTAATCTGAAGGTGGCTTCCAGTGTGTGGGCTGTGAGACGGAGGGGATGGGGGGGGTGGAAGTTGGAATTGCTAGGGCAAAGTAAGTCGAGTGAGTGGGTCAGAATGCGATTGCAAGTTTTCCCAATTGTTGCGAAGTTACACTTGAAGAACTATCTGTGCTACAGGGCTATTCTAAAATGGTGATGGGAACTGAAATGATACACATGTAAAACAAGGGCAACATGCGATGAGGTGCATGTTGATTGCTCATAACATTGACTGTGAGCTCTGCTCAAAGTGTAAATATTTCTTTTGTTTTTACCATTTTAAGTTGATGACAGTTCTATTAAGATGTAACTGACTTGGCATTTTCTACAGCACTTGGTGAAATATTTGGTTTGTATTAAATGTGGTTAATCATATTCGTTAGGTCATGGTTAGTGAACAAGCCTGATTTCAATCTTGCGGCCCACTGAGATGAAGGAGAGCCACTCATGCGGCCCACTCACCAGCCTAGGTTGCCCATCACTGCTCTAAAATATCATGAGAATGCCTGGTTTGGTCTGGAATGATGTTCTGCTGAAATGGGGAGGGACAATTTCATTAGTGGGAATTCCACACCGCACCAAATCACTGTTCCACCGTACTTGGGAGAACTTGACATGGAAGCTGTGTGTAAAATGTGTAAAAAGCTCCAGTCCAATGATAACTCCTCACACTTGTGACAACAATAAACTCCACTGCAAAAAGAATATTATTGAAAAAAGGAACATGCTGTCAAAGTTTTTCATCGTGCATTCAACAGGACAGATTCACAAGAATACCACATCCAAAAGGATGATATTTATCGATACAATTTTTTATAGACTGGCTCATTCTGAAGTCTAAGACTTCATGCTGAGGGATGCACAAGAACTTGGGGCACCCACCTATGGTGGATCAAGATCTGTGATCACAAGTGAATTGAAGCAATCAATTTGAATTTTGGATTTCATGTCCCCCTCGTAATGGCAAGGAAATTGACTGAAAGATAGAAAATAATCATAGAATCTACAGTGCAGAAAGAGGCCATTCGGCCCATCAAGTCTGCACTGACCACAATCCCCCACAGGTTCTATTCCCATAAACCCTCATATATACCCTGCTAATCCCCCTGACACTAGTGTTAATTTAGCATGGCCAATCAACCTAACCCAGACATCTTTGGAGTGCAGGAGGAAACCGGAGCACCCAGCGGAATCCCACACAGACAAGGGGAGAATGAGCAAACTCCACATAGACAGTGACCCAAGCTGGGAATTGAACCCAGGACCCTGGGCGCTGTGAGACAGCAGTGCTAACCAATGTGCCACCGTGCATTCATTGTTGATTCTGTCAATAAGTAATGTGCTACTACCCCCACCATCACTCCGTCCAACGCCCAGGACTCAGTGTTGGGAACCCGATTGATTCTCATTTACTAAATGATCTGGACTCAGAAATCTGAAAAAAAAGGAGGTTTTGCTCTTGACACCAACATAGAAAGGTAGTCAAACCAGAAGAGGCAACTCAGAAATCACAGAATGTGCTGAATAAATGTGGGCAGAACTAAGGCAGGTGAAAATTCATACAAGTGCACAGCATAACTGCAAATAGGAAGGAAAAATAAACGGCGCACCACTCCCTGAAGGGTAAAGCTAAAGTTGAACAAGACACACGAGTTTTAGTAGATTCATTTTTAGACCTGACCAAGCTATGCAGTACAGCACGGCAATCAACAATGCCAACGAAACAGAGTCAAAACAGTAGTGAGAGGAAGTGGTAATCAAATGGTACAGTACTCTGGTCAGACCACACCTTCACTATCATGTTCGTTATGGTCACTGAGACTTGAGGGAGATTTTCAAACACTGGAAAAGAAATTGCCCCTCTGGACCCTCTTGTATCTCTCCCCTCTCACCTTGAACCTATGCCCTCTAGTTTTAGACTCCCCTACCTTTGGGAAAATATATTGACTATCTTGGGGCGGCACGGTAGCACAGTGGTTAGCACTGCTGCTTCACAGCTCCAGGAACCTGGGTTCAATTCTGGCCTCGGGTCACTGTCTGTGTGGAGTTTGCACATTCTCCTCGTGTCTGCGTGGGTTTCCTCCGGGTGCTCCGGTTTCCTCCCACATGCCAAAGATGTGTGGGTTAGGTTGATTGGCCATGCTAAAATTGCCCCTTAGTGTCCTGAGATGTGTAGGTTAAAGGGTCTAGTGGGTAAAATGTGTAGGGATATGGGGGTAGGGCCTGGCTGGGATTGTGGTCGGTGCAGACTCGATGGGCCGAATGGCCTCTTTCTGTACTGTAGGATTTCTATGATTTCTATGGAGCCAGTATAAGAAGGGCCACAATATGGGGTGGTACAGTGGTTAGCACTGCTGTCTCACAGCGCTAGGGACCCGGGTTCAGTTCCCAGCTTGGGTCGCTGTCTATGTGGAGTTTGCACATTCTCCCTGTGTCTGCGTGGCTTTCCTCCGGGTACTCCGGTTTCCTCCCACAGTCCTAAAGACGTGCTGGTTATGTGCATTGGCCATGCTAAATTCTCCCTCAGTGTACCCGAACAGGTGCCAGAGTGCGATGACTAGGGGATTTTCACAGTAACTTCATTGCAGTGTTAATGTAAGCCTACTTGTGACTAATGAATTAACTTTACTTTTATTGATTTTTTGCCATTAGGCAGCTGAGTGTGAGGAAATATTGGAGTAATTTTGGCTTTTCTTCCTGCAACAAAAGTGCCTTGGAATCATTTAAGGAGCAACTTGACCTTGCAATGGAGCACTGAAGAGTGCTTCTCATCAGTGACTTACGGTTAGCGAAGAGACCTTCCTTATCTGTAAATATTTTGTGTTCTTGGTTAGCCACTCAATGTGTCACATTTATTAAATATATGTACATTTCTGTTAGGTATCAGTCACAGTGAACACAAAAAGTTTCCAAATTAATGTACACACCTCGGGGGTATTATAGTGCAACTCTGACATTAACTTAACAATGGGTTTAAATTGTTACATTGGAAGAGTTTCTGCTACCATATCACAACAACTTTTCCATGTCCTCCACAATTTGGATTGTGGGTTCAAGGTCAGATTTCCCTTCTCTTGCCAGTTGCAGCCGAGTGGCAGCAAGTTACACTGGTGGGGACTTCCCCACTCAGTGAGAAACAATGACAGCAGTTTTAACTGGCATGCACCTGAGGTCAGGTACTTAAAGATAAGCACAGAGCTGACTGCTTCACAGAGCAACAAGGCCGTGGAGGAGTTTGTAATTCCGCTCACCCACTCTTCTTGCTTCAGTAGCAGAGGTGTGAGACTAATGTGAGGGGGCGGACTGCATAGAAGGGGAAAAGCTGAGGTAAAAATCTAAACAAATAAGTCCATACCATGGAACATATTATCCACTTGTAAGTTGCTGTGCAGGAAATTATTAAAAATAGCAGAATGACTACAATGTGCTGTGCTGGAGCTTTCCTAGGCGAAATGGAAGACAGGAGTCTACTTAATACAAAGTGCCTTTGCTGACTAATTAGAACTGTTCATGATGCCAACATGATACCAAGTTGGGTGGGCGGGTGAACTGTGATGAGGATGCAGAAATCCTTCAGAATGATCTAGACAGGTTGGGGGAGTGGGCTAATCAATGGCAGGTGCCGTATAATTTGGATAAGTGTGAGGTTATTCACTTTGGAAGCAAAAACAAGAAGGCAGATTACTACCTGAATGGCTGTAAATTGGGGGAGGGGAGTGTGCAGCGAGACCTGGGTGTCCTTGTGCAACAATCACTGAAGGTAAGCATGCAGGTGCAGCAGGCGGTAAAGAAGGCAAATGGCATGTTGGCCTTCATTGCGAGAGGTTTCGTGTACAGGAGCCGGGAGGTGTTGTTGCAATTATACAGGGCCTTGGTGAGGCCACACCTAGAATATTGTGTACAGTTTTGGTCTCCTTTTCTGAGGAAGGATGTTCTTGCTCTCGAGGGAGTGCAGCAAAGGTTTACCAGGCTGATTCCAGAGAGGGCGGGATTGATGTATGAGGAAAGATTGACTAGGTTAGGATTGTTTTCGCTGGAGTTCAGATGAATGAGGGGGGATTTCATAGAGACCTATAAAATTCTAACAGGGTAGATGCAGGAAGGATGTTCCCAATGGTGGGAGAGTCTAGAACCAGGGGTCACAGTCTGAGGATTCAGGGTAGACCATTTAGGACAGAGGTGAGGAGACATTCCTTCACCCAAAGAATGGTGAGTCTGTGGAATTCATTACCACAGGAAGTAGTTGATGCCAAAACATTGAATGTATTCAAGCGGCGGCTTGGGACAAATGGGATCAAAGATTATGGGGAGAAAGCGGGATTAGGCTATTGAGTTGGATGATCAGCCATGATCATAATGAATGGCGGAGCAGACTATGTTTTCTATCTCTCCTATTTACAGGAGAGATAGTGTTCTGTCGGCAAGTTCCGTGATACCAAGGGGGGTAAAATACTGAGCAAAATACCCCTCAGCTTTGGGATCCCTGCTATTCCTAGGTTGACAAATTGATTAAGGGCAGAATCTTCCGGCCATTCACGCCAGCGGGAACCTCGGCTCCCACTGCTGTGAGTGGAGATTTGGCTGACCGCTAAATTCTCCGTCCTCTCTTGCAGCGGCAATGGGGTGTGAACAACTGTAAAATTCAGCCCAAAGTTTTTAAATGCTGGCATCTACCGGGCACTGTGGAAAATTGTCCAGCTATGTCCTACCCACAGAAACCCGACCAATTATTAACTTATCAGCCTACTCTCGATAATCAGCAACCAGTTGGAAAATGATGATAATGCTATCAAGCGGCAATTACTCAGCTATAACCTGCCCACTGATGCTCAGTTTGGGTTCTGCCGGGGCCATTCACCTCCTAACCTCATTACAACCTTGGTCCAAACATGGACAAAAGAGCTGAGCTCCAGACGTGAGGCAAGAGTGACTGCCCTTGACACCAAGGTGGTCGAGTGTGGCATCAAGCAGCCCCAGCAAAGCTGAAGTCAGTGTGAATCAGGGGAAGAACTCTCCATGGGTTAGTCATACCTCGCACAAATAAAAGATGATTGTTCTTTTTGGATGTCAATCATCTCGGTCCTGGAGATTGCTGCAGGAGTTCCTCGGGGTAGTGTCCTAGGCCCAACCATACAGCTGCTACATCGATGACCTTCCCTCCATCATAAGGTCAGAGTGAGGATATTTGTGGATTATTGAACAATGTTCAGCCCCATCCGCAACTCCTCAAATACTGAAGTCGTGCGTGCACATGTGCAGGAAGACCAGGACAACATTCGGCTTGGGATGATAAGTTGCAAGTAACAATCACGCCCCAGAAGTGCCAGGCAATGACCAACTCCAACAAGAGCAAATCTAAATATACCTCCTTGACATTCAATGGCATTACCATTGCTGAATTCTTCACTATTAACATCCTGGAAGTTACCGTTAACCAAAAACTGAACTGGGCGAGCCATAGAAAAATTGTGACTATAACAGCAGGTCAGTGGCTGGGAAAACTGCAGAGACTGACTCACCTCCTGACTCTCCAAAGCCACTGTACCATCTACAAGGCACTGGTCAGGAATGTGATGGAATATTCTCCACTTCCCTGGATGAGTGTAGCTCCAACAACACTCAAGAAGCTCAACACCATCCAGGACAAAGCATCCACTTGATTGGCACCCCATCCAGCACAATAAACATTCACTCCCTCCACCACTGACATATAGTGGCAGTAGTATGTACCATCTACAAGATGCACTGCAGCAACTCACCAAGGCTCCTATGAAAACACCTTCCAAATCTGTGACCTCTACAACCTAGAAGGACAAGGGCAGCAGATACAAGGAAATATCACTATCTTCAAGTTCCTCTCCAAGCCTCACACCACCCTGACTTGGAAATATATTGCTATTCCTTCACTGCCGCTGGATCAAAATGATGGAACTCCCTTCCTAACAGCACAGTGGGTGTACTTATGCCTCAAGGACTGCAGTGGTTCAAGAATGCAACTCACCGCCACCTTCTTAAGGGCAATTAAGGATGAACAGTAAATGCTGGTCTAGCCAGCAACACCCACATCCCAAAAACAAATAAAAGAACTTGGAATTAGAATCTATATGAACTAAGCCCACTATTGCTTAGTCCTTCCCTCTCAGAGGTGAAACAACATGAGCTGCTTTATTGTAAAAGTCATAACAAAGATTGAAGTTCTCACAGTTGAATACAATGTCCCATTCTGGTCACTGGTTTACAAGAGAGACATTTCAGAGAAGTGTCATAGGGCTGATCTCTCGTGACAGGGCTACAATCTTCAGTAAAAACTGAAGAAATTGAGTTTCACCCTCCATGAGAGTAAACACCTATGAGGAGATTTAATAGAGGTGTATAAGATCGTGAACAGAAAAAGTGGACCCAAAACACTGCTTCAAACTAGCCACCAAGAATAGGACCACAGGATATAATTTCAAAGATAGGCTTGCATCTCACAATCACAGTACATCCCAAATGATTACAAACAATGGAGTATTTCTAGAGTGAAGTGACTGTGGTAATCTAGGAACATGGGAGCCACACTGAACACAGTTAGATCCCACGAACAGCTATGTGTATTGACCAGATAATGTGATGTTGTTTGAGGGATAAATATGAATGGGGATACTGGGCATAACAGCCCTGCTCACAACAGGATCTTTACATCCACCTGAGAGGGCCTTGGTTTTACATTTCATCTGAAAGACAGCACCTCCAATAATGCAGCACTTCCTCAGCACTGCATTGGAATGCCAATCAAGATTTTTGTGCTCAAGCCCTGGAGTGGGACTTGAACTCACAACCTTCCAATAGTGCTACCATCTGGGCTATGGCCTTCACCATAACAAGGGAAAGGCAACTTCGATACTGAGGTTCTTCTTCACACAAGGATTGATCCAAAGACAGATTTGATTTGATTTGATTTATTATTGTAACATGTATTCGTATACAATGAAAAGTATTGTTTCTTGTGCGCTATACAGACAAAGGAAAGAGTGCAGAATGTAGTGTTTCAGTCATAGCTAGGGTGTAGAGAAAGATCAACTTAATGCGAGGTAGGTCCATTCAAAAGTCTGACAGCAGCAGGGAAGAAACTGTTCTTGAGTCGGTTGGTACGTGATCTCAGACTTTTGTATCTTTGTCCTGATGGAAGAAGGCGGAAGAGAGTATGTCCAGGGTGCATGGGGTCCTTGATTATGCTGGCTGCTTTGCCGAGGCAGTGGGAAGTGTAGACAGTGTCAATGGATGGAAGGTTGGTTTGAGTGATGGACTGGGCTTCATTCACTACCCTTTGTCGTTTCTTGTGGTCTTGAACAGAGCAGGAGCCATACCAAGCTGTGATACAACCAGAAAGAATGCTTTCTATGGTGCATCTGTAAAAGTTGGTGAGAATTGTAGCAGACTTGCCAAATTTCCTTTGTCTCCTGAGAAAGTAGAAGCGTTAGTGGGCTTTCTTAACAATAGCTTCCACATGGAGGGACCAGGACAGGTTGTTGTTGATCTGGACACCTAAAACCTTGAAGTGCACGACCATTTCTACTTCGTCCCTATTGATGTAGACAGGGGCATGCCCTCCACTACGCTTCCTGAAGTCGATGACTTTCTCCTTTGTTTTGTTGACGTTGAAGGAGAGATTATTGTCAGTTCACCAGATTCTCTATCTCTTTCCTGTCCTCCGTCTCATCATTGTTTGAGATCCGACCCACTACGGTGGTGTCATCAGCAAACTTGAAAGTCAAGTTGGAGGGGAATTGGGCCATAGGGTCAAAGGTGTATAAGGAGCATAGTAAGGGGCTGAGGACACAGCCTTGCAGAGCACCGGGGTGTTGAGGATGATCGTGGAGGAGGTGTTGTTGCCTATCCTTACTGACTGCAGTCTATGGGTTAGGAAGTCTAGGATCCAGTTGCAGAGGGAGGAGCCGAGCCCCAGGCCACGAAGTTTGGAAATTAGTCTCATAGGAATGAGGGTTTTGAAGGCTGAGCTGTAGAATGGGCTTTGGGTAGAGTGGTGGGGGCTGGATTGTAAAATGAGTTTGAGAATATGATATTTGGTGTTTCTGAATGAGAGTGAAATGGTCTTTCTCACTGAAGCAATATCAATTTTAGCTTTGGAACTTAACTTTAATACATTGGAATCCGCCCATCATTTATATCCAGGCAACAGAAGCTGGGGCTGGATGCCAATAACATTTTAATGCCACCTCACTATTTGTATTGGTGCGGAGCTTTGATGAGATCCAGGCACCAACACAATAAACCTTTGTGCTAGCTAATGGCACCATTTTTATATGGGGAGATTTAATGCAATCTGCTTTGTACTAGAATGGCCTCAATGCGGTTCTCATATAAAACTGGCAGCGCCAGTAGTGCACTTACATTCATTGAATTGTTTTCAGGGCATCTTGAAGTTCTTATAGGAGGGTTTATTATTGATGGAATAGTTGAAAGATTTCTGCTAAAGTATTTATCAAACTATATATATATGTTTTGTGCTCTTTGAATTTTAAACAGATGTGTGCCTTTATTAAATGTTTATGGAAACAGAGAGAATATAAAACCTGAGGGCATTCTGTTTGAACCAACAATTAGCGTTACAACAAACTTTTCCCAGTGAATGGCAATGGAAGCGTGGACTGACGCCTTACCCAGTATGTGGAAGATCATCCACAAGAAACTAATTTTCCAGCCCCTTCACGCCGGTGGGATTTTCCGGTCCCGCCAATGTGTACAGTGATGGATGAGGAAGGAGGGTGGGGGGTTGCTGGGGCTGGAAAATTCTGGCCTGGTTGTTTGGTTCTACTTACTGTCAGCTGCCATCCTTACCTGGTCTGGTCTGTAATTAGCCCCAGACCCACAGCAACGTGGTTGACTCTTAACTGCCCTCTGAAAAGGCCTGGCAAACCACTCAGTTCAAGGGAATTAGGGATGAGCAACATATGCTCATCTCTCATGAAAGATAAAAAACATTCATACCAACGCTTGGCCAAAAGTGATATATCTGGTAAGATTTGAAACTTCGACAGAGAAGATTTTTCCATTTGTGGAGTGTCCAAAACTAAATATAAGATCGCCATTATCCAATGACCTCAACGAGGCACATGAGGCTGGCCCTTGGAGTATGAGCTCCCTGATTGAGGTAATGATTGCCTGCAGGAGGAGGACCTCCTCATGAACCTGCTCCTGGGCCTGGCAAAACTTGCCATCTACAAGTCCAGGCAGCGGGCGACCGTGGGGGTCGTTCGACCCGACTGTCTGCCCCGTATTGCGTCTATATTTGTGGCCGGGTGTCCCTGGAGAGGGAGCATGCGGTGTCCAAGGGTACCGTTAATGCCTTCCATGCCCGCTGGGCACCGCAGGGACTGGGGTACATTATTGACCCCTTTAATCACATTTTGATTTGATGTTTTAAGTTCCCTTTCCATTTTGTCCTTTGTTTCAGGCTCCTTTTGGGAGCTGCCCATTTTAATTTGTCCCCTCGTTAATTTGAGTTAGTTTATTTGGTTGGCCAAAAAGATTGATAATGATTGCCTACCCAATCAGGGAATCTTATCTGGATATATATTGAGGAGCGTCAGGGCTACTGACAATCCTGATTCTGACTTTATACCTGAAGCAGTCTTAGGATTGTTGTTGAGTTTGTAAATAGAGTGAATCTAATGAAGGGACACCGGCCTCTGAGGAGTTATTTCACATTATTAACCCCATAAGGAATTCAGGAGGAGTATCTTTACTCAGACATTTGTTAGAGTGTGGGACTTATTACTGGGACAGGGAGTGGTTGAGGTGATTAGCAAATATCCATTTCAAGAGAAACTAGAGGTGTACATTTGGGAAAAAGGAATAAAGGATATGTTAATAGGTTTAGATGAAGTTAAGTCGGGGAGTCCTGCAGGGCCAAAAAGCCTGTTTCAGTTACTCTACATTTCTATTTAATTTTAATGGTGGAGACAGAGGGAGGTTTCGGCATCATAGAATCGCTACAGTGCAGAAGGAGGCTATTCGGCCCATCAAGTCTGCACCGACCACAATCCCACCCAGGCCCTATTTCCGGAACCCCACATATTTACCCTGCTAATCCCCCTGACACTAAGGGTCAACTTAGTATAGCCAATCAACCTAACCCGCACATCTTTGAACTGTGGGAGGAAACCGGAGCACCTGGAGGAAACCCTCGAAGACACGGAGAGAACGTGCAGACTCCACACAGACAATGACCTGAGGGTGGAATTGAACATGGGTCCCTGGCGCAGAGAGGCAGCAGTGCTAACCACTGTGCCACCCCAGTGGAAAGGATGGAGTTTGCGGTGAGGGCTGAAAATTTGGTGGAACCTTACGGGCAGGTGATTCATTCTGTTAAACTGCACCTCCCCCGGATTTCTTTTAGAGCATCGGGGTTGACTCTACAGAAGTTTGCAACTGAACTGTCCCTGCCTGCTAACAGTGGTAATCACAAGATCAGCAAAAAAAGACACACATTTCACTCTTGTGTGATTAAGGTCAGAAATGCTTAAACACAATTGTTAAGAGTGTGATTGTACAGTCACCGTAAAAGTTATTGGAAATGTCTGGTCACCCCTTATACTGAATATACTGAATCTCAATATGAAATATATGCAAATTAATTCAGCTACATGCAAGTATTTTGCTCTTCTTCCCCCACCTGAAGTAAAAGGTTCCACAATATTTGTTTTTTTTAATGTAATGTGAGTGGGAAAAGGAAATATTAGGGAATATATTACAGTGCCATAGTATGAGAATTTTGTGAAAAATTGATTACAACATAATTGTATGTAATCAGTACTCCAATCTTCATAATATATATGTTTGTATTTGCCTCTATGGTGCCTTTATCTTGTGGAATGCGATTGGAAAATGACCTAATCAATATAAGGTTAAATAGTGAAAGCGAAAGAGTGCAAAGAAAAATTAGATACAGCCACAGGAAGATGTCTTTCGCTTAAGCACAAGCGTTTAAAAAAATGCAAAGACTAACTCAGCTGCAACATACACTGGCACAACACAAACTCATGCTCTGCCTGTGGGAGATGGTTCACAGTGTAACTGAGATTTCAAGGGATTCTCCACCAGATGTGAATAGGAAGCAGAGGACAAGTTAACACGGCTCACTCTAGCACACCCCCCAGCTATCAGTTATACTACAGAATAGGCCTATCAGTGGGAGGGAGCAGTAATTTAGGGCAGAATACTTAATGTTATTACTGTATATGAAAGGGCAGCATTGCCTCATTCAGGGACAGTGCAGATCAAATCGGATTTTGACTATGATCCCACTCTTTAGATTAACTTTCTGCCTTCTCAAACTGCAGCATGGCCTTTATTCCTCAGCCCTTTACCTGTGTTTCCCAAATACCTTCCTCTCTTTCCTTGTCCAGCTCCCGGTTTCTTACACATTTATCCTGCTGCAACTATAGAACTCTTACAAATTCAGGTCTCCTGTAGATACTTCCTGTGGTTCAGTGCCATCAATCATGGCTGTAAACATTCTACATGTCTTGAGGGACGGCACGATGTGAGGGGTGACACGGGTGGCACAGTGGTTAGCACTGCTGTCTCACAGCGCCAGGGACCCGGGTTCAATTCCGGCCTTGGGTCACTGTCTGTGTGGAATTTGCACATTCTCCTTGTGTCTGTGTGAGTTTCCTCCGGGTGCTCCGGTTTCCCCCCCACGCTCCAAAGATGTGGGGTTAGATTGATTGGCCATGTTAAATTGACCCTAGTATCAGGGGGATTAGCAGGGTAAATATGTGGAGTTAAGGAAATAGGGCCTGAGTGGGATTGTGGTCGGTGCAGACTTGATGGGCCGAATAGCCTTCTTCTGTACTGTAGGGATTCTATGATATATCGAGGGTGACTCGATGCAGCTTCAACTATAAAGGCTTTATTGCCTACAGAGTACTTGTATACAAGAACATCAAAGTAAGACTAGACAATAAGTGCGACTGCTCCTCTGGATTCCCAGGCTCTAATTGCCAGTCCCTCCTCATCCCGCACTCCGTGCCCCCCTGCCGATTGGCTCAGCTTCCTGCCAGAACGGTCCATTGGGTCCTCGCCGGTCACGTGGCCCTTGGAACAGTCCCCCCCTTCCCATCCACACACCCCTTCAAGGGCCACACTATTACACTCCTTCCTTCCTTCCTCCCAAAATCGAAAACACTCCGAAAGAGAAACAAAGAAAAACATTATTCGGCACATCACAGGCTCTTATACAACAAGGGTATCCAGTAAGACCTCTGGAAAACTCATTAAAAGGTTCAGACGGTGCGGGTCCTTCCTGGCTCTGCTAGAGCGCCTCAATTCGGTGGCAGCTTGTCCATATTAAACGGCCAGACGGGACAGACGAGAATGGCAGTCTCATTAATCCTGGATCCAGTGGCTCTTCCGCTGCATCAGGCTCCTTCGTTTCCTCTCCCATGGGTTGCACAAGCCCCACATTCATCATCGAAATTCCAGTAGCCAGACTTGGCAGCCTCGAACTAACCACAGGGATCAGCTGGGGATCCCCCGTGTCCATTACTGCTCTCCTCCTCAGGAGGTTCACGTGTTTCCTAAGCCTGCAGCCTTGTCCCTCCACAACATAAGAGACCAGTCCTGTTCGCTCCACTATTTTACCAACTACCCAGGCCGGGCCTGCTGCCAAGTTTCTAACCAAGACTGCATCCTCCACTTCAAACACTCTGTTCTTCCCACATCATGATGATCTTCTGGGAGGTTTGCCTAGCCTCCACCCTCCCAGACAAATTTGGGAATATCAGGCCCAATTTTGTTCATAGCCAATGCCCCATGAGTAACTCGGCTGGTGTGACCCCTATGGTCACGATTGGGGTGGTGTTAAATGATAATAGGAAACTGGCGATGCCTAAAGAAAGAGGCCTGTTCGCCTGTTTATTTCATTGATGACTTAAATATTTTTACTGCCCGCTCTGCCAGCCCATTTGATGCCAGGTGGGCAAGGTGTTGGCAAATGGCAAATACCATTGGACTTGAGAAACTTTTGGAATTCTTCCGCAGTGAATTATGTACCAATGTCCGAAAACCACCAATTCTGGATTGCCAGGGATAGCGAATATCTTCCTTAACTTGTAAATGGTGGCCATGGCTGTTGTTGACTTCATCCCTTGCACGTGGTAAAGCCTGTTGAGCCTCGCAACTGGGGCATTGACTAACCATCTATTCTATTTCTTTGTCAATGCCAGGCCACCGCACATAACTCCTGGCTAGTGCCTTCATTATACTTCGACCTGGATGGGAGTCATGCAATTTTTGTAACAGGAGTCATCTCTCTTGGGATGGAACTATAACTCTGGACCTCACACAGTAACACTCCATCTTCACAGGTTATTTCTGACTTTCTGCTTTGGTAGGGTTTCAACAATTCTGACTTCTCATAGTGCCACCCTTGCATGGTCGCCAGAACAGGGTTCTCTTTCTGGCCACAATTTTATGTGTTATGCCGAAACTGGCAAGGTGTCAATGAAATACAGAGCCAGTGTAATCTCTTGAGGAACCGGTGGTGATGTTACTGTTTGTGGCAAAGGTAACTGACTCAGTGCATCTGCATGTGATATCTGCGGACCTGGGTGATGTTGAAAGGTATAACTGTAGGCCGTTAGCAAAACAGCCCATCTCTGCATCCTTGCAAAAGCGACTGGAAGCACCAGCTTATCTTCTCTGAAAAGACCTAACAATGGCTTGTGGTCTGAGACTGTTGTAAAATGTCGGCCATAAATTTACCGATGGTACTTTTAGACCGCATAGATGACAGCCAAAATTTCCTTATCTATTTGGGAATATTTCCTCTCCAGATAACGTTCTTAAAGCAAAGGCACTGGGCCTATCTGCACCATCAGGCATCTGTTCAGACAAAACAGCTCCTCTCCAAACAGTGAGGCATCGCAGTTCAATATTAAGGGTTTGTTTGGGTCAAAATGTACCCACATGACAGATGACTGTTCACCTTTTGCGAAAGCTTCCTTCTGTTCTGCTCCCCATTTCCATCTTTTGTATTTTTTTAACAATTGGTGAAGTGGGGCTAAAATGGTAGAATCATTTTTTTAAACCTACCATAGTAGTTCACCATGCCCAGAAATGATTTCAGCTTGGATATATCTCTTGACAAGAACCTCCTTGATAGCTTTAACCTTTTTTACCAAAGGATGTAGACCTTTCAAATCAACTCTGAATCCCAAATAGGATTGATGTACATTTCTCTCACTTCAGTCTAACTCCTATGGGCGGCACAGTGGTTAGCACTGCTGCCTCACAGAGCCAGGGACCCGGGTTCAATTCCTGGCTTGGGTCACTGTCTGTGTGCAGTTTGCACATTCCCTCTATGCCTATGTGGGTTTCCTCCCACAATCTGAAAGACGTGCTGGTTAGGGTGCATTGGCCATGCTAAATTCTCCCTCAGTGTACCCGAACAGGTGCCGGAGTGTGGCAACTAGGGGATTTTCACAGTAACTTCATTGCAGTGTGAATGTAAGCCTACTTGTGACTAATAAATAAACTTTACTTCCTTAAAACGTCTCAACTTTCTTCTAAATTGGATCTGTGTTCTTCAGGTGAACTGTCAGTGATTAATATGTCATGCAAATAAACCACTACATTGGGGATGCCTTGCAATAGGCTCTCCATTGTACACTGGAAAATGGCACAGGGTGATAAGACTCCAAAAGGCAATCTGGTATACTGATACAACCCCTTCTGCGAGTTCATTGTCACCAACTTTTCCAAGTCCTCATCCAGCTCATAGCCATGGCTGAGGTTCAAATTTGTATACTTTAAACCTCCAGCTAGTTTAGCATAGAGATCTTCAATTCTGAGAATGGGGTACCTATCTATCTGTGTTCCCTTATTGACAGTAAATTTGCAATTCCCACAAATTCTGACTGTCTGATCCGGTTTTAAAATGGGGACTATGGGTGCAGCCCATTCGGAGAATTGTACGGGCTTTATGACACCCAAATCTTCCAGCCTCTTAAGCTCGATTTCCACCTTCTGATGAAGGGCATAAGTTACTGACCAGGTGGGCCTGAAAAAATTTAGGCATCGTGTCTTGATCCAGATAGATTTTGTCTTTGGCTCCCCATATACATCCTAATTCATCTCAAAAGACCTCTGAGTATTTATACAGTAGCTCCTGAAAACATTCATCATAGAACCATAGAACCATAGAAAATTACAGCTCAGAAACAGGCCTTTTGGCCCTTCTTGTCTGTACCGAACCATTTTTTGCCTAGTCCCACTGACCTGCACTTGGACCATATCCCTCCACACCCCTCTCATCCATGAACCCGTCCAAGTTTTTCTTAAATGTTAAAAGTTACCTGCATTTACCACTTTATCCGGCAGCTCATTCCACACTCCCACCACTCTCTGCGTGAAGGAGCCCCCCCTAATATTCCCTTTAAACTTTTCTCCTTTCACCCTTAACCCATGCCCTCTGGTTTTTTTCTCCCCTCGCCTCAGCGGAAAAAGCCTGCTTGCATTCACTCTATCTATACCCTTCAAAATCTTATACACCTCTATCAAATCTCCCCTCAATCTTCTACGCTCCAGGGAATAAAGTCCCAACCTATTCAATCTCTCTCTGTAACTCAGCTTCTCAAGTCCCGGCAACATCCTTGTGAACCTTCTCTGCACGCTTTCAACCTTATTTACATCCGTCCTGTAACTAGGTGACCAAAACTGAAGGTTTAAAACTTCCAGCCAGTTTAGCTGTATCTGTTTTAACCAACCACGTCACATTAAACAAGGTCTGTGACCCTTGATACTGGCAGCTTTACCATCTGGTTGTGATGCCTCTGTTACTGTTACTGCACCTAAAATCTGCAGTGTCTCTCCAGTGTATGTGGACAAAATGGCACCTGATTCACTTACTCTTAATGGTTGGAGTCACTTTTGCAGATAACAAAATGCCTGTTCCCTTATGACTGAGGTAGCCACCCCTGTATCCAGTTCCATTTTTAATGCTTTGCCATTTACCTGCAAAGTTATCTTTATTGGGGGCACTTTGTTTAGTTGGACCTGGTTTAGGGTGAATGAATCGGATCCCTTGCTTGGGCTCTTCATCTAGATTGTTTCCAGGAGTTAAGCTAGCAGTTGCTGTCTTCTTTGCACTGACTGTCCTGATCCAGTGGCAGTAGTAGAGGCGGGTACAATTCAGAATTTTAAAAAGCATTAGACAGTTACATGGGTAAGATGAGTATAGAGGGATATGGGCCAAATGCAGGCAATTGGGACTAGCTTAGTGGTTACAAAAAAGGGCGGCATGGACAAGTTAGGCTGAGGGCTGTAAACCTCTATGATCATTGATTTGCTCTGCACCATGACTTTAACTGATCTTTCCTGTTACACTTGAAACACACTCAGTTCTTAAATTGACAAACTTCTTGGGAGTGTTCTCCACCACATCGAAAACACACTTCGGCCCTCAATGTTGCACCTCTTCTATCGGACACTGTTGCAACTGCTCCTGGGCTGTTTTGCACCACAGCCGTATCCTGCCACAAACAATTTACCTCCTTCGGCACTCCTTGCAACTCTGTTGCACACTGCTCCATGCATTCAGTCACCTGGCCCAAGCTCCACAACTTTCTCAAAGGTGATTTTGGTCTCTACCAGAAACCTTTTTTGAATAGTTAAGCTGTTTATACCACGACCGTAACATTTCACCTAATGCTGGGTTGAATTCGCAGTGTTCTGCCAATCCCATAGGTCTTGCCACGAAACCTGAAACAGTCTCCCCTGGCTCACAGATTGCCGTATGTAACTTGTATCTGAGCATAATGATCATGGGGTGGGGGTTACAATGGTTCTTGACCAGCTCCACTATCTGGTCAAATGACTCCATGTCTGGAGCGTCTGGTGACGTTAATGTTCTCACTAAGCTGTAAGTCTGTGAGTTACAGACTGTTAGCAAAATAACTTTCCTCTTGTCTTTAATGCGGTTATTTCATTTGCAACAAAGTAATATCACAGCCTTTCTATACATTGTTCCCAGTCATCGACCTCTGAGTCAAATGGTTAGATCTTTCCTTTGCCTTGCGAAATAAGTGTACCTTTCTTCTTTTTACACTCAATGCTAAAGTTTCCTCCCCCTCTCGCTGGACACTGCGATCCCCGACAACTTTGATGTTTTACCTCGTTGCCAATGTAATAGATTGAGGGCGACTCAACGCAGCTTTAACAATAAAGGCTTTATGGCCAACAAAATCATTATATATAAGAACATCAAATTAAGACTAGACTCCAAGTGTGACTGCTCCTCTGGATTCCCGGGCTCCAACTGCCAGTCCCTCCTCGACCCGTGGTCCGCACCCTCCTGCCAATTCCTTCAGCATCCCGCCGGACTGATCCATAGGGTCCTTGCCAGTCAAATGGCTCACAGAACCCGCTCTCCCCCCCCCCCCCTCCACTTCAAGGGTCACACCCTTGAGACTCATGTCTCCTACGAGTTTATTCTCACTATCTTCTACCAATTGGTGTAAGCTGGGAATGCAGCAATAGTAACCTGTTGTGATCTGAATTAGCTTTACATAACATTTGCACAAAATATTCCCTCAATCTCTTCAAAGGAGGAGTGAGCAAACACTTGCGAAAGAGGAGCTGATATGAATCAGTACGCATTTTTTTCACAATATGGTGAATAGCAGTAATGATTAGATTCGAGGTTACACTTTAGTGTCACATAATAATATATAGCTACAAAACTTGCCACATCATTCAGTCATCTTGTCTTGAACAGTCTGTTTTTGTGTGTCTTTTCTCTCTCTCTCTGTTGTGTGTCAGGCCTCGCGCTGAATGCCTGGGACCATTGACTTCACAACTCAAAAGGTGTGAGATGTTTATAGGTTACTGAGATGAGCTAACTGACAACTTGCTTATTCATAGTTATAAGGAACCAACACAAAAAAAACTGTAGCATCCCAAGTTTCTTAAAGGCCTATCATTTCAGACCCCATTTTGTTTTGAAAGTGCATGATTACAATGTGTTTTAAAACATGACATTTAAGGCACATTTCCCCCAATCATTTCTATGGAAAGATGTGACACATGCGTCATTCTTTGTCGTTGCTAGCAAAGAGAGAAGCTGGGAGCTCAATTTCCATTCCATGGGTCTATCTATTGCACCATCTTTCTTGCTCCACCATATCAATGGGTCATGCTTTCCACAAAGGGGAGACCAAAGATATCCACAGCCTTCATGATTTAGAATTTGCCCTTTCGCTTGAAAGTTCCATATCAAGGATCTTGCTTTTCTGTCTTTTATCTCACTTTGGTACATACCACTCCCCAGTCAAAAAGGCTTCCCTCCTGTCCTATTAACACTGCTGCATTTAACCCAACTGTTACAAGGTCCAGAACCTGATTCGGCTGTCAATTTTCAAACCCTCGCTAATTGGGAAGTGTCTGGACATTGCAGGCCTTGCCCCTCATGAGTAGAGCTGAGATCAGTTACCCAGCACAATGGAAATTCTTTTTAAAAGTCTAGGCCATTACATGGACATGACTGACATTTTTGTTAAGCTCCAGAAAGCCTGGTGGTGAAGGATAGAACTGCAGACATTCATTACACATCTTTTTGGGGGCTTTTATTTAGAGATACGCATAACAAACACACACCACCTAAATTCCTATTAATAGGAGAACAAGTGAATGTCCACAACCTGTATAAAATACAATTAACAATTCTAATCTCAGTTAGCAAGACCTCCAAAAGTACACTGGGTGGGATTTTCCACGCAACCCATAGCAGCGGAGGAGGCCCACCATTGGTCGGCGGCGGGACCTTCTGGTCCTGCCATTGTCAATGGGGTTTCCCGTTGAATGCACCCCTTGCCACTGGGAGATCCACAGTTACACTGCATCCTGAGCAGGACTGGAAGATCCCACCGGCATGAACGGCCAGAAAATTCCAGCCACTATATTTTTTCCAGTTCAGGATGCATAGACAATAGGTTCTACCCACACCTTTTCACGTGTGACACCAGGATTCTGGGTTGCATGTTTAAATACTTCAGTACTTAGCATATGTTTAGAGTTGCATATGGGGTCAGAAGCTAAGCTCGGGGCCAATTAGGATAGAGTCATAGAATCATAGAGGTTTACAGCATGGAAACAGGTCCTTTGGCCCAACTTGTCCATGCCGCTCTTATTTTTAAATCCCTAAGCTAGTCTCAATTGCCCGCATTTGGCACATATCCTTCTATACTCATCTTACCCATGTAACTGTCTAAACGCTTTTTAAAAGACAAAATTGTACCCGCCTCCACTCCTACATCTAGCAGCTTGTTCCAGACACTCTGTGTGAAACAATTGCCCCTCTGGACACTTTTGTATCTCTCCCCTCTCACCTCAAACCTATGCCCTCTAGTTTTAGACTCCCCTACCTTTGGGAAAAGATATTGACTATCTAGCTGATCTATGCCCCTCATTATTTTATAGACCGCAATAAGATCACCCCTCAGCCTTCTACGCTCCAGAGAAAAAAGTCCCAGTCTATCCAGCCTCTCCTTATAACTCAAACCATCAAGTCCCGGTAGCATCGTAGTGAATCTCTTCTGCACTCTTTCTAGTCTAATAATATCCTTTCTATAATAGGGTGACCAGAACTGTACACAATATTCCAAGTGTGGCCTTACACAGGATGCTGAGGTTGCAACCAAACCTATTCTTTAGACAATGGCCAGAGAGGGGGATGGTGACTGGAAAACAGAGTTTGTAGCAAGGATCAAAGAAAATGGCTTTGGTCTTCCCAATATTTCACGGGAGGGAAGTTCTTCTTACCTAATACTGAACAAGCAGCATGACAAATTGGATGCAGTGGAGTGAAGTCAAGAGAGCTGGTGGTGAGGTAGAGTTGGGTATCGACAGTGTACACGTGAAATCCAACTAGGCTTTTTTCCAGTAGTTTTCAAGAGAGAATTGGACCATTTTCTGAAGTGGGAAGACTTTCAGGGCTACAGGGCAATGGCGGGGAGTGACAAATGGTGATTTGCTCTGCTACAGAGCCAACACAGCCATGATGGGCTGAATGGTCTCCTTCTGTGGTGCAACTATTCTATAATGTTATGATTCCATCCACAGTATTTTGCTTTTGTAAGGTATTCTGGGGTCCTGGCGAAGAATGAGTTGCAGCATGAGAATGAATGGGAGCACAGCAAAATGTGGGCCAAACATTTCCTGTCTCGCCTGCTGCAGGAATCGTAGTGGGCGAGACAGAAAATTCTGCAGAACGTTTAAAGGTCCGCGTTGAGCTTGGGTGCAAATTTCCAGTCTTGGGCGGCCAGAAAATCCCGCCCATAGAAGGAGAAAGACCACAAACTTTCAACCTGGGAAGAGTGATTTTTAAAAAATTTAGAGAAACATTGACCACACCAGTATTGGTGTAGAGAGAGGTAATGATGGTGAGATGGTGCAACTAAAGCTTAAAGTTGGACTGCCTATCAGGCAAGTTATTTTTACAATTCATGAATTTAATATATGTTTTTTGAGCAAATGACATCCATAGGGCTTGAATTTTATTATTAAATAATTAAATCAGATTGCTACAAAATTGAAGAAATAGGAGCACAATTTTTAAATGTCCGTGAACCATTTCTCACTAGAATAAAGCAGCTCACAGTGACAACAGAAGGACAGTTAGGGGACAGAGGTGTAACAATGTGAGTGGGGTGGTGTTGGGGTGTTGAAAGTCCCTCAGCCACTCCATTCACATCCAAGGCCTGTTTGAGACCAATTTTCAGGGAGGTCTGTAATGTAAATGGGAGCACAATAGATCTGCCTATTTCAGGCATAAGGCAGTTTGTCCAACTTCCGAAATGTTTTACTTTCTGCTTTTACCCGTAAATTGAGATGGCTTCAAGTTTATATCATGGAATCATAGAATCCCTACAGTGCAGAAGGAGACCACTCGAGTCTGCATCAACAACAATCCCACCCAGGCCCTATCCCACAACCCCATATATTTACCTCGCCAATCCCTCTAACCTTTTGATTTGATTTATTATTGTCACATGTACTAACATACAGTGAAAAGTATTGTTTCTTGCGTGCTATACAAAGCATACCATTCATAGAGAAGGAAACAGGAGAGTGCAAAATGTAGTGTTACAGTCATAGCTCGGGTGTAGAGAAAGATCAACTTAATGGAAGGTAATGGGCTGAAAAATGGCAAATGGAATTTAACGCAGACAAGTGTGAGATATTGCGCTTTGGAAGGACAAATCAAAGTAGAACGTACAGGGTAAATGGTAGGACCCTGAAGAGTGCAGTTGAACAGAGGGATCTGGGAATACAGGTACAGAATTCCCTAAAAGTGACGTCACAGGTGGATAGGGTCGTAAAGAGTGCCTTTGGTACATTGGCCTTTATAAATCGGAGTATCGAGTATAAAAGTTGGAGTGTTATGGTAAGGTTATATAAGGCATTGGTGAGGCCGAATTTGGAGTATTGTGTACAGTTTTGGTCACCTAGTTACAGGAAGGATGTAAATAAGATTGAAAGAGTGCAGAGAAGGTTCACAAGGATGTTGCCAGGACTTGAGAAACTGAGTTACAGAGAGAGATTGAATAGGTTGGGACTTTATTCCCTGGAGCGTAGAAGATTGAGGGGAGATTTGATAGAGGTGTATAAGATTTTGATGGGTATAGATAGAGTGAATGCAAGCAGGCTTTTTCCGCTGAGACTAGGGGAGAAAAAAACCAGAGGGCATGGGTTAAGGGTGAAAGGAGAAAAGTTTAAAGGGAATATTAGGGGGGGCTTCTTCACGCAGAGAGTGGTGGGAGTGTGGAATGAGCTGCCAGATAAAGTGGTAAATGCGGGGTCACTTTTAACATTTAAGAAAAACTTGGACGGGTTCATGGATGAGAGGGGTGTGGAGGGATATGGTCCAAGTGCAGGTCAGTGGGACTAGGCATAAAATAGTTCGGCACAGACAAGAAGGGCCAAAGGGCCTGTTTCTGAGCTGTAATTTTCTATGGTTCTATGGTTCTATGGTAAGTCCATTCAAATGTCTGACAGCAGCAGGGAAGAAGCTGTTCTTGAGCCAGTTCTTGAACCTACACATCCTGGGACACTAAGGGGCAATTTAGCATGGCCAATCAACCTAACCCACACATCTTTGGACCAAGGGAGGAAACCAGAGGACACCCAAGCAGATATGGGGTGAATGGGTCACAGACAGTGACCCAAGCCAGGAATTGAACCCGGGTCCCTGGTGCTGTGAGACAGCAGTGCTAACCACTGTGCCACCATGCATCTTCTACATGCATAGTCTGTATTTTGTGTCTTCTGGCAAATATCCTGCCTATGAATGTAGCCATGATGTGGAGATGCCGGCATTGGTTGTCGTCCAGTACTTCCCCGGAGTGGAGAAGCTACAACATCTCCTCCGGAGCCTTCAACATGTCATTGATGAAGACGAATATCTCGCCAGGGCCATCCCCACACCCTCACTTCTTGCCTTCAAACAACCACACAACCTCAAACAGACCATTGTCCGCAGCAAACTACCCAGCCTTCAGGAGAATAGTGACCATTACACCACAAAACCCTGCCACAGCAACCTCTGCAAGACGTGCCGGATCATCGACACGGATGCCATCATCTCACGCGAGAACACCATCCATCAGGTACACGGTACATACTCTTGCAACTCGGCCAACATTGTCTACCTGATACGCTGCAGGAAAGGATGTCCCGAGGCATGGTACATTGGGGAGACCATGCAGACACTACGACAACGGATGAATGAATACTGCTCGACAATCACCAGGCAAGACTGTTCTCTTCCTGTTGGGGAGCACTTCAGCGGTCACAGGCATTCGGCCTCTGATCTTCGGGTAAGCGTTCTCCAAGGCAGCCTTCACGACACACGACAGCGCAGAGTCGCTGAGTAGAGACTGATAGCCAAGTTCCGCACACATGAGGACAGCCTCAACCAGGATCTTGGGTTCATGTCACACTATCTGTAACCCCCACAACCTGCCTGGATGTGCAAAATCTCACTAGCTGTCCTGTCTGGAGACAATACACATCTCTTTAACCTGTGCTTAATGCTCTCTCCACTCACATTGTCTGTACCTTTAAGACTTGATTAGCTGTAAAGACTCGCATTCCAATCATTATTCTGTAAATTGAGTTTGTGTCTCTGTGTGCCCTGTTTGTGAGCAGATCTCCCACTCCACCTGACGAAGGAGCAGCACGCTCCGAAAGCTAGTGGCGTTTGCTACCAAATAAACCTGTTAGACTTTAACCTGGTGTTGTTAGACTTCTTACTATGAATGTAGCAGCAACATTCTAAAGTGTGTCAATTTATTTTAAATATCACACAACGGTCTAGTCAGATCAGACAAGAATCATACAACACTCCATTCCTGTATCACACATTGTACACTTTACAAACCATAGTCTAATGGTCAAATCCAAGAACCTGTAAACAAAGGTTAAATGAAACAGTTACTCATACACAAAAATGTATTTTTGTTTGTGTTGTTTCAGTTCAAATGTTAGAAACTGATGAATTTGGCATTAGCAGATCTAGAGCAGAGACAGTGCTTCTTTGATGTGGAAATCAATAGAATACCAGGTAAAATGTCAATGCTTAGATGTTGATGTGTGATAAGATAGTGGCAAAATCTTGGGTTAAAAATATTCTATAAGCAGTGCAGTCGCTGAGGCAAAAGGAAACAGGAAGGATGCTTGGCAATTAAATATGTTAGTAGCATTCAGATGTTGCAGACAAGAAACTTGGTTAGGTTTCTGTGAAGATTTACACAGCATAAAATTCACTCAATTTAATTCATAAAAATGAGTTTTGAAACACCAGTTTCAAAATACTTTCATTTTGCTTCTAATTTGCTTTGAAGGTAAATTGCAAAGAATTTGTTTGCAAAGGCAATGGACATATATTGCTGTACAAGGCCATTAGCTTGTACAGCTCAAAGTAATCTCCTGACGATTTTGCGACTAAAGGCATAACCTGCTGTGGGACAGAGCCGCACAGATCAGAAACCTCACTGGTCTCATTGCCCATCTGGACTGAACAGAGTAATCTCACAGCAATGGTAGAGACACTACAATGACCACATGACAGGAGACAGGAGAACAATTCAACTGCTGGGTTAAAAAAACGATACTATCATTTTAGAGTTTCTTAATAAAAAAAATTCAACCGGTGTTTGCACATCTGAGTTATCCACTGCTGGAATGTATCTGTGTGGATTGTCGGTGAGGACAGCATCGGGATTTTCTGTGATGCTTCCTTTAGTCAAATTTCCCACGGCATCTAGGATCGTGCATGATTAATGGCCATGCTAAAAATACTGTTGTGTGCCCGTAGAACTGCAACATGCATGGCCCAACACTTTGAAGTAAGGAAGAGGAAAATAATTTACTTGCAGTCCACTGATGTGAACTGGGAAACAACACTTTGCACTATTTACATGGAGCCTTTGATAACTTGTCACTGCTTTTTATCACTGTGTATAAATCACACTATTGATGTTCTCAGCTGGTGTCTCCCCTCTCTGCACTGGCCAGGCCTGTTCTCATTCACAGGAAGAAGTTTCACAACACCAGGTACAAGAGCAGTCTGACATCCAATATAACAGTGCACCGTCCCTATCGCTATCATCCAGCAGTCCAACTGTGCTGAAAACCAGCAGAGTTTTTACAGGCTTTTCTTTTTATTACTGACATGTCTTCCCAACTGGAAGTTCATTCACCCACCCAGGAGTCAGCAAGAAGCTTTCAATGTGCTTGCCCTGAGCAGCATGGTGGCACAATGGTTAGCACTGTTGCCTCACAGTACCAGGACCCGGGTTCGATTCCAGCTTGGGTCACTGTATATGCAGAGTCTGTATGTTCTCCCCGTGTCTGCATGGGTTTCCTCTAGGTGCCCTGGTTTGTTCCCACAGTCCGATAGACCTGCTGATTAGGTGTGGTGGCTAGGGGATTTTCAAGTAACTTGATTGCACTGTTAATGTAAGCCTACTTGTGACCTAATAAATAAATTTAAACAAATCAGCATCTTGTAAGAATAAAATCTTTTGAAAAATCCGATTTTGCAAGCAGGATCAACAAAAAACAAGCAGGAGAGGGACAACTACTGGCGCCAGTGGTATCCTGTTTATTTATTTTTAATTCTTTCGCAGAGTCTGGGTGTCACTGGCTAGGTCAGTATTTGTTGCCCATGCACTTGGTGGTGAACAGCCTTCTTGAACCTCTGCAGTCTCTGTAGTGTAGGTACACCCACAGTGCTAACAAGGAGGGAGTTCCAGGGTTATTGACCCAGTGACAATGAAGGCTGGTGCCTAGGTTGATGCTCGGTTGCCCATCCAGTTTCATTCCTTATCGACTTTTCTGCAGTGGTTTGATACAACTGAATGGCTTGCTGTGCCATTTAAAATTCAACCACATAGCTGCAAATCTGGAGTCACATGTAGGCCAGACCAGGTAAAGACAGCAGATTTCCTTCCCAGATGGATCGGCGCAGTGGCGCAGTAGCTAGCACTGCTGCCTCACAGCTCCAGCGACCTGGGTTCGATTCCTGGCTTGGGTCACTGTTTGTGTGGAGTTTGCACGTTCTCCCCATGTCTGCGTGGGTTTCCTCTGGGTGCCCTGGTTTCCTCCCTTAGTCTGAAAGACGTGCTGGTTAGGTGCATTGGGCATGCTAAATTATCCCTTAGCGTCCTGAGATGCATAGATTAGCAGGGTAAATATATGGGGTTACAGGGATAGGGCCAAGGTGGGATTGTTGTTGCTGCAGACTTGATGGGCTGAATGGCCTCCTTCAGCACTGCAGGGTTTCTTATGGATGGTCAATGGTCTAGTAATCCAGAGGCTCAGGCTAATGCTCTGGGAAAAATGGGTTCAAATTCCACATGGCATCTGGTAATTCTAGATCTTTTAATTAAATTTAAATTCCACCAGCTACCATGTAGGATTTGAACCACATTCCCAGAGCATTAGCCTGGGCCTCTGGATTACGAGCTCAGCCCAGTGACATTACCAATACGCTACCGCCTTTTATAATGAAGAGATTTCAAAATTGATTCTATCATCTTTTACCCAACTTAGAGAAAAGGAGGAGTGTTTTGTTCAGTGTAGCAATGTGAGGCAGAGTTGATACACTACCACCACCACCTCTGCTGCCAGCACCGCTGATTTTAGAGAATAGGAGACCCCAGGTCCAGTAGCAAGAGGTGGCATGGGTTCTTACCCTGGCAGGCCATGTGGCCGGCACTCTCCTGCCTCCATGTTTATATCTGGTAAACAGAGCAACAGGTCAGTGGAGCCTTCGCTTCTCGGCCTTTTGGCTAAGATCAAGTGTAGCATGGAGAGGATGCTGCACTTGGTTGAGGTCATTAGGTTACGCTGAGGCTTCATATGAAGCAATTTTTAAAAGCTGCATCTCGGCCTTTTGGCTAAGATGCAAATGAGCCCAAGTCTTGGAGGAGGAACCTCCCCCTTCTCCAATCAGCTTGGCTCATGTAGATCGGGCCCAGGACAAGGTGGTTTGGTTGCCTGCCCTGTCTTGTCAGCCTGGATCGGAAATGTCTCAACTTGTTGAGACTCTGAATTGGATTTGATTTGATTGAATTGGAAAAGTATTTAAAAAAACAGGTCAGTGGAGCCTTATCGCTTCTCGGCCTTTTGGCTAAGATCAAGTGTAGTATGGATCGCCTGCACTTGGTTGAGGTCATTAGGTTACGCTGAGGCTTCATATGTTTCATATGAAGCAATTTTTTAAAGCGGCATCTCGGCCTTTTGGCTAAGATGCAAATGAGCTCAAGTCTTGGAGGAGGATCCTCCCCCTTCTCCAATCAGCTTGACTCATGTAGATCAGGCCCAGGACAGGGTGGTTTTGGTCTCCCGTCCTGTCTTGTCAGCCTGGATCTGAAATGTCTCAACTTGTTGAGACTCTGAATTGGATTTGATTTGATTGAATTGGAAAAGTATTTAAAAAAACAGGTCAGTGGAGCCTTCTCGCACTTTTGGCTAAGATCAAGTGTGGTATGGATTGGATGCTGCACTTGGTTGAGGTCATTGGGTTACATTTAAGCTTCATTTGTTTCATATGAAGCAATTTTTAAAAGCGGCATCTCGGCCTTTTGGCTAAGATGCAAATGAGATCAAGCCTTGGAGGAGGAATCCTCCCCCTCCTCCAATCAGCTTGGCTCATGTAGATCAGGCCCAGGACAGGGTAGAGGGTTGCATGCCCTGTCTTGTCAGCCTGGATCGGAAATGTCTCAACTTGTTGAGACTCTGAATTGGACTTGATTTGATTGAATTGGAAAAGTATTAAAAAAACAGATCAGTGGAACCTTTTGGCTAAGATCAAGTGTGGTCTGCCAATGCTGCACTTGGTTGAGGTCATTGGGTTGCATTTAAGCTTCATTTTCATATGAAGCAATTTTTAAAAGCGGCATCTCGGCCTTTTGGCTAAGATGCAAATGAGATCGAGCTTTGGAGGCGGAGACGTCCGCCTACTCCAATCAGCTTGGCTCATGTAGATCAGGCCCAAGACAGGGTAGAGGATTGCATACCCTGTCTTGTCAGCTTGGATTGGAAATGTCTCAACTTGTTGAGACTCTGAATTGGACTTGATTTGATTGAATTGGAAAAGTATTAAAAAAACAGATCAGTGGAGGTTTGGTTTCCATTTTTTGGGTAAATGAGCTGAGAATTAATC
Organism: Mustelus asterias; assembly: GCF_964213995.1. Classification (NCBI taxonomy): domain Eukaryota; kingdom Metazoa; phylum Chordata; class Chondrichthyes; order Carcharhiniformes; family Triakidae; genus Mustelus; species Mustelus asterias. The sequence goes on along the minus strand of NC_135811.1, from coordinate 81,524,354 downwards.
AAAGAGTGTCAACCAGTGTTTGACTGACTTCACCTTTCACTCGCTAACCCACATATACGTTACCTATATATAATGTATATGTCAATTGCATGTTGGTAGAGAAAGCTAAATTTCAACTTGAAAAAGGTAATGAAAATGTTCATTTAAATAACCAGTAATTATTTCTTAATTTCTGCTCTCCTGTCATTGAAGACAAGGATGTTGAAGCCTTTGAGAATAACTTGATTAAATGACTGATGTCAAACAATCGTTGTCACAGATTTTCAGTTATTATTTCAATTACAAATAATCCATCAATGTCTGGCCTTGCATACCCATCTTCTTACCGTCGTATTGAAACAGCCTTCTCGTTTCCTTTGCACACTCCCTATACGTAGCTGAAACCTATCTTTCAAACTCCCTCCCCGTCTCTTGCTTGCACTTACATGCAGCTTAAAACCCTCACGCCCACCCCCTGCCTGCCTCATACTGCTTCCCACACCTTCCACCCACTCCGTTGCTGCTTCGTATCATCATCTCCGTAACCTGTGCTGACCCTGGTAACCGCCCACTCGCATCAGCGGAAAATCTTTCAAAGACAAGTTATCCAAACATCTTGAGCAAACGTGATCGCTTTCACTCATCCTCATTGCATCTGATGCTTGATTGCAAGAGCGAAAATGGGAGGGTGCAGTAGCTTCGGGTACCAAGTAATTTGGGTTATGGGTTTTCAGAAGGTTGAAATGAATTGCATAATTGGATCATAGGGCCATGAACAGCACGGCACTGTGCAAACATTGACTGAACCTGTCCTGTATATAGACAAACATTTTCAAAATAATAAAAAACTGTCCAAAAACATCTCTTAGGAAAGAGTTATGTCGGAAGATAGGAAACATTGGAAGAGGAGTTGGTCATTCAGTCCTCAAGCCCACTCCAAGCAGAGCAGAGCTAAAACGTACCTCACCTTCATTTAACCATATCCCTACCTAACTCAAATGGGCGGCATGGTGGCACAGTGGTTAGCACCCCTGCCTCACAGCGCCAGGGACCCAGGTTCAATTCCCTGCTTTGCATGCATCAGCATGCCCACCCACTGTATCTTGACCCCCCCTGCCAGATATTGACACCGCGTCAACATGACACCACGTTAGCGTGGTTCACATCAGATTCACACAGACATGAATTTGTCAAGAGGATTTCCTCAGGGCCGTAAAGGTAAATATAGCCCCCGGAGGATGAGGGACATGCCAGGCAGTGCCTTTGCAATGCCCTTTGGCACTGCCCCTTGGCACAGGTTGGCACTGCCAGGTTGGTACCATGCTGGCCTGGCAGTGCCACTCTGACAATGCCAATTGGCAGTGCCAACCTGTGCCAAGGGGCGTGCCCCAGAGGAGCCTCATGGGGGGAGTTAATGCTGCTGTGCTTGTGAGCTGGGAACGGCCCGATGAGTAGGGGATGGCCAGCGATGACCATTGCAGGAGGGGGGTTGCCGGTTCCAACTATGGGGGGGGGAAAGGGGCTGATGAATGGGGTGGAGGGGAAGAGAAAGGGCAGATGATACCGCGGGTTGGCAGGGTCAGAGTTACAGCTCGTTCTGGTTGGGGGCGCAGAGAGGGGCCCTTGCAGCCTCAGTGGTGGGGTGGGTGGGGGTTGATTGCACTTTTGATGAGGGTGTCCTTTAAAGAAATACTCCTCCTCCCCCAACATGAGCAGCTGGGATGTGCTGGCGTGTTTAAGCCCTGCCTACCTCTATGACACTGTGAATCACGACTCTTGATTTTTTTTGGCAGAGTCTGGTAGAATCTGGAGAGAAACACGCCGGTTTTCTCACCAGAAACAACCCTCGGCCATTTTTTGGTAAGGTTTTGCCCATAGTGTTCAACGATAGATGTGATTCTGCGATTGGACAACACTTGCTAAACAATCCTGACTGGGTTAAGAATTACACTGACAATCAATTTAAGATTCCCATTTGGGCTCGCAGTGTGGCTCACTTACACATGCTAGAAGCTATATATATTCACACACAGGGCCCTGTCCTTTTCAAATAAAAGGAGCATGTCAATGCATTGTGCCTTTTTCAACTAAACAAAAGCTTGGAGGACAGAAATTTATGGTTCATTACCCTGGGCAATGCCTTGACACAGTCGCTCTGCCTGGTTGGAATTTAAACAAAACCTTGGCAGTTAACTATTTTCTGGTGCATTCTCCATGGCAATGCCTCTACCAATCAGAGTCCACTTGCTAACCAATCAACAGTCTTTTTCCCAAGCAGTATAAACAGATGTTCCTTTAGAATTTTCATTCTTGCAAATCTGTCCTTCTCCATGGCAACACCTCTCCCAATCAGCATCTACTTGCTAATGAATCAGCACTCTTTTCCCAAGTAGGATAAACAGTTGTTTCCTTTACAATTGGTATTCTTGCGAATCTGTTCTGATAGGTGCAAGACAAAAAGCATCGACGACATATCTTTTTACTCGGCAGTACTTCAGGTAGTTTTGCAAACTGAAAATGCAGTTTATTCGAACGCACATCACCTGAATTTAGTGTCAAGTTAAAGTGCACAATCACATTAATTAGCATGAATGTATCTATCCTTGCAATAAATGGAATCGATCATGTTTTTCAAAGGGATGTGTTGTACTCACACAGTTGCACAAACATGTTCTGTGACAGCATGCATCCTCCCAATTTGTTTTATTAATTTTCATTAAACTTCATTCATAAAGTGTTATCATTTTTAATTATGCACAGCTGAATGAACAGAACATTACATTGGAGTTGTGACTCTGAATTAAACTAGAAACTAGAATTAAACTTTAATGGGTACAGATGACAGCACTTTTCTCCCTATCCTGTATATACAAGTGTCCGGCAGACTGTTATGTAACTGAGATGAGCATTCTACCACCCTGAGGGCAGATTCCTTGAAGAGCAGGCCCTCCCAAAACTCAACAAGTAATTCATCATTCTCATTCCTTCATATTTTAATTATTGTTGGAAATTTTTAGAAATAAAAGAGTAAATTTATTATTCTTAAAAAAAAATTCTGTTCTGCTATCTGCCTCATTCTTAATCCCATCTCTCTTTTCTTCTCTTTAATTTATTTTCTGTGTGTGATTTGGTATGAATTAAATATGATGTGGAGATGCCGGCGTTGGACTGGGGTAAACACAGTAAGAGTTTTAACAACACCAGGTTAAAGTCCAACAGGTTTATTTGGTAGCAAATACCATTAGCTTTCGGAGCGCTGCTCCTTCGTCAGATGGAGCTGATGAAGGAGCAGCGCTCCGAAAGCTAATGGTATTTGCTACCAAATAAACCTGTTGGACTTTAACCTGGTGTTGTTAAAACTCTTAATGAATTAAATAGTCAGACTTACACTTCCTTGTTTTCTGCATGGCGGCACAGTGGTTAGCACTGCTGCCTCACAGCGACAGGGACCCGGCTTGGGTCACTGTCTGAGCGGCGTCTGCACGTTCTCCCCGTGTCTGCGTGGGTTTCCTCCGGGTGCTCCGGTTTCCTCCCACAGTCCGAAAAACATGCTGGTTGGTTGCATTGGCCATGCTAAATTCTCCCTCAGTGTACCCTAGTCGCCAGAGTGTGGCGACTAGGGGATTTTCACAATAACTTCATTGCAGTGTTAATGTAAGCCTACTTGAGACTAATAAATAAACATTAAACTAGAAAGTCAGACAGCAATGAATCACTGGCGACATTCAGTTGTCACTGTATGCAAAACCCAGGCCATTGAAGATAATTGTTGCACACGAAATACCCCTTGCCCCACTCTCCGATCCCATCAGCATTTGGATTAGCTAAAGAAGTACGGACTAATACTGAACTGAAGAAGTTTCATGGGGGTGATTCTCCCATCCCGCTGCACTGCTTTTGTAACGCAGCAGGCAGGGAGACTCGAGTGGAGGCCATTTCACAGGTATCCCACTCGCCGCAAGGGCCTTCGCGAGTCTCTGAGCGTCGGATTCCTGGCGTCATCAACTCCACACCAGAAATCAGCACAGAGCTGAATAAATCATACAAATGCTCATTTAAATATCATTTAAATGGCACTGAAATCTCCAGGCCCGCTAGCATCTCCCCCCTGCCAGGTGCGGTTCTCTCCCGCAGGGTTTAGTATAGCTCCACATTTGCAGGGAGCTGGTGACCCAATCCCGTTGGAGTGAAGGGGAGGCCATCGAGGCCCCCTCTCGAGGGCCGGAACCAGGGTGGTGCCTCTGGGCATTGCCACCTTGGCAGTGCCAGCCTGGGCTCCCTGGCACTGCCCAAGGAGCAAAGTGCTAATGTCCAGGGTGCACCTTGGCACTGCCCACTGGGCATAGGGTAGTGCCAAGGGGGGGGGCCTAATGGGGCAGGGGTAGGTCCTCTGGGAGGCGTGTCCTCTGGGAGGAGCGATCGGTGGGGATGGGGGCCCAACTGCCATTCTGTATTTGGGCTGAGTGACAGAGGGAAGGATGCCAGACATCAGGACTGGCCATCGGGGTTGGGGGGTTGGAGGGGGGGTGGGGTGGGGGGGGGAGTCAGCCTGCTAGGGGGGTGGTGTCAGGGCTGAGGGGGAGGTCGGAACTGCGGAAGGGGGGTTTGGGGCTGCCGGGGTGGGGCAGGGGGCGATCGGGGGGGGGGGGCAGAATTGGGAGATCGCGGCTGCGAGGTGGGGGGCATCGAGGTGGGCTGGGGGAGTAGTGCGGGGGGGGGGGGTTTGAGGCTGGCTCGGGGGGTTCGGAGGGCCGGCAATGTGTGGGGCAATGCAAACGATCGGGAGGTCAGCAGTGTGGGGTCACTGCGCATGCGCCAATCCCGGCGCTGACAGATCAGCGCATGCGCAGTGACCTGTTCAGCACTATGATGCCGGCTCTCCAGTGGGAATAGGCCCTGTCCACTGATCTTTGGACTGATTCACGCTGAGGCACTCTGCAGTGCACAGAGTGTGGGAGATTAATTTCAAAACTCCCGCTGTAAAAACCAGCGTGATTTACTCCAGTTTTTACGTGAATTCGACACTTAGAATTCAACACTTAGAATTTTTTTGGGAGAATCGCCGAGATCTATACCACTTACTGTCTTGCATTTGCATGTTTAAGCCACCAGGGGACTTTAATTGTGCATAATTAGTGCCCCGTGATTTTCAATTTCATAATTCTGGCTACCTTGAGCCCCACTAAGGAAGAAAGACTTTCATTTATACAGCGCATGCCATGATGTTAGGATGTCTCAAAGTGCCTTCCAGGCAATTAAATACTTTTGAAACATGCTGTTGCAAGTTAGGGAACACAGCTTAAAGCAGCTTTATGAACAGCAATTAGATAATGACCAGATAACCTATTTTATCCAAGAGTGTTAAAGGAAGTAGGGGAGCAGATTGTTGTTGCCCTAACCATGATCTTTCAGAGTTCCACAGATTCAGGAGTCGTCCCCCTGGATTGGAAAATTGCTCACTTCATTACGCTTTTTAAGAAGGCAGAAGAGGATAGCCAGGGAATTACAGACCAGTTGGCCTAACATCTGTGGTGTGGAAATTGTTGGGAGACTATAATCAAGAATAGGATAACTAAACACCTCAGAAAATGTCAGTTACTCATAGAGAGCCAGCATGGGTTCAGGAGAGATAGGTCATGCCCGACAAACCACATTTAATTTATTGAAGTGACTAAGGTAATGGACAGAGGAATGTCTATGGATGTTGTTTATATGGACTTCCAGGAGTCCCTTGATAAAGTCCCACATACAAGACTGTTAACTAAGGTAAAAACCCATGGAATTGAGGGCAAATTACTGAAAAGGCTGGGAAATTGGTTGGGTGGCAAGCGACAAAAAGTATGGATAATGGGCAGGTACTCAAATTGGATGGTTGTGGTGAGTGGTGTCCCACAAGGATCTGTGTTGGGGCCTCAATTGTTCACATTTTTTATTAACGACTTGGATAATGGCATAGAAAGAAGTGTCACAACACCAGGTTAAAGTCCAACAGGTTTATTTGGTATTACAAGCTTTCAGAGCACTGCTCCTTCATCAACTGCTCCTTCACTCACCTGATAAAGGAGCACCGTTCTGAGAGCTTGTGATACCAAATAAATCTGTTGGACTTTAACCTGGTGTTGTGAGACTTCTTACTGTGCCCACCCCAGTCCAACGCAGGCATTCTATGCCACATAATGGCATAGAAAGTCATATATCTAAGTTTGCTGATGACATAATATTAGGCAGCATTATGGGCAGTGTCAATGATAGCATGAAATTACAAAGGGATATTAATAGACAAGGTGAATGGGCAAAACTGCAGCAGATGGATTTCAATCTAAGCAGGAGTGAGGTTATTCATTTTGGACCGAGAAAGGATAGATCAGGGTACTTTCTAGACTATATGAAGTTAAATACAGTAAGTGTCTGAAGAGACTTGGGAGTTCCAGTGCGTAGATTTTTAAAATGTCACGTACAGGTGCAGAAAATAATCAAGAAGGCTAATGGAATGCAGGCATTTATGTTTAGAGAACTAGAATATAACGATGCAGAAGTTATGCTGCAGCTGTACAAAACCCTGGTTAGACCCCACTTGGAATACTGTGAGCAGAGCTAGGCACCATACTTAGGAAGGATTTGTTGGCCTTGGAGGGAGTGCAGCATAGGTTTACAAGACTGATACCTGGACTTCAGGGGTTTAATAATGAGAGATTATACAAATTAGACCTGTTTTCTCTAGAATTTAGAAGCTTAAGTGGTTATCTGATCAAAGTCTTCAAGATACCAACAGGAAAAGACAGAGTAAAGATAAACTATCTCCACTGGTTGGAGGTTCGAGAACTCGGGGATATGGTCTAAAAATTAGGGTCAGGAGAGATGTTAGGAAGCACTTCCACACACAAGGGATGGTAGAGGTTTGGAACTCTCTTCCACAGATGGCAATTGATGCTATATCAGTTGCTATCTTTAAATCTGAGATAGATAATTTTTTGTTAGGCAAAGGTATTGAGGGATATGGGCCAAAGGCAAGTAGGTGTATGGCAGGTATATGGAGTTAGGCCACAGATCAGTCATGATCTCGTTAAATGGTGGAACAGACTTGATGGGCTGAATGGTCTACTCCTGGTCCTATGTTTAGTGACGTTGGTTGAGTAATGACACTGGGGAGGACTCCTCTTTGAATAATTCCATGTCTCCTCTGGAAGACAGCACCTCCAACAGTGTAGTCCACTAAACTCCCTCAGTACTGCCCTGAAAGGTTAACATGCGTTATGTGCTCAAGGCTCTGTAGTGTGGCTTGGACACTGCTGTGTGGCTCAGTGACTCAGGTTCGAGGTCACTTTCATTAAAATACAAACTAAATGTGAACACTCCTGTAAGTGCATCACTTTGCACTCTACACAACTCAGTGACTGTGCTAACCTAATTTCTGAATGTAACTGGATTCAACCTAAATCAAAAACATTACGTTGGGTTTAAAACATTTTTTTAAAGGATGCAAGTGAAAGTCCTGAATCTCCTTTAACTCCCCAAATATTACAATTTTGGGAAAAATATTAAAACAAAGTAGCTAACTAACTGTTATTGAGGATAGACTGAACTATAGCACTATTGCTATTATTGTAAAGCTCTTAACCTTGTTTATAAATGTCTCCATGGCCTCCCCTTCCTGTCTCTGTAATCTATACTACTAGAGCCCTCCAAAGTCCCTGCATTCTTCCAATTTTGGCCTGTTACCAATCCCTAATTCTTCTACTTGTCCCTAATTGAGAAGGTGGTGGTGAGCTGCGTTTTTGAACTGTTGCAGTCCATTTTGTTACGACACGGAGGTGATGTGTCTCTCTGCGCAATTTTGGAACCCCCCAAAGGGATATACCTCGTAATCTTATACAAATATGCGTGAGGTCGTAGGAAGCTACTGGTTTTGGTAAATTAAAGCAGGATCTGACACTCTCTATCATGAACAATTAACAGGTCTTTATTTTAAAACTGGTGACAATCTTATTAAACAATTAACAAACTGAATAAAATCCCAATGGAACGTTGTTCTAATATGACAAGACTCATTCAGGGATAATAAAGTAAATCATGACCGAAATCCAGTCACTCTCAAGTAATACAATATCACGCGTCTATTGGAAATATGAACTTTCTTGAGATGTCCCCATCTGGAACACTTCCTGAATTGGTATCTCTTTCTCTTTAGATGGTAATTTTCTGAAGATATATATATTAAAACTGCAGGATTCTATATGAGAGCCTCGCTTCTCCCTCCTTCTGACTAAAGAAATGGCAAGTTTACTCTAATACTTATTCTCCCTTGTTTGAGTTTATATACCTGGAATTACCTCACAGTATTCCTGCAATCTGAGTGGCTTGAGGCTGTCAACAAACCTCACATTAGAATTCCATTGGTCCTGTGTCTCCGTGTGTTTGCTTTAAACTCATTGGTTCAATTCAAAAGTCTGTTTTGCTGTGTTGGAATACTAACTTCTAAGCTTTGATACAATGGGCCCTATTTTACCATTTTGATTCTAAGTGCTGGGCGGACTTGAAACTGGGAGTATTTCAGATTCGACCTTTAGGCCAGTTCCGAGGCGCCCCCCATACGTACTCTACCTGCAAAAATATCAGCGATTCTGAATTGTACTGCAACAGCCTGTGGGTGGGGCTTAACGCGCCCAAAATTCTGCAGCTCTGATTGGAGTCTTCAACTGCGCATGTGCAAAGAGCAAAGGATAGAATGCTGCTCCCCTGCCACATCCCTCCCGGACTGGATAATGCCTCCCCCTAGCCCCCATGGACATTGCCCCATCCCCCCAACATTACTGACACCCTATCCCCCACCCCGCCACCACCAAGACTGATCGTGGCCCCCTCCCCTCCTTCCCTCCACCGATCTCAGGCAGAGTGGCAGCGGACTCCCCTTCCCCCCATCGATCTCAGGCAGAGTAGCAGCAGATCCGCTTCACCCACCCACATGCTCCCCAGAATCACAGCTCCTTGAAAAGTCCAGAAGCTGCAGCAGTGCAATTTGCAAGGGCTTTGTACACATCCTTCAGCTGGCAAAGTGCTGACTGCACTAGGACCCAGTAGCATCCACAAGACCTGAGGTCAGTGCTAAGACCCGGGTCCTTGCTGCAAATCGGACATTGGACACCCTGCTGAGCAACAGCTCCCCAGCCCCCCACACATTCGCAGAGCCCCCCCCCACCCGAGAAACAAAATGACCACAACAAAAGGACCCTCGTAAGCAGCACAGCGCTATTGGACGCTAAGCACTTACCTCCTCACTAACCCTCACTGATGGAGCGCCAGAATCGGACTTTTGTGGAGCATGTCTGTTTCACGCCGATTCTGGATGGGCGAACACGGTGGTAAAGGGGGAAGTGCCGGTAAGGTTCGGCATGCAGCCCATTTAAGTCTATTGAAATGCATGCAAATGCAGTTAAATGGCCGTTGCAACCTTTTCAGGCACGGTCCCAATCACAGCCATTTTTGGGCCTTGGTAAAGGGGGAAATGGCGTGGAGGCGGGCGCGGATCGCGCTACTCGCTTCGCGCCCGACTTTGCCAAGTTTTCGCGCGTGAAAATGGGCGCAACGCGATGGTAAAATCAGACTCAATGTTGCAAAGACCTGCTTCTGCAGCCTGTTCTCTGCAGTTTAAACAGTTCAACATTGAACCCAAAACAGTTTTTTTCAGACATTGACACAATCAGCTTTTAAAGAGACAATGCTACATGATTTCTTCTTTTGGTTTCAGCATTTCTTTTCAATATTTACATTTGTCAAACACCACATTTTTAACCTTACATATCCAACTTCATAACAATATAGTGTAGGTACACCCACAGTGCTGTTAGGAAGGTGTTTCTTTTTGACCCAGTGACAGTGAATGAACGGTAATATAGTTCCAAGTCAGGATGGTTTATAACTTGACGTGATGATATTCTCATGCATCTGTTGCCCTTCTCCTTGTAGGTAGTAGAGGTTATGGGTTTAGAAGGTTCTGCTAAAGGATTATTGGTGAGTTGATACCTTGCATCTTGTATATAGTTTGCACTGCTGCCACTGTGTGTCGGTGGTGGAGGGAATGAATGTTGAAGGTGATATAAGTGGTGCCAATCAAGAGAGTTGCTGTGTCCTGGATGGTGTCGAGTTTCTTGAGTATTGTTGGAGCTACTGTCATCCAGGCAAGTGGAGGGTTTCCATCACACTCCTGCCTTGTGTCTTGTAAATAGTGGGCAGGAGGTGAGTTACTTATTATGGATGTACTTATCAAGGTAAGGCGCAGAGGAACCATGAAGTGGGCTTCTTAACTTGAACACTGGGGAACATTTTATTATAGGTGTGCACTATCCCACAGTCAGGACCTAGACAGCATAACCAGGTTCCACCCTGGGAGGAGTTAGCTCCACCTCAGGGGTCACATGACCCACATCCTTAAAAGGGCAGTGCACACCCCGACCCCCAACATACATATATAACATTTCTCACCACAGAATTCCCAGCCTCTGACCTGCCAGGGTATTTATGTGGCTAGTCCTGTTCAATTTTTAGTCAATAGTAAGGCCCAGGATGTTGATAATGTTGTGATCACCCACCCGCAGGTAAGGTTCCCAAATTTGTTGATCCACATCCTGTCGAGACCCCCTCGATTTGTTACTGTCTGGCTGGAATACCCCAATTTGTTACAAGCCTGGGTGAGGAGGGATGACTGGCTCTGTCTTTATTCAGGCCCTTCTGCTGATAGCAACAAGGTTTAATCTAACAAGAACGGAAAAATGCTGGAAAATCTCAGCAGGTCTGACAGCATCTGTGGAGAGAAAATAGAACCAATGTTTCGAGTCTAGATGACCCTTTGTCAGAGGTAATCTAACAGGGATTCCCTTCCCGAGGGTACTTTTTCCAGACCTAATAGTTATGTTTAAAAAGGAGCCAATTTAACCAGGTTTTCTTGAGTTCAAGTTAGAGTAAGTTTATTGACGACCAAAAAGATGAAAAGAAAAATGGTAGAACACATTCATATACATTCACACGTATACACAGAAGTGAGAATTGAGCTCAATAGGAAGTAGATATAAATAAAAAGGTATAAAGAACTGTCCTTCATTTGCAAGGCGTAGGTGTGTGGCTATTACGATTTTATTTCAGTAGAGTTGACTTTGGTAGACGAATAGTTGGTTCTTCAATTCCAGTGTTCCATAGCTTGGCAAGAAAATTCCCCAGTTCTTTTTCCAGCTGTGATCCTTTTGCTGTTGGAGCTTCCTCAGTCAGGGAGAGAGAGAGATTCAGAAAATACCTGCAAAAAATGGCTATTTTGAAGGGGCACTGCCGTGACTGTGTCCCACCTTCAGTGTGAAAAAAGTTACAGCTGCTGATCCTTACAGAGCACACATAGACATACATTGGGGCAGCTTTCTTTGCTGGCTTTAAACCCATTCTTTGTATATTCCAAATGGATGGTAAATCCACAGTTCCGTCTAGGTATTACACGCATATATCTTTTGAGATGGGATGGTCATTGTGTCCCAAATGTCAGGCTGATGTTTGCCTATAGGCTGTGGGAATGCTCTCTCAATTTTGGCACAGGCCCCCAGATTTTATTAAGGAGGATTTTTCAGTGCTAACGGTTCTGGGCATGCCATTGTTGGTTCCAGTGCCTAGATTGATGCCCGGTTGTCTGCCCCAATTTCATTCCTTATTGACTTTTCTGCAGTGATTTAATAAATCTGAGAGGCTTGCTAGGCTATTTCAGAGGGTGTTAAAGAGTCAACCACATTGCTGTGGGTCTGAAGGCACATGTAGGCCAGGCCAGGTAAGGATGGCAGATTTCCTTCCCTAAAGGACATGAGTGAACCAGATGGGTTTTTATGACAATCATAAGGGTTTCAAAAAAACCATTACTGAGACTAGCTTTTAATTCCAGATGGTTTAGAGGGTATTAGCTATAAGGAAAGGCTGGACAGACTAGGATTGTTTTCTCTGGAGCAGCAGAGGCTGAGAGGAGACCTGATAGAAGTCTATAAAATCATGAGAGGCAAAGATAGGGTTGACAGTCAGAATCTTTTCTTCAGAGTTGAAATATCTAATACTCGGGGTCATGCACTTAAGGTGAGAGTGGGAAAGTTCAAAGGAAATGTGAGGGGCAAGTTTTTTTATGCAGAGAGTAGGTGTCTGGAACACGCTGCCAGGGGTGGTGATGGAGGCAGATACGATAGGGGCATTTAAGCAGCTTTTAGATAAGCACATGAATATGAAAGAAATGGAGGGATATGGACCAAGGGCAGGCAGAAAGGATTAGTTTAATTTGGCGTCATGTTCGGCACAACATTGTGGGCCGAAGGGCCTATTCCTGTGCTTTACTGTTCTATGTAATGATTCTGTGGTGGACCTCAGTTGTGCCTTTGTCCTATATGGACCACCATTGTGTGTGCTTGTCATACCTGGACACATCCCCTTCCAGTTTGGTTCCTCCCCTCGGCACCTAGTATAAAGGTGGCTGTCTCCTCCCCCTTGTTCAGTCCAGGTTGGTTATTTGTTGGGATCTGCTCCTGATTCTGTTGTGAATAAAAGCCTACACTTGTATTGGCACACCGGTAGTCTTTCGCCTTATTGATAGCGCATCAGATTCTATGTAATAATTCTAGTTATTCATTGAATTTAAATTCCACTGGTTGCCATGGTGGGATTTGAATCATATCCCCTGACAACTAACCTCGGCTGATCCAGTGACATTACGACAACATTACACCACCTAAAAAGCTACAGTTATTTCATGTTGACTTATGAAACCTAGGTGGGGTTACTTTATTATTTGTTTTCAGAGTTCCAAAAAGTCCCTTCAACTTAATTTGGTCAACAAAAAAAATTATCTGCAAATATTTCTTCTGAATTGTTTTTAATACAGAGGTGCTCAATAGGAAGTAGACATAAATAAAAAGCACCCAAAAGTAAATCAAATGCTCTTTTTTTCAAAATTGGCTCACTCTTTTAAAAAAAAAATCAGGAAGTGTTAAATGGCTCGAGAGCTGAAGAAAGGTGACAAGATGATTCTTGGAGTCTTACATCTAAATAAGATACTTCCAGCTCCTAACAGCTTTTCTTAATCAGATGTGACTGAAGCTCATTTAGAATACTAAGTGCCAGTTAGCTTATCTGTAATTATAATTACCATTACACATATTTAACGCCGATGACAGTTGTCATCTTTTTACATGTGTGAATGAATGCTCACCAGAAGACAAGGTTTAACACGCAGCTGCTGCGTACCGCTAGGGGTACATCTATTACTGGTGCTGTGTTACCTATTGCAGCTGCTACAGTTGGCAAGGAAAGTGAGGTTTAACTGTCTAATCCATCTTACCATCTTATTGACTGCATTTGGAACACACACAAAATGCAGTTGAAATACAAAACTTGTTTTGGGCACAAATAGGCATTTTACTTTTGCTTCTTGTGGTTTTGTTTAATACTTTGGATTTGCAACTTAGAAAGTGGAGTGGTTGTTCTCCTATGACTGATCCATATTAGATTGAGTAAGAGACAAATGTACCCCAACAACATGTACCATTTCAGTTACAAACCTTCTAAGTTGTACAAATCATTGTTGCAAAACAAAATACTGATTTCCTTTCAACTTTTCAGTTAAAAAAATCTTTACACCGTTACAGCAATATTTGTAGAACAGAAATACATAGAACATAGAACATTACAGCGCAGTACAGGCCCTTCGGCCCTCGATGTTGCGCCGACCAGTGGTACCAATCTAAAGCCCCTCTAATCTACACTATTCCAATATCATCCATATGTTTATCCAATAACCATTTGAATGCTCTTAATGTTGACGAGTCCACTACTGCTGCAGGCAGGGCATTCCACGCCCTAACTACTATACCTGCCATTTCATCTGTCAACAGAGTGTGGTATAATTGGTGACTGCTGTTAAATTCCAATGTGCTCTTTAATAACATTGAACAAGATCATCCTGTAATATTTACCACCAATTGCAATAATTATGACTACTTCACATATTCCATGTAACATCCAATCAAGTCCTAATGGAACACTGCACACCAATTCAAGTCATGATTAAATGAAGGAGGTGACTAAAAAAATCAACAACAGTATTTTCTGCTTTAGAGAAACTCAAAACTCTACTACGTAGAGTATTTAATCAGAATTGAAGCTAAACCAATAAGACTACTAAGACACTCAATGCTCTTAATATGTCCGTGAGTTCAAAAATGCTTCACACGAGTGTTTTCATTGGACACTGAAGCTTCACAGCAGTTGAGATGAGACAGAATGGAAACTCTATCATCATCCTTTACCTGAATACAATATCTGCAAGTTATGCTCTTGACTGAACAGCTGTGTGCCTGTGGGGTGCTGTTTTATTTTACGAAAGATGTTATCATTGATATTTGTCACATGTTTATGACTACCTGGAATCACCCAATCTACTAGCTGTGTACTAATCGTTCCTATGTCCCCATCAGTTTTGTCCTATGGGCTAATTTCAGAAGGGTCACATGGCATTGCTCATGCTGCAATACTCAGCTGTATCCAACTCACAGATGTTGTCATCATATGGAGAGATTTGATTAGTATAATTCCTACAGACCAATGAGCAGTAGTTAGCTAGCCGGCCATCTGTGAACCAATTGTGGGCATTACACTGGTTCTTGCAGCAATGGACTATGCACATACAGGATTTGGAAAGGCTTGCCAAATTTAAAACCTGCTATCCATTAGAGTGATGTGGAAATGCGGCGTTGGACTGGGTTAAGCACAGTAAGAAGTCTCACAACACCACGTTAAAGTCCAACGGGTTTATTTGGTAGCACAAGCCACAAGCTTTCGCAGCGCTGCGCTGCGAAAGCTTGTGGCTTGTGCTACAAAATAAACCTGTTGGACTTTAATGTGGTGTTGTGAGACTTCTTACTATCCATTAGAGTGCTAGGAGGTGATGTTGTGTTTGTTCTCGGTGTCTTCCAGCTAAAACGTAAGGAGAAACTAGCTACAGTTCTACTTTAGATCACTACCTCATTAACTCTGCTGTAAAATTTCTACAAATTTTTTTAACAACTTCTACAGATGAAGCAAATAAAGCATTCTTTCCGGTTGTATCACAGCTCGGTATGGCTCCTGCTCTGTCCAAGATTGCAATAAACTATAAAGGGTCATGAACAAAAGTCAGTCCATCACTAAAACCATCCTCCCATCCATTGACACTGTCTACACTTGCCGCTGCCTTGGAAAAGCAGCCAGCATAATCAAGGACCCCACATACCCCGGACATACTCTCTTCCACCTTCTTCCATCAGGAAAAAGGTACAAAAGTCTGAGGACACGTACCAACCGACTCAAAAGCGGTTTCTTTCCTGCTGCCATCAGATTTTTGAGTAGGCCTACCTCGCATTAAGTTGATCTTTCTCCTCACCCTAGCTATGGCTGTAACACTACCTTCTGCATTCTCTCCTTCCTTCCCTATGTACGTTATGTTTTGTCTGTGTAAGAAACAATACTTTTCACTGTATACTATTAATATATGTGACGATAATAAATCAAATCAAATCAAAATATTCATGTTACCTCAGGTAAAATCAGGATTGGGTTCAGCTGTGTTGCCCTCCACTATTTGTTCACATAGCCTGAGGGAGTGCCACACTGCCAGAGCTGCCATCATTTGGATGAGGTGTAAGGTCCTTACTGCCCTGGAAGGTTGCCATGAAAGATCCCACGCCATTCGTCAAAGAAGAGGAAAGAGTGTTCTCTGCAGTGTTCTGGTCAATATTTATCCCTCAATCACCATAACTAAAACAGCAGATTATCTGGTCAGAATTAGATTACCATTTGTGTACAAGCATTATTGATATACTCAATTTGGCTGCCATGTTTCCTAACTTACAGAAATGTCAACACTAAAAAGTAATTACTTGGCTGTAAAACACCTTGGGGCATCCTGAGGTCATGTTGGTATTATACTGTTAAGTCTTTTCTCTTTCTTTTATGCTGTTGCCTCATACATGAAGGCCTGTGAGGGGGGGTGGGGAGGGGTAGTGGAGGCGAATGGCCTTCTTCTGCACTGTAAGGGTTCTATGCTTTTCTGCAAGAGGACAAGAGGACAAATATCATAAAGTATGGTAGCATAGTGGTTTACTTACTGGACTTGTAAGCTGTAGGCCTGGACTAATCATCTGGACACAGTAAGAAGTCTCACAACACCAGGTTAAAGTCCAACAGGTTTATTTGGTAGCAAATACCATAAGCTTTCGGAGCACTGCTCCTTCCTCAGATGGAGTGGATATCTGCTCTCAAACAGAGCATACAGAGACAAAAAATCAAGTTACAGAATACTAATTAGAATCTAATTACTAATACTAATTAACTCCCCCAAAGCCCAGGGCTGCGCATGTCCAAGGGAGAGGGGAAGCTGCGCTCTCCTTTGGACATGCGCAGCCCTGGGCTTTGGGGGAGTTCATTAGTATTAGTAATTAGATTCTAATTAGTATTCTGTAACTTGATTTCTGTGTCTGTGCACTGTTTGAGAGCAGATATCCACTCCATCTGAGGAAGGAGCAGTGCTCTGAAAGCTTAAGGTATTTGCTACCAAATAAACCTGTTGGACTTTAACCTGGTGTTGTGAGACTTCTTACTGTGTTCACCCCAGTCCAACGCCAGCATCTCCACATCATGACTAATCATCTGGAGGCATGGGTTCAAGTCATAAATCCTTCCAGCTGTGGAATTTAAATTCAATTGATTCCATAAAGCTGGAATTAAAAAGCTAGCATTTGTAATGGTGACCAAAAATCATCAAGGGCCTTACGGAGAGGCCGTCCTTACCTACAGTACAGTAATCTACAGTATGGTTAACTCTTAGCTGACCACTGAAGTGGCCAGGCAAGCCATTCAGTTACATTCAAGAAGCATCTCAGCACCACCTCCCAAAGACAATTATGAATGGGCATTAAATGATGATTTTCCATACGTCTTGTGAATGAATAAAACAAAATTCTCCAGTTTGAGTCCCTAACTTCAGCACTGAAGTGAAATAAAAGGGTGGAAATTGGCAGATTAAATAAATCATGGTACTGAAGCATATTTGATATGCAGCCTATGATTAACCACCTTCCATTAAAACCAATATTCTTGCTGCAAGCTGGAACCTATAAGGAATTCAGGTGGATATACAGACTAAAGGAAAAGAGTGAGTAATCTCTCCGCTTCCATTGTTTAAGTTCCCTTGGCTCCAAGGATGTATTTTTGCACTAATTAGTTGTTAGTTTTAACTACCACAGTCCACCCCATGCCCTACCGTTTGCTCTCCTCAGTGAGAACTGGAGCACATACATAATTCCTGGACTTTCCTGAACATGAAGATTACACTTCTGCACTGGATTGCGGATTTGTGAATAAATTTGATCAGTTTACAGCCCTTCCCCCACTGTTGTTATTAGATGAGCCTGTGACTGGCCACTGGTTTTACTGGTTTTTCAACTTTAGCTGCAGTTGTAGTTCCTGGCTAAAGTTTCACATTCCTGGGCTGCAAAATACATTTCTCTATTGCTTCTGAATCTTATTGACCAAACTTTGGCAACATTTTGTTTTTCTTCCCTGCAAGCGATTCAGCACATCACCTTCTGCATGCCCTTGTAAATAACTTCCCATCAGTGCCATAAGTAGCTTCTAAATTTCATTAATCATACCTGCCTCCAAACTACAGTTTGCCAATGCTTTCTGCTGACTCCACCCCATCTATGTCAATTTTATCTTGGCAAGAAATTTCTGGCTTTAACTTTGGACTCCTTCCTATTGTCTCCTCTCTACTCCCTATATGATTTCAAGATAGATGCATCTTACTAATTGCTATGTAAGTAGGCTTATGTAACTAGTCTTCAAAGACTTGAGTTTATTCTTGATTCATTTGTGTGAATGTTTTGACTGTTGATCCAGACCAGCACCTATCATTTCTACTTCCAATTCTTCCCCCACCCCCATATTTACTTTTTTCTCTTTAACCCTCTTATACCCAATTATTCCTGCCATTATGCTTCCTTTCCTTTCATTCCTCCCGGGAACTCAACTCTCCCGAATCCTTACCACCTTCTCCATGATTATCCTCAACACCGTTGCCCCGCAAGGCTGTGTCCTCAGCCTCTTACTACACTCCTCATACACTTATGACTGTGTGGCCAAATTCCGCTCCAACTCCGTTTTCAAGTTGCCGATGACCACGACAGTGGGTCGGATTTCAAACAATGACAAGACGAACTTGTTGTGACAAGTGGCATTCCTCAGGTATCAGTGCTGGGACCTTTGCTGTTTGTAATATATATAAATGATTTGGAGGAAAATGTAACTGGTTTGTTTAGTAAGTTTGGGGACAACACGAAGGTTGGTGGAATTGCAGATAGCGATGAGGACCGTCAGAGGATACAGCAGGATATAGATCAGCTGGAGGCTTGGGCGGAGAGATGGCAGATGGAGTTTAATCCGGACAAATGTGAGGTAATACATTTTGGAAGGTCTTGTACAGATAGGAAATATATAGTAAATGGCAGAACCCTTAAGAATATTGATAGATAGAGGGATCTGGGTGTACAGGTACACAGGTCACTGAAAGTAGCAACGCAGGTGGAGAAGGTAGTCAAGAAGGCATACGGCATGCTTGCCTTCATCGGCCGGGACATTGAGTTTAAAAATTGGCAAGTCATGTTGCAGCTTTATAGAACCTTAGTTAGGCCGCACTTGGAATATAGTGTTCAATTCTGGTCGCCACATTACCAGAAAGATGTGGAGGCTTTGGAGAGGGTACAGAAAAGATTTACTAGGATGTTGCCTGGTATAGAGGGCATTAGCTATGAGGAGAGGTTGGAGAAACTTGGTTTGTTCTCACTGGAACGACAGAGGTTGAGGAGAGAACTGATAGAAGTCTACAAGATTATGAGGGGCATGTACAGAGTGGATAGTCAGAAGCTTTCTCCCAGGGTAGAAGAGTCAATTACTAGGGGCATAGGTTTAAGATGCGAGGGGCAAGGTTTAAAGGAGATGTACGAGGCAAGCTTTTTACACAAAGGATGGTGGGTGTCTAGAACTCGCTGCCAGGGAAGGTAGTGGAAGCAGATACAATAGTGAGTTTTAAGGGGCATCTGGACAAATACATGAATAGGATGGGAATAGAGGGATATGGTCCCCGGAAGGATAGGAGGTTTTAGTTCAGTCCAGCAGCATGATCAGTGCAGGCTTGGAGGGCTGAAGGGCCTGTTCCTGTGCTGTAATTTTCTTTGTTCTTCGTTCGTTCTTTGAAGTACAGAAACGAGATAGAGAATCTGGTGAAATGGTGTGACAACAATAATCCCTTCCTCAATGTCAGTAGACTTCTTTGTCAGTGCAATTGTGACCACCTGATCAACTGCCTCTGCCGTTTCCCCATCTTATCCAGCTCAGCCCTCGAAAGTTCTCCCCCCGCCCTCGCCCTCAATTCATACCTTTTTCTTGTTTCTTTTTTCCTACCTCTCCTTATGCCCTCGCTGGGAGATTCACCTCATGCTTTCTCGATCTTATTCCCAATAAACTGCGAACCACCCAACCTCCTTCCATGGATTCCAAGTTTGCTGTTCGGAAGTTTAATTTTTTTTGGACAGCAAGCTGCTGAGGGAAACCAAGGCCAAAATTCTCCGACTTCGCCCGTGGCTGGGATTCACTGGTCCCGCTGCAGTGAATGGCATTTTGGCTGAGCACCAAATTCTCCATTTTCACTGGCAGCAGCGGTGGGGCGAGCAAGATCAGAGAATTCTGGCCCAAACATCAAAAACTTGAGTGAACAGGGCAACCAGTTTCAAGGACTGTGAAGTTAAGAACACAAGTTGGGAGAACAAAGGGCAAATTAGTGTGAATAGATTCCGTGCTAAATCAGTTACAGAAAGGGAAATAAAGAGAGGGAAAGAAACATTAGATTGAAGAGGGAAAAGCAAAAAAGAAAAGTGTAAATTTCTAATTTTACAGCTTTAAAATGTCCAACAATTAAAACCTGAAAGAATGGGACTGCACATTTGTAATAGTTATTTTACAATGCAAGAGAGGTTGGCTTAGCACATTGTTAAAGAAGGATACTTCGACTGAAATGGCCAATACTTAACTTTTCGTGGCACATTTAACTTTTATCTGCATTGCACAACTACAGCAACTTCACACTGCATTCGCTTCTCGGCCTTTTGGCTAAGATCAAGTGTAGTATGGATGGGATGCTGCACTTGGTTGAGGTCATTAGGTTACACTGAAGTTTCATATGTTTCATATGAAGCAATTTTTAAAAGCGGCATCTCGGCCTTTTGGCTAAGATGCAAATGAGCTCAAGTCTTGGAGGAGGAACCTCCCCCTTCTCCAATCAGTTTGGCTCATGTAGATCAGGCCCAGGGCAGGGTGGTTTGGTCGCTCGCCCTGTCTTGTCAGCCTGGATCTGAAATGTCTCAACTTGTTGAGACTCTGAATTGGATTTGATTTGATTGAATTGGAAAAGTATTAAAAAAAAACTTCACACTGCATTTGAATGGTGACCCAAACAACAAGAAGTTAACAGCCTTTCTCAGACAACTGTTGAATTTCTGCTGCTAAGCAAGCAGCTGTCTTCAACTGAAGTTGTTGTAATAGCAAGCACCATTAGCCTCACTATTATTTTGATGGCAAATTATGGGCTCATACAGCACTTTAATCATGCAAGATTTCCACTCTTTATTTCTGTTTTCCTTTCAGTTTCTTTATTTTCTAATCCAAGCCAATAAAATGAAGCGTGCATTACCTCCGTTCATCCAAATTGAACTATTATTCCATTGTTTGCGTATGAGTTATGTAAAATCCCATGGTCCAGCCTGTATAAATTTTATTGTAAAAAATGTATTCATCATTTTAGAACATAGAACAATACAGCACAGAACAGGCCCTTCGGCCCACGATGTTGTGCCGAGCTTTATCTGAAACCAAGATCAAGCTATCCCACTCCCTATCATCCTGGTGTGCTCCATGTGCCTATCCAATAACCGCTTAAATGTTCCTAAAGTGTCTGACTCCACTATCACTGCAGGCAGTCCATTCCACACCCCAACCACTCTCTGCATAAAGAACCTACCTCTGATATCCTTCCTATATCTCCCACCATGAACCCTTTAGTTATGCCCCCTTGTAATAGCTCCATCCACCCGAGGAAATAGTCTTTGAACGTTCACTCTATTTATCCCCTTCATCATTTTATAAACCTCTATTAAGTCTCCCCTCAGCCTCCTCTGCTCCAGAGAGAACAGCCCTAGCTCCCTCAACCTTTCCTCATAAGACCTACCCTCCAAACCAGGCAGCTTCCTGGTAAATCTCTTCTGCACTCTTTCCAGCGCTTCCACATCCTTCTTATAGTGAGGTGACCAGAACTGCACACAATATTCCAAATGTGGTCTCACCAAGGTCCTGTACAGTTGCAGCATAACCCCACGGCTCTTAAACTCCAATCCCCTGTTAATAAAAGCTAACACACTATAGGCCTTCCTCACAGCTCTATCCACTTGAGTGGCAACCTTTAGAGATCTGTGGATATGGACCCCAAGATCTCTCTGTTCCTCTACAGTCTTCAGAACCCTACCTTTGACCCTGTAATCCACATTTAAATTAGTCCTACCAAAATGAATCACCTCACATTTATCAGGGTTAAATTCCATTTGCCATTTTTCAGCCCAGCTTTGCATCCTATCTATGTCTCTTTGCAGCCTACAACAGCCCTGCACCTCATCCACTACTCCACCAATCTTGGTGTCATCAGCAAATTTACTGATCCACCCTTCAGCCCCCTCCTCTAAGTCATTAATAAAAATCACAAAGAGCAGAGGACCAAGCACTGATCCCTGTGGCACTCTGCTAGCAACCTGCCTCCAGTCCGAAAATTTTCCATCCACCACCATCCTCTGTCTTCGATCAGATTTTGAATACATCATTTTGAATGTAACAGAACATGGGGGCAGCACGGTGGTTAACACTGCTGCCTCACAGGGCCAAGGATCCGGGTTCGATTCCCGGCTTGAGTCACTGTCTGTGTGGAGTTTGCACATTCTCCCCGTGTCTGCGTGGGTTTCCTCCGTGTGCTCCGGTTTCCTCCCACAGTCCAAAGATGTGCGGGTTAGGTTGATTAGCTATGCTAAATTGTCCCTTAGTGTCAGGAGGACTAGCTAGGGTAAATGCATGGGGTTATGAGCATAGGGCCTGGGTGGGATTGTGGTTGGTGCAGACTCGATGGGCCAAATGGCCTCCTTCTACACTGTAGGATTTTACGAGGTTACAAGTTGATATTTGAGAGTGTAACACATAATTAAAAGAATGGTACAATATATGTATGCAAAACTTCCTTATCCACAAATAACCTTGTTAAAATAACTTGATTTTAAATATATTCTTTGAAAATGTCGGCAAAATATATCAATATGTTTATAAATCTGTAGGAATTACTATTTACAATAAATATCCTTTTACTCCTTTCAACTAATTTTTCACATTTTATTTTAATACCTTGTTAAATACATCAGCTTTAATACAGCCTTGTTGAAGACCACAAAACAGGCATAGACCCACATTTAGTAGCTCTATATGGTGGTTACAGCCTCTCGATACTTTGCCTTAAAAATGCGGTCTCCTAATTCAGTTTCTTTTGTGGGTTTGTCTTTAAAAATATTGTAGTTACATCACTGGTGTGAATGCTGTACTTTTACAACATGGTTCCGCAATATCTTGTTTGCATTTCCTCTTATACTTAGATGAAGGAAAAGCTTAAATCATGGAAAGAGTTGCACCAACTTGTTTATCACACTTCAATCAAAAATGTGTTCTATAAGCTTTAAATGTCTCAGACATCAATTTACAGGGTGTTCTTTTTTGTGTTTTAGAAGCATATTTGTTCTAAAAAAATGAAGTCTACAGTTACTTATTCTCCACCTAATAGCAAAGGTCCATTATCCATCACTTGGGCACTTTTAGCAACTTGGCCTAAAATGCATTCCAATGCAGTTTCCTCAGAATCCTCTTCTCCTCTTCTGAAGGCCTTATACTGGGACACAGTTCCCATTGCCTTTCACAATTCTTCGTAACTGGAAGCACGCTTCTACTGGTGGCACAGTGACTACTTAATTGTTGGGCACATCATCGCCAAGCCCCTGCTGCCTCATAGTGCCAGGGAATCGAGTTCAATTCCAGCCTCGTGTGCCTCTCTGTGTGGAGTTTGCATGTTCTCCCCATATCTGCGTGGGTTTCCTCCAGGTGCTCTGGTTTCCTTCCACGGTCCAAAGATGTGTGGGTTAGGCTGATTGGCCATGCTAAATTGCCCCTTAGTGTCCCAGGATGTGTAGGTTAGATGGATTAGCTATGGAAAATGTTTGAGGTTACGGCGATAGGATAGGAGAAAGGGCCTGTGTCAGAGATAGTCAGTGCAGACTCGATGGGCCAAATGGCCTCCTTGTGCACTCTAGAGATTCTATGAAATCTCACCCAATATCCAAATGCTAGCATTTTCAATTAGAGGTCTTGTAAACTGGAGGGTTCTTTACCTTCCTTAGTTTAGGGATTCTGAGCCACACCTCATTAACAGCTGTAACTGATTTGCACAAACCAAAACTGTCATTGGAATAGTAATCTATAACTTCAGACTAATTTCTGGGGACACGGGTTTGAATCCCAACACAGCAGACAGTGGAATTTAATTTCAATTAATAAATCAGCAACTGAAAGTTTGTCTCATTAACAGTGACTGTGGAACCATTGTTGATTGTTGTAAAAACCCATCTGGTTCACTCATGTCCTTTTTGGGAAGAAATCTGCTGGCCTTACATAGTCTGGCCTACATATGACTCCACACCTACAGCAATGTGCTTGACTCTTAACTGCCCTCCGAAATGGTCTAGCAAGCCACTCAGTTCAGAGGCAACTAGGGATGGGCGACAAATAGTGGCCTCGCCTGCGATGGTCACATTCCATGAAAGAATAAAATCAAAAGACCTGAAGTTCAGACCCAGTATAACTTAAACCACATGACATTGCATAATAATAAGAAGCTAGACAGATACCTGGTCAAGAATTGATGAGCATTATAGGAATGAGCTTGGTATCTGTTATGTTCCATTGATGCCCAGCAGGACTACAAAATTAGGGGGAAATTAATTCTGCCTCATTTTGCCCCACAAAAATTTCTGGGTGGACCTAGGGTGGCCATTAAAAAGCAAGTGGAAGCTACACTTCAATATTAGAGAGGGGAGATACAAGACCCCCATGCTATTTTACAGCCAATGGACATGCTAGATGAAATCTAAAGTACATCGAGGAACCTGGCACAGTGTTGGAACAATCAGACATTCAGGTGGGAAGTCATTTAAAAGGCCATGCATTTAACAAGTGTTTCTTTTGTTCCTTCTTTGATTTTTTTTTCAATTTGCCAAGAGGATCTATGCCCTCCCTCCAATACATGCACATCCATTTCTGTAAAAAGGGGTGAGATTACATGACCACACATGGTGGCACAGTGGTTAGCACTGCTGCCTCAGCACTAGAGACCTGGGTTTGATTCCCAGCTTGGGTTACTGTCTGTGTGGAGTTTGCACGTTCTCCGTGTGCCTGCGTGGGTTTCTGCCGGGTGCTCCAGTTTCCTCCCACAGTCCAAAAGACATGCTGGTTAGATGCATTAGCCATGCTAAATTCTCCCTCAGTGTACTCAAACAGGCGCCGGAATGTGGCGACTAGGTCATTTTCATAGTAACTTCATTGCAATAGAAACCCTGTTATGACTAATAAACTTTAAAACAGTGTCAGAAGTGGCAAAAGGAGGTTCCTTTTTGGAAGCTGCACCAGCACATCCGAATATTTGTAATATGTGACTGCTTGACTAACAATTTTATTCTTCACAGAATGCATTGCTTTAGATTGTATGGCATGAAACAGTGCAATGCAAATGGAAGAGGCATATTTGTCTAGCTGCAGTTTGTTAGCAATGAGGTCTGCAAGCTATGGCACACCTACATGACAAAAAGATCAAATGGATCAGACATGAGGCAGATGCAGTGATCTGCCATCCAGTGCAAGGACACGTGCAGCTACCACAGAGCATGCGGCTGACATTTGCAGGGACAGTACCTAAAATGTGACTCCGCCTCCTTGCAGCTATTTTGCAATACTGATCTTCGGTGCTGGTGATGCAACCCTCTTTGCAAGCAGTTGATGCAGCAATACCTCGAATTCAGCAGTTATCAAACAAGGTCATGAGGAGCATTGTTCAATTCAACGAGTCACAGGTGCATACCTGCCCCAATAATTCAGTTTGCTGTTATTTTTAAGGCTTTTCAAAAGCCTTCTCCAAAAGCTGTGAAGAAGGCCTATAGTGTGTTAGCTTTTATTAACAGGGGGTTGGAGTTTAAGAGCCGTGGGGTTATGCTGCAACTGTACAGGACCTTGGTGAGACAACATTTGGAATATTGTGTGCAGTTCTGGTCACCTCACTATAAGAAGGATGTGGAAGCGCTGGAAAGAGTGCAGAGGAGATTTACCAGGATGCTGCCTGGTTTGGAGGGTAGGTCTTATGAGGAAAGGTTGAGGGAGCTAGGGCTGTTCTCTCTGGAGCGGAGGAGGCTGAGGGGAGACTTAATAGAGGTTTATAAAATGATGAAGGGGATAGGTAGAGTGAACGTTCAAAGACTATTTCCTCGGGTGGATGGAGCTATTACAAGGGGGCATAACTATAGGGTTCATGGTGGGAGATATAGGAAGGATGTCAGAGGTAGGTTCTTTACGCAGAGAGTGGTTGGGGTGTGGAATGGACTGCCTGCAGTGATAGTGGAGTCAGACACTTTAGGAACATTTAAGCGGTTATTGGATAGGCACAATGCAGCACACCAGGATGATAGGGAGTGGGATAGTTTGATCTTGGTTTCAGATAAAGCTCGGCACAACATCGTGGGCCGAAGGGCCTGTTCTGTGCTGTACTGTTCTATGTTCTATGATATTTCTACCCCCCACCGCAGCCCCCCCCCTCCCCCCACCCCCCCAATCCAGGAACACTTTTAATTGTCTCCAACCCTTTAAATTTGACTATGCATGCAACTTTCCTAGTTCAGCATTTGTGTCCTCCTGGACCTGTCTGAATGTGCATCTGGTTTGCTAATAATTATGCAAATGAGCTCACCAGGGAATTGAATGCTCTTTGCACTGCACCTTGTTTGGATTGATGTCATCTCTCAACCATTTTGAACGTACTTAGACTGAAAATGAAACTCAGCTCCTGTAACAGAGCCAGTTCCATTACCAGATTGGATTTTCAGACAGGAAACTCGGAAATCTGGGTTTCCCTCGACAGTGTGTGTCTTTTGGTCTTGACCATTTTCCCTGCCCCAAGGTCAGCCTGACAGAGGGAGCACTCCAGAGCAGACTGTGGGAGTGGGTAGGTGTGAGCCATAACCCAAGTAGGAGAGGCCTATCCAGGAGGGGGGAGTCAGAGCATTTCCAGTGCCCACCCCCAGGGGGAATTAGGTCAGATCCTGGGGGTGTTGTGGCAGCTCCAATTCTGAGGTATGGTCTGACCCTTGGGGGCATTTTTATAGGAGGGGATCTGGGGGTAGGTAGCTTGTAAGACGCCAGGGAAAGTATTCTTGCTTCTCTTGACCCACTCGCAGTGCTGCAAAAGGCACTTAAATGCTCTCCAAATGCTCTCTCACTTCACAGCTCCAGGGTCCTGGGTTCGATTCCCGGCTCGGGTCACTGTCTGTGTGGAGTTTGCACATTCTCCTCGTGTCTGCGTGGGTTTCCTCCGGGTGCTCCGGTTTCCTCCCACAGTCCAAAGATGTGCGGGTTAGGTTGATTGGCCAGGTTAAAAAAAAAAAATTGCCCCTTAGAGTCCTGGGATGCGTAGGTTAGAGGGATTAGCGGGTAAAATATGTGGGGGTAGGGCCTGGGTGGGATTGTGGTTGGTGCAGACTCGATGGGCCGAATGGCCTCCTTCTGCACTGTAGGGTTTCTATGATTTCTATGATTTTTATGACTTCAGTTGTTGGGATTCTGAAAGCCTGGGAAACTTGGTTGCCCATTGCAAAACCCAAAAAGCAGATCAAACTGGAAGTTTCCAGTCTTTTTATAAATTTAATTGCTAACCCATCTCCTGGCTGGCTATCACCCCGTTTTTCCCACCTTTTATTAAAAATCTCATGGATCTGTTTGAAGACAAGCAGAAAGATTGCCCACAGTGTCCTGGCCAATGTTCCTTCCTCAACCAACACTATAAAAGAAATTGACTAATTGTTGATATTTTTGTGTATTCCCCTGGAGAAGAGAATGGTATAGTACAGTTGAAGGATTCATAGGCTGATTGACTGTCTGTTCCTAACAGTGTGACAAGTTACGCTATGAATGCTCCTTTCATGAGCCAGTAGGATCCTCTGCAATGGGAGTGATTTATGAGTTCCAAAACCCATAGAATGTGCAGGGGCAGAGCTGAATTTGAGTATCTTACTGGACATCAACCCAGAAATCAAAGCCAAACAACAGGTTTCTCTACTCAACAAGACATGTCTGAAGTCACTTGTTTCTGTGGAGTAGGGTTTGAATGCTGTAACACCTCAGAGGTGAGAGTGCTGTCACTGAGCCAAAAGGTCACTCTACTTAAAGGGTAATTCATCTCATTATGAGATCTTGCTGTGCAAAATTGGCTGCAGTTTTGGCCTACATAAAAACAAAGAGGACAGAGACACAGAGAGATGGAGAAGTTTAGAGGGAGAATTCCAGAGCATAAGTCCTAGGCAGCTGAAGGCATGGCTGTCAAATGAGGAACAATTAACATCATGGATGCACAAAAGGCCAGAATTAGAGCAGTGCAGATATCTTGGAGGACTGTACAGCTGGGAGAGGTTGCAGAGATAGGGAGGGGAAAAGGCCATGGAGAGATTTGGAAACAGTTCTTTTATTATCAATGTGTTGCCAGACCAGGAGCCAATCTAAGTTAGCGAGCACAGAGGTGATGAGTGAAAACTTGGTGTAAGTCAGGAAATAAGCAGCGGAATTTGGATGAGTGCAAGTTTACAAAGAAGGGAAGATGGGAAGCCATTCAGGAGAGCATTTAGATAGTTTAGTCAGAGGTAACAAAGGCATTGAGGGATTCTGCAGCAAAGAAGCTGAGGTGGGACAGTCAGGTGATACAAGAAAAGCATGTAACACAGTTTTATTATTTTTTCTCTCCTCTCAATGAATGTATGGCCAGGACTTTTAGGATGGTGGGGTTTCTGGTCCTATCATCTGAAGAGTCAGCAGGGAACATAACAGTGTTGACATTGCCTGCCCTGCAACAATTCATGTTCCAGTGTTATTTGTTTACAAACCCAATGTAAAATTGCACAGAGGTTATAGAAATCATAGAAACCCTACAGTGCAGAAAGAGGCCATTTGGCCCATCGTGTCTGCACTGACCACAATCCCACCCAGGCCCTACCCTCTTATCCCTACATATTAATCCTTCTAACCTACGCATCTCAGGACACTAAGGGGCAATTTTAGCATGGCCAATCAACCTAACCCGCACATCTTTGGACTGTGGGAGGAAACCGGAGCACCCGGAGGAAACCCACACAGACACGGGGAGAATGTGCAAACTCCACACAGACAGTGACCCAAGCCGGGAATCGAACCCAGGTCCCTGGAGCTGTGAAGCAGCAATGCTAACTACTGTGCTACCGTGCTGCCCCTTATGGTGGGCGGGAACCCAGCAAGAAGCCCACCTGTGTAATTTCACACTCAACCTTCATCATTTGAAGCAGGTAAACTCGTGTTCCATTCGTTGAGAGAAAAAATTGAACAAAATCAGTTCCGTAGCATATTGGTACAATTAACGTAGAATCAGTTCCAGATAGGCTGTGGCTGAAATAGAAGATCTTACATGAATGGAGTTACTATTAACACTATAACAAAATTCTCATTCTAGCTACAAGCCTTCCAAAAGTCTAGAGAAGGTGCATGGACACCAGTAATGGTAAAAATGAAAAGGCTAAATTGAAATGGCTGACAATGCAAGTGATGATAGCAACAGCCATTTATTGATATCATCTGTCTGCAAAGAGAAACTAAATCCAAACAAGTGTTTTCAATCTTCTGACAACATTGGCACTGGGTCATTTATGAAACACAGTTGGCTCTGACAACAACCCTGGGCCATTAGATGGCATTAGACAACAAGTATGATGCATTGAATACCAGCCAACGTTGACTTTTAACTCCATCCATGACTTAATTTTCACATGTTCAATCAATTGTTTTATTTTATCAGTCTTGTAACTTTATCCTCTATGCTTACAGTAACATTCCTCTTTTCGTAAAACTATGCTTATGGTTTTACAAACTATTCTGATGAAAGCAAGACATAATGATGTTTGTTTTAGGCCAATCAGTGTTTCTTGGCTCATGAATAGGATACTTTTCCAAGGTTTTACATTAATCCACACATAAGCTACATTTGTGAGTGCACTTCTTTTAGCATACAATGCAAAAATGCATGCCAATAAGTGATTACGAGTTAGAACATGTATAATTAAATATAGTCATAAAAGGAAGATAGCAGCTGTGGTTCTGTTAATATGGCCTTCAGGAAAGATTCTGTCAATCAAATTAAACGTGCTTTTGGGGTATTAAAAAAATCCAGGTGCACAATACATGCAATACAGTTCCTGCCAATCCACAATACACATTTAAACAGAAGACCCATTGCATTATAGAGGGAATTGGTGTAATTCAGAGAGGGATAATGTTAGGAAATGGAACTTGTCCCATTTCAGACACCGAGGGTAGGATGTTCTCTTCAGAGTGCAAAACATGGGTTGGGATTGTTTCGGGGTCTCAAATCTGTCCCCAAAGGGATACAGTCATAGGCCATCAAATTAAGGATGGCAGAAGCCTCCTAGCTTGAAAAGAGCAGCTGGTTGCACTAAGGAGGCCAAGTCAAGGAGGAGGCTTACATTTAAAATGGAGCGTGCAGTCATGCCACCAGCAAGGGGGGAGGATGGGGTGGTAGAAATGGGGAGAATTGGGGGTGTCCTTTCACAGGCTGACTACAGATACTCATGAACTCTGGGCCTGCCTGGATTGCTGCACCCCCATTGCCTGATCACATTGCTCCACAACCATCTCCTTAAAACCCTTTCTCCTGCCCTCTGCGCCCTCATCTCCAACAACTTTAAGGAGCTCATGGGCTTTTCCAATGAAACCATTTTTCCAGCTTTCTCTGCCATTCCCTTCCCTCACCTACCAAGTCACATTTGTCCATAGGCTCCCCCTGGCGAACTCTGATTCTGAATTTTTCCTTAATTTTATCGCTTCATGCCCATGTGCAAGCTCATCTTGTCCTTAAGCTCTATCTCCTGCTCCCTTCACCATAATTAACATTAAACTGCTGAAACTCAAGATCCTTTTCTGGCCCCATGCCAGCTGTGATTGTTCCTCAAGTGTCCCTTCACTTTCAAAATGGCTAACTTCATACCCATCCTCAGAAATGCCACCCTTGAACATTTAGTTCTTTCAACCTACTGCCTCATTACTAACCTCACTTTCCTCTCCAGAGTCCTTGAATATTTTGTCAAATTGGTACCTACCCTTTATGGAATGCCTTGTTTGAATCTCTCCAATCAGGTTTTTGCTCTATTATAGTACTGAAACTGTCCTCATCAAAATCAGAAATAACACTCTCTGTGACTGTGATTCAGACTGTGGTTTATTTTCTTTCTTTGGTGTCCTTGACCTGGCTGTAAACCATGACATGGTCAACCACAATATCCTCCTCCAACATCTCTCCTTTGTTGTCCTGTTCAGTCAGATTGCCCTCACTGAGTTGCACTCTTATCCATCCAGTCATAGCCACAACACCTGTCTTCTTTATCCTTGGTCTCTTCCTCATCTGCATTCCACTTCTTGGTGACATAATCCAAACACTCCGGTAACGTCTTTAATTTAAAAATGCCTCCAAGATTCTGGTTCCTTCCTATCTCTGGAACCTCCTCCAGCTCTATAATACACCAAAATCCCTGCACTTCTATAATTTTGATCTCTTGAGCAGCCATCATTTTAACCTCTTCACTGCTGGTAGATATGCGTTCAGCTGCCTAGGTCCTGAGCTCTGCAATACCACTCATAAACCTCTCTACCTCTCTCCTCAGTTACAACACTTCTTAAAATTTATACTTTGTCCAAGCAAGTGATCATCTATCTTAATATCTTGTGTGGTTTGTCTGAGATTTTGTTTCTTAATGCTTATGTGAAGCACTTGTGAAAGTTTACTCTGTTAAAGATGGTATATAAATTCAAGTTATTGTTGTTCACATTTTATTCAGTGTCTTAATCAATATGTTGAAGGTCTCAGAATCTCAACTCTGGTCAAGGTACTTATGAAAGAAGAGCAATGTGTTTTTGGTGAGCTCACCTTGGAACCTAGTGTGCTTTACTCAACATCTTGGATGCTGGCTAACCAATGAGACATGGTAGTGGATCATCTTCCAAGTGCAGTAACCATACAGAACAAAAGTGAAATTTTTAATTGACTGATTGTAATATATAGGTGACATACGTCCTAGTTGCATATTCACATCAGTAGCTGTGAATCCTGGTGGATGTCAATCTAAGTAGACCCACAGTAGCCACAGTATTGTCAATAAGACAGCCTATGACATTAGTGCTAGCTAGAAAAGCAAACCCTCCAAAGTGGATTCTTCTCATTCAGTACCCGATAACCATGCAAGCCCTTATCCCAGCTAGTAGAATGGCACTGTTTTTAAAGGCATCAAGAGACTTATCAGTGTCTGTAGTGGTAGAGTCTGGTGTATAGAGGTTTAATATGGGACTGAATACAATACCATCTGTACAGTGTTGTAATCAGGCATATGACCTAGAGTAAGGCTCGGTCTACAAATGGACAAAGATATGTAAAGGCCTAGGATGGAATCAATTCCATAACTATACTTTCTGCTGTATATATGTAGATTGTTATGTTTTGTTAATAAAGACTTGTTAATATACTCAAGACTGTGATGCCTACTTTGTGGTCTCTGAAGCAGGATCTTTCAGTGATAGAAACCAGAGCACTTAACTGGTTACATTCCAGCTATATCTCTGCAAATACTTGAGAGTCTCAAAGTCATGGCTCAAATGACAATTTGCTCTCCGATTTAAGTAAGTTAGGTATCTCTTTAAGAGGAGAGAGAATACACTTTGCATCAAAGAAATGTACGGATGAAGGGGGCCAGTCAAACTAGCTGCCTCTTGAAGGGCTTCAAAGTTTTTTGGGGGAATTTTCCCATCCCGTCTGCCACAGGAATTGTAGTGGGCGAGGGGCGAACCATGGAAAGGTCCTCGGGTGGGATTTTCTGGTTTCGGGGTGAGCGCGGCCGGAAAATCCTGCCCTTTGTCTCCATTGCCCTTCCCAGAAAAGCATTCCCGTTTTTATTACTCTTTGCTTCTACATTGAAGATTTTTTTAACATTAGTCCTGAGCTTCTATTTTACTTACAATTCTGCTGCCATGGTTTGATTTGATATATTGAATTGATTTATTATTGTCACATAGACTCCCACAGAGCAGAAGGAGGCCATTCAGCCCATCAAGTCTGCACTGACCACAATCTCACCCAGGCCCTATCCCCATAACCCCATGCATCTATCCTAACTAGTCCCCCTGACACTAAGGGGCAATTTAGCATGGCCTTATCCATTAGGCCATGCACGCAACATGTATTGGGATACACTGAAAAGTATTGTTTCTTGCGTACTATACAGACAAAACATCCATAGAGTACAAAGGGGAGAAGGAAAGGAGAGGGTGCAGAATATAGTGTTGCAGTTACCGATAGGTGTGGAGAAAGATTGGCTTGATATATATATGATAGGACCATTCAAAAGTCTAATGACAGCAGGGAAGAAGCTATTCTTGAGTCAGTTGGTACGTGTTTTCAGACTTTTGTATCTTTTTCCTGGTGGAAGAAGGTAGGGGAGAGTATGCCTGGGGTACATGGGGTCTTTGATTATGCTGGCTGCTTTCCAGAGGCAGCAGGACGTGTAGATGGAGTCAATGGATGGGAGGCTGGTTTGTGTGGTGGGCTGGGCTATGTTCACAATCTTTGTAGTTTCTTGCAGTGTTGGTCAGAGCAGGAGCTATACCAAGCTGTGATGCATCCAGAAAGGAAGCTTTCTATGGTGCATCTGTAAAAATTGGTGAAAGTCATGGTGGACATGCTGAATTTCCTTAACCTTCTGAGAAACCCGAGGTGTTGGTGGGCTTTCTTAACTATAGCGTTGGTGTGGAGGGACCAGGACAGATTGTTGGTGATCTGAACGCCAAGGAGCTTGAATCTCTCAATAATGGTCAGGTTTATCTTTTTCTATTCCACATAGTTTTTAAAAAACTTTTAAGTTCGAGTGGTAAGGGAGTTCAGTTAAGTGGAGTGACTGGAGAAGTTGGGGTTGTTTCCCTTCAAGCAGAAAAGGTTAGGAAGAGATTTGATGGAAATGTTAAAACTGGCAGAATAAATAGAGAGAAACAATGGCCAGTGGCTGAAAGATCAGCCACTTTCAGAGGATAGAGATTTAAGGTGATTGAGAAAAGTGCAGCAGATCAGATACAATATCAGGGTGACTACCTCACACTTATGTTCTACTTATTTGACAATATAATTTAGTTTACTGTGTGCTTAATTGACTGAACCGAGTATGACTCCTAGAACCGTTTCAACCTTTCTGCTACCTAAATGCATGACATTCATCAAGCATATCTCTCATTTATTCTTCTATCAGAAACTGAGGGTCTGCACATTCTCCCTGTGTCTGTGTGGAGGGTGGCATGGTGGCACAGCGGTTAGCACTGCTGCCTCACAGTGCCAGGGACCCGGATTCGATTCCCAGCTTGGGTCACTTTCTGTGCGGAGTCTGCACGTTCTCCCCATGTCACCGTGGGTTTCCTCCGGGTGCTCCAGTTTCCTCCCACAATTCGAAAGATGTGCTGGTTAGGGCCATTGGCCATGCTAAATTCTCTCTCAGTACCCGAACAGGTGCCAAAGTGTGACTTCATTGCAAGTTGATGTAAGCTTACTCGTGACACTAATAAATAAACTTTTGAACTGAGGCCTGAATTTCACAATTCCTTGCCAGAGGTAGGGGTGGAGAAATATGAAATTGAAGGAACAGGATTCCCTCAGTGTTCCTGCTCAGCCCAACCTCACAGTACTTTTACACTGGGGCAGGCACCCACCTTGGACCTGCCCTTGCCCTAATTGAGGCTCTTCTGTGGCCGATTGTTGGCCACTTAAGGACCATTTCTACCCAGCATCAATTATTAGGCTGATGGGAGGATTTACCTGACATAGGTAAAGCCTGAAAAAGAACAGGCTGGTGGGAAAGTCAGGCGAGGGTCGCCACTATCAGAAGCACCCCTCCCCATCCCCTAAGGTCCAGTAGGTGCTGAACCTTCCCCTCCCCCATCCAGCCTCTTCCCTGATGCCCCAAATTCCTGCTTTAAATTCCCCCAGGCCCTCCCTATCCTTACCGCCTTGGGATCCCTTAAAGATACCTTGCCCAACCCACCCCCTGTCCTGGGACTTAGGCTCAGGCATCTTCCTGAACTTCCTCTTCAGTCCTCTGCAGCTCGGCTGGCAGCTGAGTTGGGACTTTGTCCCGAGTCGGGGGTGGAAGTACCACCTGCATCCAACTGATGCTCATTCGAGTGTGAAATGTCTGTGAGGTATTTGGAGTCACCGGGGATATGTCTCTTGCTGACTATTCGGATGGCTGGAAGGGAAACTCCACCATCTGAAAAATTCAAGCCTGATACTCTACCTTTATTGAATTTTCGATAGTTAAATTTGTAGAATCTTAAGCTTGATGATGGATTTCTGCAGCATCCAACTGCCAACTGGTCAAAATAAAATTGTTATACAATTGTATTAACTACTAAGGCATCTATTGGATGTAACCATTATTGCACTGTTTGTGATATTATCAATTGCTATTTGGCTGACCAGGTGTGTGCACTGGGTATTGTATCATAACTTTGATAGAAAGGTCTGTTTTGTTTTGATTTTGTTCAGGTGGTGTTTGTGTAAGTTTGTTTTGAAGATTAGGTTGTTTTTGTAAGTTGTCCTGGTAATTTTTTTCCCTTGTTTTGTTGACATTCCAAAATGCTTAAGGGCAATCAGGGGAAGAAAGTTGCCATAGTTACAGCTGTGTGCTTGTGAGAGTGAGCACAGGGCTGTTTTCCCTTCTTCTTAAATTTGTTGGTGGCTTCCAAGAAAATAGTTCTGCTTAAATTCTGAGAAAATTCCATGGGCAGAATGTTACAATCCCCTGTCAGTAGTATTGCATGCAATAGACCTGTAAAATTCCCCAGGGGACTTCCTGCCATCCTCCTGCTCACCATGACTTGTCCACAATTTTATGTGGTATGGGACAGGCGAAGGTTTGCCCGCCTGTCCACGCCCCAGTTGTTGGATGGACCATATGCTTTGTAAACTGAAGTGATGAGACTGGCTATCAACTGGGCTCAAGTCAATATTGTGAATCAAATCGTTGATGTCAGGCTCTCTTACCATATTTGTTTGTACGATACATATATTTCACATGTATGTCATACACTTGGGATTTTATTGGGGATTTTTTCATCATTGAAAGATGGTAGCCTCCACATGTTTAAGATGACAGGACATTGTAGTTTAAGGGCTAATTCTAACTATGTGATATGTTAATGAAACACAGTGTGCATCATCACAGGAAGTGATGCAACATCTAATGATCTTTTTTTATTAGTGTCACAAGTAGGCTTACATTAACATTGCAATGAAGTTACTGTGAAAATCTCCTAGTCGCCACACTTCAGCACTTGTTCGGGTACACTGAGGGAGAATTTAGCATGGCCAATGCACCTAACCAGCACATCTTTCAGACTGTGTGAGGAAACCAGGACCTGGAGGAAACCCATGCAGACACGGGTTGCTCTCTCTTATAGACCTCATGGAAAGATGAAGCCACAGTAAGATGCTCCTCAATTAAGTTAGTGTTTTCCTTACCTCAGCAGATTCTGTAAATATTCTGTATTATACAACGAGACCAAGAATATTATATGGTGGCAGCGGGTAGAAGAACAAGTATGGAAAGTCTCTGCCTTTACAGGAAAGCTTCGAGCAGGTCACAGGTCTTAACCAAGCAGATGTGTGGCTGAACTTGCACCAATATTTTACTAGATATCACACTGTATCGGGCTTTGCGGGAAGGTTGAGCAGCGAACAGGTCAGTATGCTGTTATATGCAATGGGTGGCTGTGCAGATGATATCCTAGTCAGGCAAGGGATGGACAAAGAAAAAGCTAAATATGATGAAGTAATAAAAGCACTTGATGCCGACTTCAAACTGGGACATAATTTGTCGAGCGGGCTAAAATTAACAAACATATCCAACAACAAGGGTCCGTGTGGGGAATTTTATCGATTTGAAAGATCTTTCATGTCAAGTGACTTCCTTTGTCAGTTATTAGCATTACATAAGATTTACATCTTATCACTTGACAAACTTGCAGTATGGACATCATCATTACAACAATTATACAGTCAGTTTTTCATTAATTCTTAGCAACTACTATCAACTGAAAAGTGACATCTGCATCAATAATGAATAAAACTCCCACAAACTTCTTATTATATATTATTATATAACAAAAGGATATCCTTTGGAGTGAGCTTGCTACATGGTATTTACAGCAGAGAAATGGGCTGAATGGTCCACATGGTCTATTTGTTCCTTGTTTTCTCATGCACTGACCTAGTTTTCTCTTAAAAGCATCGATGCTACTTGCCTTAAGCACTCAATATGGTAATGAATTCTACATTCTAACCATTCTCTCTGCAAGGAATCATAAAGTTGAGTCGTGACAACACAGAAGGCCATTCAGCCATCAAGTTCATGCCAGCTCTCGATAGCACAATCCAGTCAGTCCCATTGCTCCTGCTCGCGCTGCAAGTTTATTTCCCTCCGGTGGCCATCCAGTTTCCTTTTGAAATCATTCATCTTTGCTGCCCTTGTAGACACTGGGTTCCAGGTCATTGCCATTTGCTGCGTAAGAAAGTTCTTCCTCACATTCACCTCAGCAACTCTTGCCCAAAACCTTAAAACTATGAGCTCTAGACTTTGTTCATTCAACTAATGAGAACTGCTTTTCTTTATTTACCTTTTATAGCCATTTCATGATCTCCACTCTCTTTGTTCTGAGGAAAACAACAACAGCTTCTTCCAACCAATATGCATAACTTCACATTTTCCTAATTATATTCCATCTGCCAAGTTTTTGTGCACTAACTTAACCTATCTATATCCCTCTGTAGACGCTTCGTCTCATCCTCTCATCTGCCTTCTCACCTATTTTTGCATCGTCTGCAAAGTTGGCAATGGTACGTTCACTTCCCACACCCAAGTCATTAATATATAAGTAATTGTGGTCCCAGCACTAATCCCTGTGACGTTCCACTAGTTATAGGTTGCCATCCTGAAAATGCCTCTCTTATCCCAACTCTCTGGGCAGGATTTTCCAGCCGTGCTTGCCCCAAGACTGGAAAATCCCACCCAAGGTCAATGGACCTTTGTATGGTCTGTCCCCCCACCCACTACAATTCCCATGGCGGGGGGATGGGAAAATTCTGCACCCTGTCTTCTATTAGTTGGCCATTTCTCTATCCATGCTAATATACTACCCTCAACACATGGGCTCTTCTTTTATTAAGTAGCCTTTTGTGCAGTGCATTATCAAACGCTTTTTGGAAATACAAGAATAATACATCTACTGATTCCCCTTTATCCTGCTCATTGCCACCTCAAAGATTTGTAATAAATTTGTCAGGCCTGATTTCCCCACATGAAACCATGCTGACTGCTTGATTATATTATGTATTTCTAAATGCTCTGCTATTACGTGCTTTATAATGTACGCTAGCATTTTCCCAATGACAGATGTTAAGTTAACTGGCCTATAGTTACTTGTTTTTGTCTCCTTCCCTTTTTGAATAAGGGCATTATTTTGGGCCAGACCACATAAGAATGGCAGATTTCCTTCAGTGAAGCAGATGGGTTTTTACAAAAATCAATGATAGTTTCACAGTCACGGCTTTATATTCAATTTTTTTAATTAACTAAATTCAAATTCCACCAGCTGCCATGGTGAGATTTGAATGCATGTCCCCAAGGCATTCACTTGGACCTCTGGATTATTAGTCCAGCAACATTACCACTAGACTACCATCTGTCCATAAGTGAGAGTTTTATATTTATGTCTATTCTATCAAACCCTTACAACTTTTTAAAGATCTCCATAAAGGCACCATTTAGCCTTTTTTTATCTGAAAAATAGATTCCCAGCTTGTTCACTTTTCCCACTAAGTAAACGCTCTCAGTTCTGTTGTGAACCTTTTAGGTTCTAGTCTATAACACAGAGACTAGAACCATGCAACCGTACTTCAAATTTGGAGAAATCAATATCTAGATTTCTTTCTGTACACATTGTATCAAGCAAAGAAAAATATATTTAACATGAAGTCACGACATAAAGCACTGCAATCTGTGACACATGCGTTTTTTTGTAGTCAAATCTAGACAAAGACAACTATTTCCGCATTTGCAGTTTTCCAAATTTTAACAGCATTAATGTCAAGCAGTGTAAAAAAAAATCAATAGTAGCCAGAAAAAAAATGAGTCTAATGCAGTTAATGGATAACTTGGGCCATCATGAAACAAATGAACAAAGGGCGGCACGATGGCACAATGGTTAGCACTGCTGCCTCACAGCGCCAGGGACCCGGGTTTGATTCCCGGCTTGGGTCACTGTCAGTGTGGAGTTTGCCCATTCTCCCCGTGTCTGCGTGGGTTTCCTCCGGGTGCTCCAGTAGGTAGATTGGCCATGCTAAATTGCCCCTTAGTGTCCGGGGGACTAGCTAGGGTAAATATGTGGGATTACGGGGATAGGGTCTGGGTGGGATTGTGGTCGGTGCAGACTCGATGGGCCGAATGGCCTCCTTCTGCACTGTAGGATTCTATGATAACTGTAACAATAACGTTTTTAAAATGCTTTCATGTATGTGCTAGGTATCATTAGCACAAAAGGGGGTTCAGTGCTGTAACAGCATTGGTCACGTGAAATGTTCATACTATTAGATCTCTGTAAGAAGTCTCACAACACCAGGTTAAAGTCCAACAGGTTTACTTGGTAGCAAGAGCTTTCGGAGTGCATCAGACCTGATGAAGGGGCAGCACTCCGAAAGCTTGTGCTACCAAGTAAACCTGTTGGACTTTAACCTGGTGTTGTGAGACTTCTTACTGTGCTTCCCAGTCCAACGCCGGCATCTCCACATTATTCGATCTCTCACAGCATTGTTCATAGTGCCAGGGGTAGGGAGATATGAATACCTCACATGGTAATTACCTGAGCTCAAACAAGTTGTTGGTGGGGTTGTTGGGTGGGGGTGGGGAATGAAGAAGAAGTGGAAAAAAAATTGATGTGGGAAGGCAATCTGAGAGAAAAGCCAGCCTATTTTGCTCTCCTCCATCTCCTTAGGTCAGTTTTTAGGATAATGTTGATCAATATCTGAGAATAGATTCAACAGTGGATCTAAAAGAGGAAGAAAATAATTTAAAGAGAGAAATAGCAGAAAGTTCCAGGCAATATTTTCCAGCACAATTCTAAAGAAAATACAGAGAAAAAGTAATTCGACAATGGAATGCGAGCAGTTTAAATGCTGCTATTGCCATCCATCAGTTAGGCAGGTGATGATAACACCTACAAGAACGGGGTGTCTGAGGCTGCAGAACCCATGGAAACCCCGATTCACTACCGCCCATCCCTCATCAGTGGTATAAATATAACTTTTCTGGGTAAGCATGATTACGAGGTCAGCCCACGTATGGAGAATGTCAACCTATATATGAAAACCACCATCACAAACCCCCTGGCTTCCAGTTGTTAAATAAAGATCCGCTCACTGAGTTTTTTCAGCGGTGAGATGCTCAAAGGAGGTAAAAAAATGATTTTATGACTTATCAAAGATTATCTGGGGGTGAAATGTATGTAAAGTTCTGAATCATGCAGTAGTTAGTCCCAACTACATCCTTCAAGGATGAACGTTGTTAACAATATGACACCTAAATTTATTTGCTAGGATTGCAAGAAAGGATGTGCCAAGAATAAAGTCAACTCCAATGCTAACTAATTGTTAAGCGAGGTGTCCTGGGTGCAATATTTCAAACTTCCGCCGCTTTGTTAAAACGCATATATTCTTAGATTTTAAAATGCCACGTTTGTTTTTTAAACCCCAAATTTTAATTTCAAGGCGCCTGTGCTACTTCTCGACGTTTTCTCCAGTTGGATGGTTCTTTAATTACAGCCCAGCTTGCAACAAGCATGCTAAGGGACGGTTCCTAAATTACAAAATCGACAGATGTGTGAAAAAGACTACTGCTCTGTTTTGTTGTTTACCAGTTACCAGTGAATATTTCTCTTTTTAAAAAAAAAGTGGTTTTACATTGTTAGTTTGAGTCAAAAGTAAACAAACGCGTTTGGATCAGATCTTTTACATCAACATCGGTTCACCCGTTTGAATGTAACACGGGTAAATTGCATTGTTTTGATGGTGAATGGTGCTACTATTTTTAAAGTGAAGCGGCGGGGTTTCAAAATGGATAACAGCTTCAGTCGTACCTGTGAGTGTTCGGTTTCAAAGGAAACCTGCACAGGAATAGATGTGGCAAATGCAAAGAACTGGCTGGCTGTTTGGGTGAATTGAAACGTTCAAACTGATCAAAACTGGGATAGTTGCCAGATAACTGTGAGAAAAGTGGGCGTTTGGTTTTTTTGAAAGTAAATTAAGTTGCAGAAGCTTTCAAACGCAGCTCCAATTATTGTGCGTTTCTTCTGACGCATACTTGCTGCAATTTACTGTCAAGTTCTGAGCCAGGAGATTTAAAAATACAGCATGAGCGCAATCGGAGGGCACTTTTTTTGGTGAAAATCGGAGGGCGTGTTCGCAAACGTCTGCCTCCGTGAAGTTCGAACTTCACTGGCACTTGATGCAATTATGTGACAGCTCACACACAAAAAAGGCAAATTGTGGCTGTCACGGAAAGTGGAAGGCAGCAAGGTGTTGGGATGAAGAAGGGCACTTATTGCAGTGGTTTACCAAGACATTTGATTTATTATTTGATCTATTGTCATATGTATTGGGATACAGTGGAAAGTATTGTTTCTTGTGCGCTA
Organism: Mustelus asterias; assembly: GCF_964213995.1. Lineage (NCBI taxonomy): Eukaryota > Metazoa > Chordata > Chondrichthyes > Carcharhiniformes > Triakidae > Mustelus > Mustelus asterias. Next base: position 81,483,077 of record NC_135811.1, on the reverse strand, counting down.
TACAGACAAAACATTCCGTTCATAGAGTACATGGGGAGAAGGAAAGGAGACGATGCAGTGTTAATGGCTAGGGTGTAGAGGAAGATCAACTTAATATATGGTAGGTCCATTCAAAAGTCTAATGGCAGCAGGGAACCTTAGGTTTGGGGACTCTTCCACTCATGGGCAGCACAGTAGTTAGCACTGCTGCATCACAGAGCGAGCGACCAGGCTTCGATTCCCGGCTTGGGTCACTGCAGAGTCTGCATGGGTTTCATCCGGGTGCAGTTTCCTCCCACATTCGAAAGACCTGCTGGTTAGGTGCATGGTCCATGCTAAATTCTTCCTCAGTGTACCCGAACAGGCACCGGAGTGTGGCGACTAGGGGATTTTCACAGCAACTTTATTGCAGTGTTAATGTAAGCCTACTTGTGACACTAATAAATAAACTTTAAATAAAAGATGGTGCTCAACCATTTTGAAGTGGATTGAACAATAGTTCAGAACTGTAAGTTGGATATAAGCCTACTTGTGACACTAATCAATAAACTTTAAAACTTTATCAATGCATTGGGAAGTGCTCCCCCCCCCCCCCCAGTACTGGGCTTCCAGTGGAATGCGTTAGCTTTGCATTGGAGAGGGGATAAGGTGTGCAAGAGCCAGTACCTGGGACAAAGATGATTGACAGCTTGACAGCTCCAGGCGGGCAACCGCGCATGCGCACAGCGGCCGGCTTCTTAAATGCCGGGGGGGGCCTCGGTTATGGAGCGCCGTAATCCCCAGAGCCGAACATTTCTGATGGTACGAGTGCGACGGTCCCGCCGAAGTTGACGCTTTAACGAGGTGCGAGAGGGGCTACAAAGAGGGTAGGGATGGCGGTTTAGCGGGAGAAGAAGATTCGACAGAAAGGGATCGGCTGCCGAGAGGACGGGCGACCCTGAGCGAGCCGGGTCGGGGGGGGAAGCGAGCGGCCGCGCCTGCGCACTGCGCCCGCCCGGACGCACCACTATTGGGCAAAGGTGTGCGAGGGGGAGCCAGTGCGCAGGCGCGCGGCCGCCGCCGACGCAGCTCCCCAATGGAGAGCTCAGTATTTGGCAGCGGCCCCAGTTTTCCCTCCCTCCCCCTCCCCGACCGGCACCGACTGGCCACGTCGGCCCGGCTTCAGCCAGTCAGTCAGCAGGGACAGTGTGGGGGGAGGGGAGACTAGGGAAAGATCATTCTGGAAGGAAAGTGTTAACACCCCCCCCCCCCCCCCCCCCACCACTCTTTCTCAAACCCCCCCTCTTTTTTTAAATAGTGCAAGCACTTCCAGTTTATTTACTGATGATTATTTATTATTATTCCGGTGAGAGGAATCCAAATGAGGCGATAAAGGCTGTGAAGAAGAGAGGCTTGAGGCTGCTGCCGGCCCGGCGGGTGAGTGACCGGCTGATTGACTGACGACTGACTAACCGCTCCCCCCCCCCCTCTCCCCTCCCCCCTCTCCCCTCCCCCCTCCCCCCGGACACAGGGCTTGGAGCGGCCGCCGGGCGGCGACATGACAGCTCCCTGACCCTGAGCTGCAGGAGGATATCTCTCATAACAAGGCCGGGAGAGGTGGGTAGATACCGCCCCCCCCCCCAAACATACCACCCAGAGCGGGGCAGGTACCCCACCCCTCCCAGAGCAGGACAGGGTAGATACGTCCCCCAGGGTATGGACAGATAACCCATTCGCAAAGGGGGCAGATATCCCATCAGGGCATGGGCAGCTACCTATACCAGTGCAGGGCATGAGCAAAAGAGGGTAGATGCGCCACCAGGGTATGGACAGACACCCTCGCAAAGGGGGCAGATACCTCATCAGGGCATGGGAGGGCATGGTCAAAGGGGAGCAGATACCTCCGGGCATGGGCAGATTCCCAGAGTGGGGCATGGGCAAAGGTGGGCAGAACCCATCAGGGCATGGGCAAATATGTCTCCCAGAGTGGGGCATAGGCAAAGGGGGCAGATACCCCTCCCAGAGAGGGGCATGGGCAAAGGAGGTCAGATCATGCATCAGAACATGGGCAGATACCTTTCCCAATGGGGCAGGGCAATGGGTGGCAGATCCCCCATCAAGGCATAGGCAGATACCCCTCCCAGAGAGGAGCAGTGGCAAAGGGGAGCAGATACCCCATCAGGGCAGGGGCAAAGGGGAATACCTCCCTGTGAGCAGAGGAGAGAAGAAAATACCCCCCCAGAAAAGGGGTGAATGCCCCCAGAGCAGGTTAGGGGTAAATATGCCACCTAGAGTGCGGTAGGGGCAAAGGGGATCAGATACCCCCCACCCAGAGTGGGACAGGGCAGTAGAGGAGCAAATGTACCATCCAGAGTGGGATGGGGAGGGGCAAATATCTCCCCCTGAAGGGGGCAGCTACTCCATCAGAGCAAGGCATGGGCAGATATGCCACCTTGGAGTGGGGTGGGGGCAGACACCCCTCCCCAGAGTGGGACATGGGCAGAGGGGAACAGATTACCCATCAGAGGACCGCCATAATTCCCAGAGCCAAATATATCTCATGGTCCAAGTGCAGCTGTCCTGCCAAACTTGACCCTTTAACGACATACAAGATGCGATAAGGTGGGGACGTGGTGGTCGAGGAGGGAGGTTTAACTGTATCCCTATGACAATAATAAATCAGAGCAGGGTTTGGGTGGGGCAGATGCCCCCTATAGCATGGGGGAGGGTGCAGGCAGATACACCCACCCTCGGGGTGGGTACAAGCAGATGCATCAGCACCCAGAGCAATGATTGGGGGGGGGGGGGCACACATACACGCCCTAAGGTGCGGCGCCAGATTTGGCAAGATACCTACATATTGGGGAGGAGGGGGGGCAGATACAATCCCATCTCCTGGGTGTTGAAACACACTTTAGAAACACTTGGGGGCAGAGGTTGTGAGATACCTACCCTAGGGACATACTAAGAGGGTGCAGAAAGATGTCCAGTTGCCTGCCCATGACAGGATACCCTCTCCAGAGCTTTGGAGGGGTGGGGGAGTGGTTGGCAGAGGGAGCATATACCTTCGCAGAATGTGGCAGGGGGAACTGGAAAGAGATCTCCCAGACGGGGAATGTGGAGCGGGCAAGGCAACCCCCCCCCCGCCCCCCCCGGGATCGGGTGGCAGGGTGCCCCTTCCCCGGGGGCGGGGGGGGGGGGGCGGAAGCGGAATCAGATATCCCAGACGGGGGCAAGTAACCTTTGGAGAGGGGAAGGACAGGCGGATACTCAATATCTGGCTGCCACTGCTCTGCAGTCGCTGTTTCGAACATTTACCCCCTTTTTTCCACGTACATTTCCTTTGGACCCCTCTGACATTTTATCTATCTTTTTATAATCGCAGCTGTCACCTATGGAGGGATTAAATCCTTCAAGGGCCTAATACTAATAAATATGAGTGACATAAATACATATTTTCGTCCTTCCTCCCTGCACAGTTCCACTTCAGATGTGGCAGTTATATCATAAGGGGAAACGAGGCTTGGTGAATTATTTCTTGTCCTTTTTTTTGGAAAAGAAAATTGAACTGATGTCAAAAGTCTCGAGCGCTTTCCAAGTCTTGGTTTGCAAAGTGTGCTGGGCAATGGCATTTTACTTTCATTCATAGTTAACGCCCCTGTACAAATACCAAAATGTATTTTAACCCTCTGGGTACTGCAATACTGCCTTGCGGCCTCGTTTTTCTCCCCCTCCTTCCTCCCCCCGACCCCCCCCCCCCCCCCATTGTGTATTGTTTTGCCGTTCTGAATTGACGGGGAAACAAGTTTGAGAAACAGTTTAATGTACGCCAATTTTGGATGCTGCGTGCACGAAGCATATTAAAAGAATGCGAGTGGGTGGATTCTTGTGGTCCTGATACAGCTGTCAATTTACACTTCTCATTACATGAACTGTGATTGAAATGTTGTTTTGCCGTAGCGATATTACAGAATTAATTGGCCGAATGCGTTGTGTGCATACTAAAAAAAATGGTCAAACTTATGGTTTGACAGTTGAACGAATCCATACTTTCATAACGGAAGGACTTCAAGTTCGATGCTGATCGTGGTCATTTGTCGCTTCAAATCATGGTAAACACAGTCCTGGAAATATACTGTTCCCGTTCTGATAGTTGGTCTTACATTGATTGGTACTATTCAGACGGCTGTCTCTAAATATTATTCCTCCTTGTTGATTCTTTTTTTTTGCAACAGCAGTTGTTTATAAAACACTTGTGTATCGACTATGTGCTATAGTTGTTGAAGAAATTAATGCACCTGCAAACCAGGTTCAGAAGCAGTGCATTGCGAGAGTGGCTGTAGTTTGCGTCGGCCATGCATCATGATGGAGGTTAATCTCAGGCCTGTTCTTAGTGCATTCCTGCACCTTTGAAATAAATCACAAGCAGGAATAATGTACACTGTTTAGATTTCAAAAAAATATACAGTTTGGTCTGCACGCTTGGAAAGTTGTTTGTGCTGAGTGGATAAGGGAAAGAATGCAGTTATTACGGAACTGTTGTGGATGGTATAGTTAAAGGAAAATGTTAACTATTGAAAAGGCGGGCAAAAATTCAAGCCTCTTATTGGGAACAAGTTTGCCCTGTTTTAAATGTACTTTGACTTTAGTAGTTTACTTTAGTTTTCTATATTCAAGATCACTGGCAATTATGCCTCCAGTGTAATTCTGACTAAGTCCTGGGCAGCCAGGGAAAATATTTGAACAGTAATCCAAGTAAATGTGCTACCACTCCTGTATTCATGGTATATAATTAAAGCAAAACACTATAAACGTTCTTGATTGTGTTAACAGTGGAGCAGCCAATGTTTCTATCATTGCTCATTTTAATGGAAGTGCAGTATCAATGAGTATTAATGAGCTGAGTTTAATGCTATTGAACTTTTATTCTAAAAATGGATTAACATGCATCAGATGAATGTGAGTTTAAAATCTCTTGCAGAAGCAAAAATAATAAACTCACTGCAAGCTTCTTGGACTAAAATTTTTTTTTTTGCTGGCATTTAGACTTGAGGCTGAGATCTTTTGTCTGGTTAAAAGAATGGCTGCAACTTTTAAAGCTTTCCGAGAGCTGCTTTGGTGTTGTGGGTTGCTGCAAACTTTTTATTCCAAGCAAGTAGCCTGGTTTCCTGTGGCTCTGGGTTGGCACCCTGGTCGGTTTGAATTTGCGTGCTCCACTGCTTGCTGTAGAGGGACTGTTGTAATTGATGTCATTGGAGTCACTGAGCAGAAAGAGATCATAATTAAACTAACTTTAAATAAAAAACATATTTGAGGGAAAAATAACAACATTTTCCCCCCCGAATCCTCACGTTGGTTTCTTTCCCCCCTTTTTTAAATAATAAAATGTCAAGCATTCTGCAACTCCATAGCAAAATCAAAAAGCGAGTAGTTTATTTTTTTCAATTGAGGCCTGGAGTTGAGAAGGTTCAAAACATCAGCATCACAGTGACAAGTGACTAGGGTAGACCAGCTGGTTAACTGTTATTCAAGCAAACTTCCAAAATTAATAACTATTTTGGGTTGAAAAGTTAGTAGTTTCTGTTTGTAACTCCTTTGTCATGGATTAGGCTGATCTACAGCACCCTATTGTGACACCATCATATATTACTGCTTGATGTGTTATTAAAATTTTATTAGAAACTAATATAATTTTTCAAATTCATTATTCTATGAAATGGGACTCCAGATCTTAACACATCTACAGCTTAATATGACAGATATAAAATATGCAAAGGTAGTCTGTGCAAGATTTAGAACCATACATTCATTTGTAATTGTCAACTGAATTTCACAAAGATGTATTGTACTGAAGTTTGGATAAAAAGGATAGTACTGAACTGAGTTGGACTTCAGAGACCTAGGAGAGAAGGTCCTTCACTCTTAACACTCCTGTTCTCACTAACCCTGATTCCCTAATACCTCTAAATTAAAATTCTCATCCTAATATCTAAGTCATCTTTGAATACCTAATGTGCTTACAATTGACGTAACTTTCTCCAATCCTAGAATATTTGCAAATCTCCCCATTCCTCAGATTCATGGCTTCGTGTGCATTTCCTTGTTCCTTGTCCCTTTGTCCCTCTATTAGCCTTCAGCCATCTAGTCCTTGTGCTTTGGGATTTCCTTCCTAAAACCTTTGTCTTGCTACCTCTCCTCGTTAAGACCCTACATAAAAGCTTGGCTAAAAAGAGATGGGTTTTATTAGGAGATATTAACTCTCTTTGGATTTAGTAGCCATTTTTGTCTAATGACACTTTTTGTGAAGTATTCTGTCTGTTAAAATTGCTATATAAATGCAAGTTAGAAACATACACAGAAGCATTGCAAATAGGTGCAGGAGTGGCCATTTGGCCCTTTGAGCCTGCTCTGCCATTCATTATGATATGGCTGATCTACCAACTCAGTAATCTTCCTGCTTAACCCTGCCTCTTATCCCCCCCAATCCTTTGATCCCTTTAACCCCAAGAGCTATATCTAACTCCTCCTTAAAACATATAATGTTTTGGCCTCAATTGCTTTCTATGGTAGCGAATTCCACAGGCTCCCCACTCTGGGTGAAAGAAATTTCTCCTCATCTCAGTCCTAAATAATCTACCCCATATCCTCAGACTATGACACCTGGTTCTGGACTCCCCACCATCAGGAACATCCTTCTTGTATCTACCCTGTCTAGGTTTCTATGAGATCGTCCCCCCTCATCCTTCCAAACTACAGCAAATATAATCCTAATCGACTCAATCTCTCCTCGTATATCAGTCCCACTATCCCAGGAGTCAGTTCAGTAAACCTTTGCTGTACTCCCTCTATAGTAAAAACATCCTTCCTCAGTTAAAACTGCACACACTGTTCCAGGTGTAGTCTCATCAAGGCCCTGTATAACCGCAGCAAGACATCCCTGCTCCTGTATTCCAATCCTCTCACCATGAAGGCCAACATACCATTTGCCTACTTAACCTCCTGCTTAAAATCAATAAAGTGTGTAGATTATCCTTGTGTTAAGATCCAGGTAGAGACTGATCATTGTAAACAAAAAAAAACAATTTCCGGTGACTGGAAGGATCACATGACACAATTTCAGGTTTTAAGATTTTTATTTTAATAAACTAAAAGCAATGTTGTCTAAATACTTCAGAAGGCAACCGGTCCTCTAAACTACTGAAACAATCCCCCTCCAAGGTTATACTTTCTCTGTTAAATGGATACTTCAGTCTCTAGGAACTAGTCCAAAGCTATTCTCAATTCCTGACGACTTGTGTCTTTTCCCCTTTTCCAGCCAGTTAACTTGGACTGGCTGCCCTTATATCTCTGCAGGTGCAGACTGTCTGTTTCTGACATTCGGGGACATCTTAAAAATCACATAAGCCGAAACTACAATGACTTTGTATGGCCAATTGCTCTTTCAAAGCCCATTTCCATGGCAATGTAAATCACGTGGGCCCTTGTATCCAGATAGAAATTCTGATTACATATCTTCTAAACATTCAACTCCATTCTATCCAGGAATTTGGAAAATTTAAGGTATAACTGTTTATAAAACCTGACGTTCCTAACACCTCCCTGTGAGATTTCGGGATAAAGGGCAGGATTTTATGGCCTCACTCATCCCAAAACCGTAAAATCCTGCCCAAGGTCAATGGACCATTCCATGGTCCACCGCTCACCCGCTCCGATTCCCGTAGTAGGCATGACAGTAAGATTCCGGCATAATAGTCTACCCAGTCATCATAAATGCTCTAAATAATCCATGTGTGAACATTATCCACTTTTTCCCAGTAAATCAATTTGGGCCTATTGGCCCCATATCAACCAAGCCACTCGGGCTTGTTGTCAAGCAGAATTCACTACTTAATTTTACTTGAAATAGACACTGCCAAAACAACAATCTTACTAACTTCATATTTGTAATGCTGTAAACTAGTTTTGTGTACTTGTCATTTATGACAAGTATATGAAACTAGACTTGGATGGTGGCACAGTGATTAGCATTGCTTCACAGTGCCAGGGACCTGGGGTTTGACTCCCAGCTTGGGTTACTGTCTGTGTAGAGTTTGCACATTCTCCCCATACCTGCATGCGTTTCCTCTGGGTGCTCCGGTTTTCTCCCACAGTCCAAAGATGTGCAAGTTAGGTGAATTGGCCATGCTAAATTCTCCCTCGGTGTACGCAAACAGGCACCGGAGTGTGCCGACTAGGGGATTTTCACAGTAACTTCATTGCAGTATGAATGTAAGCCTACTTGTGACTAATAAATAAACTTTTAAAAATTATTACTGATTTAATAAGGAATTTTCTAAACTTCTGTGACAAATTTAGGCATAACATGACTAGAATCCTTTATTTTTCTCAGCATGTTTTATTTCCAAATCCCTATTTTATCACAATTGTTACATGCAGAAGGAGGCCATTTGGCCCATCGTGTCTGCACCAGCTCTCTGAATTAGCAACTCACCTTGTGCCATACTCCCACCTTTTTCCTGTAATCTTGCACATTAATCATTTTTCAGATAACAATCTGATTCCCTGCTGAATACCTTGACTGAACATGCCCTCACCATTCTCTCATTCCAGACTTAACCATTCGCTGTGTGAAAAAGTTTTGCTTCATGCTGCCTTTGCCAGGTACATTAAATCTGTGTCCTCTTGTTCTCAATCTTTTCATGAGAGGAAGCAGCTACTTCCTATTTATTCTTGTACACATCCCTCATGATTATGCAAATGTATATCAAATTTCCTCTCGGTCACCTCCAAGACCCAACTTCTGCAGTCTACCTTCCTAACTGATGTTCCTCATCCAGGGAACCATTCTCTGAATCTTTTCCTGCATCTCTCAAATGCCTTCATGTTTTTCTAAAGTGTCGCACCCAGTACTTGATGCAGTACTCCAGCTGAGACCGAACTAGTGTCTTAATACAAATTCAACATAATCTCTGTGCTCTTGTACTCTATGCTCTCCTAATGAAACCTGGGATACTATATGCTTATTAATGCTCCCAAACCTGTCCTACCATTTTCAATTATTTATGTATATACCCACCCAGGTCCCACTGCTCCTGCATCCTTGTTAGAGTTACATTTTTTATATTATATCTCCATGCATTTTTCCTACCAAAATGAATCACTTCACATTTCTCCACATTGAACCTCGTCTGCCACTTGTCTACCCATTCCACCATTCTATGTCCTTTTGAAGCTCTACGCTGTCCTCCTCACAGTTCACAATGCTTCCAAGATTTCAAGGTGGGAACCGGAACAACAGGCCAGTAAGTGCAGAGACCGGGGGGGGGGGGGGGGGGGAAGAGAGTGAGACTGACATAAATATAGTGCAGAGGGAAGCCACAGGGCTCAGTGGGACTGTAGGTCTGGCGTATGTTTGCTTCAATGCAAGAAGTATAACGGGTAAGACAAATGAACTGAGAGCCTGGATTACTGCATGGAATTATGATGTAATTGCAATTATGGAAACATAATTAAAGGAGGGACAGAACTGGCAGCTTAACATTCTGGGATATTGTTGTTTTAGACAGTATGGAGAGGGAAAAAGAGGTAGGGGAGTTGCATTGCAGATTAGGGAGCAGATCATAGCTGTGTTGAGGGAGGACACATTGGAGACATCTTGTAGTGAGGCATTATGGGTAGAGCTCAGGAATAGGAAGGGTGAAATCACAATGTTGGGAGTATACTATAGACCTCCCAACAGCCCGCAGGAGACAGAGGAGCAGTTGTATAGCTAGATACTGAAAGGTGCGGGGTAGAGAGAGGGGAAAAAAGCAGGGTAGTCGTGATGGGTGACTTTAACTTCCCCCATGTTGACTGAGAATCCCTTACAGCCAGGGGCTCGGATGGAAAGCAATTTGTTAGATGTGTTCAGTAGGGCTTTTTGACACAGTATGTTGACAATCCAACCAGGGAGGAGGCCGGGTAGTTAAGGATAAGAGTGGCCCTTGGGTGAAGGTGCTTATTGGGCGAGGGTCAATTACATCCAAATTAGACAGGAATTGGGGAATGTGGATTGGGAGTGGCTATTTGAGGGCAAATCCATGTCTGGCATGTGGGAGGCTTTTAAAGGCCAGTTGATTGAATTACGGGGCAGGCATGTCCCCGCAAAAATGAAGGATAGAAATGGCAGGATTCAGGAACCATGGATGATGAGGGAAATTGTAAGATAAGGAAGCATGCGATAAGTCCAGGCATCTAAACTGACAAAGCCCTTGAGGAGTACAGTGAAAGTAAGAAGGAACTTTAAACATGGAATTAGGAGGGCTAAAAACGGCCATGAAATGTCTTTAGGAAACAGGGTCAAGGAGAATCCCAAGTCTTTTTTATGCAAGTATCAGGAGAAAGAGTAAGCCCACTCAAGGACAATGGAGGGAAGTTATGCATGGAACCACAGGAAGTGGGTGAATTCCTTAACGAGTACTTTGATCAGTATTCACCAAGGAGAAGGGCATGAGGTCAGGGATAGGTGTGTGAGCGGTCTAGTGAATGTCAATATATCGAAGGAGGAAGTGTTGAGTGTCCTAAATTGCATTAAGGTAGAGAAGTCCCTGAGGCTGGATGGGATCTATTCCAGGTTACTGCAGAAGGCAAGGAGAGAAATAGCTGGGGCCTTAACAGATAACTTCACATCCTCTTTGACCACAGCTGAGGTTCCAGAGGACTGGCGAATAGCCAATGTCCTTCTCTTGTTTAAGAAAGGAAGCAGGGATAATCCAGCAAATTATAAATTGGAGAGTCTGACGTTAGTGGTGGGGAAGCTTTTGGAGAAGATACTGAGGGACAGGATCTATGCCCATTTGGAGGAAAATGGAATAGTTAATGACAGGCAGCATGGCTTTGTACAGGGAAGGTCATGTCTCACCAACTTGATTGAGTTTTTTTGAAGAGGTGATAAAGATAATTACGGTAAGGGCTGTGGATGTAGTTTATATGGACTTTGACAAGGTCCCACATGACAGACTGGTACAATAACTAAAATCCCATGGGATTCATGGTAGGCTGGCTAGATGGATATAGAACTGGTTTGGTTACAGAAGACAGTAGCAGTGGAAGGGTGTCTTTCAGAATAGAGATCTGTAGTTAGTGGTGTTCCACAGGAATCAGTGCTGGGACCTCTGTTTTGTAGTTTGTGTATATATAAGTGATCTGGAGGAAAATGTAGGTGGTCTGATTAGTAAGTTTGTGGATGACACGAAGACTGGCGGAGTTACTGATAGTGCTGAGGATTGTCAAAGGATACAACAGGATATAGATTGGACTCTTGGGACCGAAATGGCAGATGGAGTTTAATCCGGACAAATGTGAGGCGATGCATTTTGGAGGATCAAGTTTGGGTATAAGTATGAAAGTATACTGTAAATGGCAGAACCCTGAGGAGCATTAACATACAGAGGAATCTGGGTGTGCAGGTCCACAGTTTCCTAAAAGTGGCAACACAGGTGGCCAAGATAATTAAGGCATGTGGCATGCCTGCCTTTATCAGCTTGGGACATTGAATACAGGAATTGGGAAATCTATGTTGCAGCTATATAAAACCTTGGTTAGGTTGCATTTGGAGTATTGCATGCAGTTCTGGTCACCACACTCTCAGAAGGATATAGAAGCTTTGGAGAGAGTGCAAAGAAGGTTCACCAGGATGTTGCCTGGTCTCAAGAGCATTGGCTGAAGAGAGGGATCAGAGGTGAGCTGGCAAGGTGGTTACAGAACTGGCTCGGTCATAGAAGACAGAAGGTAGCAGTGGAAGGGTGTGTTTCTGAATGGAGGGCTGTGACAAGTGGCGTTCCTCAGGGATCAGTGCTGGGACCTTTGCTGTTCGTAAGTTTGCGGATGACACAAAGATCGGTGGATTTGCGGATAGCGATGAAAACCATCAGAGGATACAGCAGGATATAGATCGGTTGGAGGCTTGGGCGGAGAGATGGCAGATGGAGTTTAATACAGACAAATGTGAGGTAATGCATTTTGGAAGGTCTAATAAAGATAGGAAATATACAGTAAATGGTAGAACCCTTAAGAGTATTGATAGACAGAGGGATCTGGGTGTACAGGTACACAGGTCACTGAAAGTAGCAACGCAGGTGGAGAAGGTAGTCAAGAAGGCATACGGCATGCTTGCCTTCATCGGCCAGGGCATTGAGTTTAAAAATGGGCAAGTCATGTTGCAGCTTTATAGAACCTTAGTTAGGCCGCACTTGGAATATAGTGTTCAATTCTGATTGCCACACTACCAGAAGGATGTGGAGGCTTTGGAGAGGATACAGAAAAGTTTTACCAGGATGTTGCCTGGCATGGAGAGCATTAGCTATGAGGAGAGGTTGGAGAAACTTTGTTTGTTCTCACTGGAATGACGGAGGTTGAGGGGAGACCTGATAGAAGTCTACAAGATTGAGGGACATGGACAGAGTGGATAGTCAGAAGCTTTTTCCCAGGGTGGAAGAGTCAATTACTAGGGGGCATAGGTTTAAAGTGCGAGGGGCAAGGTTTAAAGGATATGTACGAGGCAAGTTTTTTTACAGAGTGTGGTGAGTGCCTGGAACCATTGCCAGGCGAGGTAGTGGAAGCAGATACGATAGTGACTTTTAAGGGGCGTCTGGACAAATACATGAATACAAAGAACAAAGAACAATACAGCACAGGAACAGGCCCTTCGGCCCTCCAAGCCCGCGCCGCTCCCCGGTCCAGGATTGAATCCTGAATCCAGGATCCCCGCCCAATTTTCCAGCCTATCTACATACCAATATCCTATCCACCGAGCTGTCCCTCACAGCTACGATGCTTTGTTCATCACAACCTATTAACTCACCCCCACCCCCCCATTCCAGACCATGTGATCTCCAGGGAGAGGCGAAAACCCAGAGTGAAAACCCCAGGGCCAATATGGGGAAAAGGAATCTGGGAAATTCCTCTCCGACCCCCTGAGGCGATCGAAACGAGTCCAGGAGATCACAATGGCCCTGATCGGAAAATGCTTCCCAACCCTAGTCATTTCCACTTCCACGAACACCATATGAATTCCCTGCCCCCGAGACAGGCTCCCAACTATCCGCAGTCTCGCTCTGTACTGGCACCAGCAAGATGATCATAGAATGAAGCCTTGAAACGAGAAACAAGGAACAATTAGCCCGCGCCGCTCCCTGGTCCAAACTAGACCACTCTTTTGTATCCCTCCATTCCCACTCCGTTCATATAGCTGTCTAGATAAGTCTTAAACGTTCCCAGTGTGTCCGCCTCCACCACCTTGCCCGGCAGCGCATTCCAGGCCCCCACGACCCTCTGTGTGAAATATGTCCTTCTGATATCTGTGTTAAACCTCCCCCCCTTCACCTTGAACCTATGACCCCTCGTGAACGTCACCACCGACCCGGGGAAAAGCTTCCCACCGTTCACCCTATCTATGCCTTTCATAATTTTATACACCTCTATTAAGTCTCCCCTCATCCTCCGTCTTTCCAAGGAGAACAACCCCAGTTTCCCCAATCTCTCCTCATAACCAAGCCCCTCCATACCAGGCAACATCCTGGTAAACCTCCTCTGTACTCTCTCCAAAGCCTCCACGTCCTTCTGGTAGTGTGGCGACCAGAACTGGACGCAGTATTCCAAATGCGGCCGAACCAACGTTCTATACATCTGCAACATCAGACCCCAACTCTTATACTCTATGCCCCGTCCTATAAAGGCAAGCATGCCATATGCCTTCTTCACCACCTTCTCCACCTGTGACGTCACCTTCAAAGATCTGTGGACTTGCACACCCAGGTCCCTCTGCGACTCTACACCCTTTATGGTTCTTCCATTTATCGTGTAGCTCCTCCCTACATTATTCCCACCAAAATGCATCACTTCGCATTCATCAGGATTGAACTCCATCTGCCATTTCCTTGCCCAAATTTCCAGCCTATCTATATCCTTCTGTAGCCTCTGACAATGTTCCTCACTATCTGCAAGTCCTGCCAGTTTTGTGTCGTCCGCAAACTTACTGATCACCCCAGTTACTCCTTCTTCCAGATCATTCATATAAATCACAAACAGCAGAGGTCCCAATACAGAGCCCTGCGGTACACCACTAGTCACAGGCCTCCAGCCGGAAAAAGACCCTTCCACTACCACCCTCTGTCTTCTATGACCAAGCCAGTTCTCCACCCATCTAGCCAGTTCTCCACCCATCTAGCCACCTCCCCCTTTATCCCATGGGATCCAACCTTTTTCACTAGCCTACCATGAGGGACTTTGTCAAACGCTTTACTAAAGTCCATATAGACAACATCCACGACCCTTCCTTCGTCAACCATTTTGGTCACTTCTTCAAAAAACACCACCAGGTTAGTGAGGCATGACCTCCCTCTCTCAAAACCATGTTGACTATCGTGAATGAGTTTATTCCTTTCTAAATGCGCATACATCCTATCTCTAAGAATCTTCTCCAACAACTTCCCCACCACGGACGTCAAGCTCACCGGCCTATAATTACCCGGGTTATCCTTCCTACCCTTCTTAAATAACGGGACCACATTGGCTATCCTCCAATCCTCTGGGACCTCACCTGTGTCCAGTGACGAGACAAAGATTTGCGTCAGAGGCCCAACGATTTCACCTCTCGTCTCCCTGAGCAGCCTTGGATAGATTCCATCAGGCCCTGGGGATTTGTCAGTCTTTATATTCTCTAACAAACCTAACACTTCCTCCTTTGTAATGGAGATTTTCTCCAACGGTTCAACACTCCCCTCAGAGACACTCCCAGTCAACACATCCCTCTCCTTTGTGAATACCGACGCAAAGTATTCATTTAGGATCTCTCCTACTTCTTTGGGCTCCAAGCATAAGTCCCCACTTTTGTCCCTGAGAGGTCCGATTTTTTCCCTAACAACCCTTTTGTTCCTAACAGATGAATAAAATGCCTTGGGATTCTCCTTAATCCTGTCTGCCAAGAACAAATAGGATGGGAATAGAGGGATATGGCCCCTGGAAGGGTAGGGGGTTTTAGTTCAGTCAGGCAACATGATCGGTGCAGGCTTGGAAGGCCGAAGGGCCTGTTCCTGTGCTGTAATTTTCTTTGTTCTAAACTAGGATTGTTTTCACTGGAAAGATAGAGGCTGAGGGGAGACCTGATAGAGGTCTACAAAATTGAGAGGCATAGGGTGGATAGTCAGAGGCTTTTTCCAAGGGGGCACAGGTTCAAAATGAAAGGGGGAATGTTTAAGAGAAATGTGCAGGGGAAGTTTTTCCATGCAGAGAATGCTGGATGCCTGGAACATGATGCCAGACAAGGTGGTGGAAGCAGGCATATTAGAAACATTTAAGAGGCATCTGGATGGGCACATGAATAGGGAAGGAATAGAGGGATACGGACCGAGTAAGGGCAGAAGGTTTTTTTAAGTTGGTGCATCATGATCGGCACAAGCTTGGAGGGCTGAAGGGTCTGTTCCTGTTTTATGATCTGCAGATCTTAAAATGCACTCTGCAAACCAAGTCTAGATCATTACTAAAAATCAGGAAGAGCAATGTTCTCAACACTGACGATTTGAGAACTCCACTAAAATCTCCCGTCAATCTTGAAAAATATTCATTCTCTTTCTTAAAACTTGGCCAATTTAATTTCATTCCATGAACTTTGGTCAAATGCCCTTTCGAAGTCCATGTACACCACATGGTCAACATTACCCTCACCAACCTTTCCTGTTATCTCTTCAAAAATCACTTGCTATTTATCAGTTAAATTGCTGATCCAACTGACTTGCAGTAATGCAATCATAGAAGTTGATGAAAACGGAGTTTTGAAATGACTACTGTCGCTACTGCAAATTCTGTTGACGGGATTGAAAATTATCACTCAAGTAGAAAAGGTGATTTTTAGTTTACTAATTACAGTCATTTTCCTTTGGGGTTACAATACCTTCAGAAACATCTGTTTTGTTTCTTCACTATGTCATAAAGCTTAACACCAGTTAAATAGTTTTTTTCTTGCAAGCCCATCCTCGTAAAAGTAATGAGGCTTTTTGCGCAATACAAACAGTACTTAAATTTAATACTGTTTGCACTTAAGATATCTGTGCCTTTTTAGAGATAAAGGTAAGGAAAGAGATCATTTTATCTGGGGAACATAGCATCAACTGGTTATTCCTCCTCACTGATGGACCCAGCTGTGATGATATACATGCCTGTTTCTGATGTTTTAGTGTATACGAGTGTACTTCTTAGCCCCTCTGTTCCAGTGCTCAGATATTTAGGTGACATTTGTTCTCTTCCATCAGCTCTGGCTCCTGCAGTTGATTTTTAAGTTTGTAACTGTCAGATCTGATTGTTGCTGATTTTAAAATCTGAGACCACTCTGCAGATTTGGTACAAGATGAGATTTAAGGTCGGCATTGAGAGGTCTGGGGTGAGGCCAGAAGGGTGAGCCACCATTTTTCTCTCCGTGTTGGAGAAACACAATGCATTCCAGTCAACTGTTAATCTGTTTGTCCAGCAGAAGATACTTAAATAGCAAATGTTGTTTCTGACTACTGACTTGAATGCTGGTTTCCACTACTGATATTTAAAACTGGACATAAAGGTTAAGGTTTATTTATTATTGTCACAATTAGGCTTACATTAACACTGCAATGAAGTTACTGTGAAAATCCCCTAGTTGCCACACTCCGGCGCCTGTTCAGGTACACTGGGAGAATTTAGCATGGCCAATGTACCTAACCAGCAGGTCTTTTGGAACCCGTGCAGACATGGGGAGAACATGCAGGCTTTGCACAGGCAAAGACCCCAAGCCAGGAATCGAACCTGGGTCCCTGGCACTGAGGCAGTAGTGGAAACCACTGTGCCACCGTGATGCCCAGACATTAGCCCAGCAGGGTGGATAAACAAGTAACTTGCATTTATCTGGCACCTGTTAATGCAAAATGTCTTGGCACTTCTCACCGGTGTAAGAAACAAAATGGATAATAGACAACTGAAAGAAGGTGGGAAGACTAATAGATTGATCAATGCTACACTCACCACTTAAATTGTCCCCACTTATCTCATACAGCCACCCATATCAACAGCGGATAAACCCTATTAAGCACATCTACCATTTTGAGCAGTTATTCACATCTCATTGAAGTGCAATTCAGTTGCCTGTGATTGTGGCTTATCTGCTTACAAGGAGAGAACAATGGAGAGGCAGAAGGTTTTAAGGGAAGGAATTTCAGAGTATTTGGTCTAAATGGTTGAAATGATGGTGAGGTGAACAAAATGTGCTTACTCGAAGGGTCTGGGTTCAGGAGATTGGAAAAATTTTGTTAAGTTATAGCACCAGGAAGACTAGAAGTGGGATTTTCTGGTCCCACAAAGTGACTCCTGGTGGTGGTGTGAGTGAGCCATGCAAAACACCATTTACTTTGGCAGAACCAGAAGATCTTGCAGGTGGCCAATGGTGAGCCACCGCCAGAAAACACACAATGAGAATTTTATATTACAGGTGAAGAGGGCCCAAAAAAAATTGGTTGCGCAAAGACAGACATGAGCAATGGCTGATGTGGAATAGACAGGACTGTAGAATTTTGAATGAATTAGTGTGGAGATGGGAAACTGGCCAATAAAACATTAGAAAAGTGTAAAAAATTAAGGGGCAGAGGCAACGATAGATTTAGTGGATATTTGGTAGATTTTGTAGATGATATCATAAATAAGGAGCAAGAGTGATCCATGCACCCTCTCATGCCTGCTCCACCATTCAGTGAGATCATGTGCCCTTAACTCCACTTTCCTGCTGTTCCCATAACTCTTGTCTCCTCAGATCAAAAATCTGTTTAATTCAGTGTGTTGAAACTTATACCTCCAGTAGAAAAGGTGATTGGTGTTCATCAATTAGTCATTTTCCTTTGGGGTTGCAATAACTTCAGAGTTCACCTTAACACCAGTAAATAGGTTTTTTGAGTCCTAGCTGTATATCTAATCAGGCATTTCGTGCAATTCAAACAGTACATAAATTATTATTTGTACTTGAAATGTGCCTCTTTGGAGCTACAAGTAAGGACATGAACCTTTTCTGTAGAACATAACATCAACCAATTTCCAGAATATATTCAATGACCTAGCCTCTACTGCTTTCTGAGGAAGAGAATACCAACTCTCTTCAAGAAGAAATTCCTTCACCTCTCCATGTCAGATGAGAGATCCCTTATTTTGAAATTATGCTCCGTAGTTCCAGATTATTCACAAAGGGAAACATCCTCTCTACATCTATCCTGTAAAGCCCCCTCAGAATTATATGTTTCAATAAGATCACCTCTCATTCATTCATCTAAACTCCATTGAGTATTGGTTCAACCTTTATTCATAGATATCCCTGTGATCAGCTTAGTGAACCATCCATGAACTGCTTCCAATGTAAGTATATTCCTTAAGTAGGGAGACCAGAACTGTACAAAGTACCTGGGTGTGATTTTAGACTAAGCCTTGTACAAGTGTAGCGAGACTTGCTTACTTTTACGCCCCATTCCCTTGCAGCAAAGGCCAACACTTCCCAGTTACTTGCTTTTCCTGCATGCTAACCTTTTGTCATTTCATATACTAGGACAACTCGGCTTGAGTTTGAACGTGATGGGATTGCAAACAATCTGGCTCTGACTAAGATAGTGACTGAACAGAGAAATTGGTCCTGTGTGAGGGTACTGAGCTAAATCTGGTCACTTTGGCCTTCATACTCTGGAGGAAATTACTGCTCATCTGAGGTTGCACAAGTAGTATGACAGCACTAGGAGGTGGTGGAGAAATAATTGCGTGTAATCAATGTACATGTGGAAGCTGACTCTGGATGATATTACCAAGGGCAGTGTGCAGATGATAAAGGCAGAGCATGGACTTTAAGGGATTCCATAGATTACTGTGCAGAAATGGGAAAAGATGTCATTGATAGATTCAATTCAGAAAGCTAAAAGAGAACAAGAAGAGCAGTCCCATTGCACTGACAGTGGAAGTGGATGGCTTAGTTGACTGCCAAGCCTGCAGATATAGAAGCTGAATAATGCATGTGAACAATCTAGGCCTCTGTTCAGGGGGGCAGTTTTTGAGACATGGAAATCTATTGGGATTCAAATAGATTTATGGAAGAATTGTGCATGAATTTTGGAGAAAGCATTTTTAAGGGAGCTTGACAGCAGGAAACAGGACTGAAAATTGAAGTGAGAATTTAATTTTGAATATTGTAGCCCTGGAGGAACAATGTAATAGCCAAGAAGAATATGCCTATTGAAAAGGAAAAAAAAGAGTGGGTGCTGAAGGTGAGAATTTTGGTGCATAGAAGTATTGTAATAGTGACCTGAATTAATTTAAAGCACCATATATGGAGATTATCTGAGATTCTACCTGATGAAGATCGTAGTTCAAGTTATGAAATCATGCCAAATAAATATTTGTAATATTTTCACATTAGCTGTTTCAAATTAACATTTAACTGCTCGTTAATTTTGTGTTCTGTTGCTCAAGTAATGAGATTAGAATTACTCAAAGTTCTTGTTATAACCTGTTTTCAAAAGCAACTGAGTAGCTGCACTGCAAATATTTTGCTTGCTGACAGTACATTAAATGCACAGATGAAATCTGTTCATCAGGTTTTGGTTAGAAGTTACAGAAACTGTCAGTTGTAATATCCTTTTTTTTCTAAAAAAAAGAGCTGCAGCGTGCTTGACGACAATTAAATTAAGATTTGTCTTTAACACACATAGACATCTCAAAGTGATGCACAGCAATGTAATCAGGCAAATTGACATTGAATCAAAGAATGAGCCGTGATGCGAGGTGACTTAAGTCGAATAGGTTTTAAGGAAAAAAGGTTTAAGAATGAAATTTTATAGTTTAAATGGCTGAAGGCAATGCCACTAATGATGGGACAATAAGAGCTAAAGAGTTAGAGGAATGCAGATTTCTTGAGCATTGTAGGACTGGAGGAGGTTAGCAAAAGGAATTCTAATCCTCATATTCAAAAGTGATTTGAATATGAGGATTAGAATTTTGGGTTGGAAACATTGTGTACTGGGAGCCGATGTAGTTCAGCTAGCAGAAGGATTGATGATTGAAACTTATCCAAGCAGTAGTATTTTGTATCAACTAAAGTTAATGGGTATTGGAATCTCCGAGCCTCAACGAGAGCACTGAAATAGTCATGTCTGGAAGTGACATTGTTATGGAAGAGGGTTTCAGCAGCTAATGAGCTGAAGAGGACAATTAGCCAGACAGGCTTCGGTATGGGTGGCACAGTGGGGTTAATACCTGGATTCGATTCCCGGCTTGGGTCACTGTCTGTGTGGAATTTGCACATTCTACCTGTGTCTGTGTGGGTTTCCTCTGGGTGCTGCGGTTTCCTCCCACAGTCCAAAGATGTGCTGGTTAGGTGGATTGGCCATGCTGGGTTGCCCCTTGGTGTTGGGGGAGGGACTGGCTAGGATAGATGCATGGGATTGTAGGGATAAGGCCTGGGTGGGATTGTGATCGGTGCAGACTCAATGGGCTGAATGGCCTCCTTCACTGTAGGATTCTATTCTATGAATAGCAATATGTCACCTTCCATATGTCAGATTTCTGTCAAAACCATGATATAATTGGAATTATCTGTCATAAAGTCATGGATAATAATGGCTTTGTTGGTGAGTGAATGGACATGGAGGAAAATGTGGAGATGTGCAGCAGTTGTTGATCCACTGACTGAGCCCAGTAGGAGCGATGTGGATGGATGAATGGAACAGTAAGTAGCTTGGTGAGATTAACCCCAGCAGCTGGGAGGTTGGGAAGGGGAATGTTGGGGTTGACGCTCATAAAGGAAAAAGAGACTAATATCTCAATAGATCTTTTGGAAAATGTTGCAAGGTATATAGGCTAGTTATGGGATTTGGCCCTAGGACAGTGATAGGTGAGTAGAAAAGCAGAGGAGTTGTGATAGGGATTGTGGGGGAGAATTACTTGAGGAAAATAAAATCTAACATAACTCAGTTACAGAAAGGAGTGGAAATGAGAGGAAGGTCCAAGTATCAAGAAGGGGAAAAGGAAAGTTAAGTTATTGGGCTTGGGTGTGCAATGGTAGATGTACTGCACACACAAATGGGATTCAAGTTGCATGCTCTCCTAACTTTTTTACATTGCTTATGTCCTCATTGTAAACAAAGGATAGGGAGGAGAGAATATGAACAAGTTTAAAGTTAAAATCAGAGGTCGAGTCATGGGATGCCGTTGACTTGTCAAGTTAGACATGGAGCATAAATGTCCATGTTCAGAATCACAACTGTCAGTGGGCAGACTACTGGAGGTTGTCCAGTGGGAAATGGAGATATGAGTATGACTTTGGTGATTAGCAGTAGACACCAACTGATCCAGTACTGAAGTAGAAGAGGGAGAAGCAGCTGGAGTGAATCCCAAAAGCTGACAGCATTAAAACCCAGGAAGCCAAATTATTGTGATGGGTAAAATCCCGCAGGATCAGTGCAGAATAGGAAATTATGGAGAGATACAGAAGGCAGATGTGAAGTTCTAAAGCACAAGTGGATTCACCAGTTATTGGAAGCAAATGAAAGCGACGAAAGTGAAGGTAATTCTAAGCACAATCCCTGGGGGTGAACAAGCCAAAGCAGATCCAACCTGGATCAGCATCGAGTGAAAACATCATACCAAAGGAACAGAAAACTAATGACACAGAAGCAGGCCAGATACTAGAATAGAGGCAGCCTAGCCCATACAGCTTCCATAGAAAGTAGCAACACTGATGGAGGTCACTATGACACACAAGCCAATGGAGAAATGGACTTCAGCCCACAAAAGAATGGATTTCTGCTAAGGACCCACAAAGTAAAGCAGAGAAACTAGCAGTGCATTGCAGTACGGTCAGAAGCTTTGTTGGTATCTGTAACTGGTGGAGATACGGGCTGTAGAAAAGTTGAAACAACATGAGTTGCAGAACAGAATCATGGCAGCTGAGCTCGGGTATAGTACAGCAGATTCTACCAAAGAATCCAAAAGTCTGAAGTCAAATTTGAACCACATTCCAGCTGTTGAATTATGTAATAAAGCCAAATGACAGCCTTTGTTCCTTTTTAAATGTTTGATAAACTGTGGAATTATAAATCATTAGCATAAACTTCTTTCTCCAACCCAAATACCCGTACTATAACGAATAACTCCGGCCATAATGTACTACTGTAATTGTAATATTGGACTTGAGAGTTATGCATTTTCTGTTACACAAAACTGAAACATTCTTTAAAAAATACAAGCAATTCTAAATCTGTTATAACTGAAAATGTTGCTCTCTTAGTAGGAATTGCTCATTTAGTGCTGTAGTTAATTTGTATAAGCAGGTTACTTACCATTATTATGAAAGGCATTTTATAACTTTTTTTGGATGTTAATTAAATGATTGCTAAATCAGACTGAAAACAAAAATACCACAAATATGTAACGGAAGAAATTATATTTGACAGCTGTAATAAATAATTGTTATTGTTAGGTAATTTACGATTCATTCATGACTTGGATTGTTATGAGTTCACACCCATTTGGAAGTGTATTTATTCGAGCAATTGTACAAGGGAGGCTTCTTATAAATGTGTTCAGATCTTTTAGCTGCAACTGGGTTTCCTGTATGGATTCAGAAATGTATGCTTTCCTGTCAGGATGGGGACAAAACTTCACATGTCAACCTAGCAGCTCTTCCTGTGTGCTTGAGACTTAAATGTTTCCAACTGTATAAACAGCACCAAGATCTCACCTGTTCATTGAACAAATGATCATTTGTGTGGGAAGTAATGTGTTCTGTCTTACATTGCGAGAGCTTTTCACCAACATGTTAATTTTATTTGATTTTGTTTTGTCCTGTATGCTGCATACTAGCATTTCATAGTGAGAATAGTATTATTTGGTATTTTAAAGTGAAACATTACACCTCATTCAGATATATACTCTTCCTGTCACCTGACTATAACTGTAATCTGACATTAAAATTGTATAAGGCCGCCCTCTTCCTGTCATGCGATGCAGAGATATGGCAAAACTGTAGCCATAATACTATTAAGGGAAAATTGGAAGATAGAAACTTCTGTAGAACAGGAAAACCTAGAACTAGCAAAAAGAATAAGGCTGCATTTATTTCTAAATTGTGTTAATTGAGAGAGCAAAACATGATCAAATTAACAATATTGTAAATTAATAAATTGGCTCAATCCATTGGACGGAGTCTAACTTTGTAACAAATTCCTGGATGTTTGTGCAATATGACTGGTTTGTCTGTCACGTTGTCTTGTATGAAGGATAGCTTATCTTGTCCTTTTTATTAATATTTTAAATGCACTATTATTCCAAACAGTGCTACTTCAAGTAAGAAATTTCATACTGAGCATGCACTGCAAATTTGCAGACCAGATAGAGGTGGACATAATTAGATATGTTGAACAAGTGGTTTAGAAACTTGGGTTGAAAGTGATGAATTTGTGGATAGTAGTGTTACTGTGTGAGGTGCAAGGTTGAATAAATGGATGTTCAAATTGTGATCTGCATTTTAATGAGGTCAGCATTTTTTGGCTTTGTTGGATTGTGATAGAACTACTGTGTGGCCAGCATTAATTTTGTTTCCTGTCTAATTGAGCATCTTGATGGTAAAGTATTTTCAAAATTTTGCAGCTCTTATTATGTGAGACGGTGGTAACTCAATAAAAACTTAGTTCAGCAATAATAAGCAAATGCAAACTTTAGCTGCAGTCTCAGTCAGTAGAAAAAAATAGGTAATGTAAGTGAAATCCACTGAGGAAATGGCAAAGCTTAATATTATCAACTAATACAAATTACATGGACGCAATGGGCCTAAAGACTTCCTGCTGTGCCATTACCATTCTTTGACTAATTAGAGACTATTAACCAAGAAATTAACACTGGCTTTTGTTGTTCTGTTCTCTCTCTTGTGGTAATGCAGAATTAGTGGCAGGACATTTCTTTGAAAACTATTATCTACCAATAGTTAAAATTGAAAGTCTTCAAAATCCTCAGCAGTAGATACCTCCTGTTTGTCATTCACAATTCCTTGTGATTGCCTAAATGACAACTTGGAGTTTAGCACTCTTCTCGACAATGAGGCCTGAAACTTGGCTCATAGTACAATATTACTTTTTTTTAAATATTGAAAACTTCTACCTCTCTGAATAGTACTGATGACAGTAACCTCAGTGTGTCAATCTATACTATAACCCTTTTTTATCCTGAGTGGCCATTTCAGTCATTTAATAGTTAAGTCTTGGTTGCTACTCGAGAGCAGTGCACTCAAACTGATACCTCAAAGCTCTGACCAAGGTACCACAGACCTGCTTGGGCTTGTCAATTTTTTCGTTCTGTTGCAGCATCTGCAGTAAATAGGAACTCTGTTGACATTTGAGGTTTTAAGATGGGCATTTTCTTGGTAGGGTTATTTAAAATCAAATTAAGAAATCCACTTGAATTCTGTGATTTGTTTAAAATTACTGTAAAATGTTACACCTCATGGGTGAACTTTCCTTCACCTTCCATCCAAAACTGGATGAAGCCAAGGCGCATATCCATATAATGCCAGTTTCTATTTGTGGTTTTAAAGATATACATTTAAAATATTTTCATTTGCTTTCAAAATATCTAGTTATTGCTGCCATAGTTGACAAAATGGTTACTCTTTACATTCTGAGGTCAAGTTCTGCCTATTTGTATCATTAAAACATTCTTTATCCAGTGAAATTTAGACATTTTTAGTCATTGCAAACTAATAGATTCAATGTCACAAACATGTGTTCAGTATAACTAAAATAGTTCTGAAAACTTGCCGCAAAATTGTGTAAAATGTTTTTGGTAATTCCTGTTTGTACCATGAAGTAGAGCAAATCCTTGGATCATGCATTCTCGCAATTTTATACCTTAATATTCTTAACAGCAATTTAATATACTTTAAACAGTTATCCAAAATTTAATTGCATGCGTATATACTGCTTGGCATTTTGTATAATGCTCAAAATCTGTTGGCATAAAACAGAACATGTACCTTTTTTAAAGCAGAGATTTGCACATTCACTCTCCTATTTATTTTAATTTGGCACATATCTTCACAGTAGCATTAGAAACACCTATAGAAAAATACCTTTTGTGAAGAGAATTCTTGGAAAATGGTTAGAGTATATAACATAGGGTAATATTTTAACCGTACTCTATTCCTAATGTAGAACGTGACATGCTTGTAATGTAGATCAGAGCATGGGGGTCATTTTCTCTATCTAAAATGCTTGTAACAATACTATTTATTGTAGGCATGTGACTTTTATACCAGAGGCCTGTGCCTGTGTATCTGAAGTCTCAGCTTGATGTTTGTGGAGGTCGCAGATCCATAACTCGTGGCTCAAAGACTTCACAGCATTTCAAGCCAGAGGGTTCCCTTTTTTTTCTAAAAGTCAGTCTTTTAGGTCTGTCATCTGTCTTGGGCTGTTCAGGATAAGAAACTCAGTTTAGAGCAACAACTGGACCCCCTAGCCGCAGGGGGCCTGGTGTTTGGTGCCCCCCTCACCCTCTGTTTATAATATTCTTGGTAGGTGAAAATGGATGATAGTCCCTGTCTGGGGAGCTAAGAAAATGAGTGGTTGGAAGTACCTTTGCCACAGAAACACTGGCTCTAGCAGAAGCAATAGATATGTGATTTTACTTATAAATGTTTTAAGGGAAATCTTATACAAGGAGAATTCTGAGAATAGTTTGCCTGTTGTAATAGTTACTTTGTATCAAGTTTCACTTGTGCTTCAGTTCTCTATATATTTGAGTTTCAGAGAGCCAGCACAGGCAAGACTGGCCAGGTGGTCTTTTCATTTCCCAACAGGGTGGCTGAAGCAAAAGCAATCAATAATTTCAAAAGGAAATTGGATAGGCATTTGAGGGAAGCAAACCTCTCTGGCAATGGGGATCAAGTGGGGGAATGGGAAAGACTGAATTTCTCTGCAGGGAGCCAGCATGGATTTGATGGGCTAGTGGCCATCTATGCCATAAATGATTCTCTGCCAATGTTTTGCCATTCATAGAGCATTATTTTTAATTTTGTTCTTGGGATATAGACGTCTCTAACAATTGCCCTTGAGAAGGTGGTGGTGAACTGCCTTCTTAACCATTATAGTCCATGTATTGTAGAAACACCCACAGTGCTGTTAGGGAGGGAATTCCATGATTTTGACCTAGCAAAGTGAAGGAACAGTGATATGTTTCCAAGTCAAGATGGTATGTGACTTTGAAGGGAACTTGCAGGTGATTATGTTTCTATGCATCTGCTATTCTTCTCCTTCTAGGTGATAGATTCCATGAGTTTAAAGTGCTGTTGAAGGAGCTTTGGGTTGCTGCAGTGTAATTTGTAGATGGTACACACGCTACCACTGTGTGATGGTGCAGGGAGTGAATGAATGTTAAAGATGGTGGTGCCAATCAAACAGACTCCTTTGTCCTGGATGGTGTCAGGCTACTTGTTGTTGTAGCTGCACTAATCCAGGTAAGTGAAGAGTCTTTGCATTTGTAATCTCTGCTCTTTTCTCTGCATTGGCGGAAATTTTCCAATGATAATCTCGGGGAAGCCACGAGAGAAACGTTTAAGATAGCTTGCATTTGAGTAGAATTTTGGCATAAAACATCAAACAGACACATGGTAAAGATTCAACTATTTTCTGAGGTAACTGGTGAACAGAAAAGTACATAATATATATTGTTGTGTGTCTTTAAGCTTCTGAACTAGTACTTGTCATTTCGTCCCTTGATTAATCCTGCTCAGCAAAGAGCTTTGTCTGTGCATAGATGTGTGTTGTTCTCTCAGCTGCATCAAAATGTATTAAGAGCACGTGGCAATATTGCCCCCTGAATTTTGTAAACCAGATTTGACATGCACTTGGTTTACACTACATGCCTTGACAACCCAAAGTGGGGTTAGTCTATCCATCAGGTTGTCTCATACTCTACAATGGAAAAGGGAAAATCCCAAGGGAACCGAATAGTGATGCTGCAGAGATAAACACCAAGTGGAGAAGTACTACCTAGAAACTATCATCATGAAAGAGGTAGTGTGGGCAAGTTAATGGGGCTAAAGGTAGACAAGTCTCCTGGTCCTGATGGAATGCATCCCAGGGTACTAAAAGAGATGGCGGGAGAAATAGCAAATGCACTAGTGGTAATTTACCAAAATTCGCTGGACTCTGGGGGTTCCCGCATATTGGAAAACAGCTAATGTCTCGCCACTGTTTAAAAAAGGAGGCAGACAAGAGGCAGGTAACTATAGGCTGGTTAGCTTAACTTCTATAATGGGGAAAATGCTTGAATCTATCATCAAGGAAGAAATAGTGAGACACCTGGATATAAATTGTCCCATTGGTAAAACACGGCATGGGTTCATGAAGGGAAGGTATTGTTTAACTAATTTGGTGGAATTCTTTGAGAACATTATTGCAGTGGACAATGGGGAACCTGTGGATGTGGTGTATCTGGATTTCCAGAAGGCATTTGACAAGGTGCCGCACCAAAGACTGCTACATAAGATAAAGGTGCACAGTGTTACGGGTAATGTATTAGCATGGATAGAGGATTGGTTAACTAACAGAAAGCAAAGAGTGGGGGTAAATGGGTGTTTTTCTGGTTGGCGATCAGTGACTAGTGGTGTGCCTCAGGGATCAGTGTTAGGACTGCAATTGTTTACAATTTACATAGATGATTTGGAGTTGGGGACCAAGTGTAGTGTGTCAAAATTCGCAGATGACACTAAGATGGGTGGAAGAACACAGTGTGCAGAGGATGCTGAAAGTCTGCAAAGGGATATAGATAATCTAACTGAGTGGGCGAGGGTCTGGCAGATGGAGTACAATGTTGATAAATGTGAGGTCATCCATTTTGGTAGGAATAACAGCAAAATGGACTATTATTTAAATGGTAAAAAATTGCAGCATGCTGCTGTGCAGAGGGACCTGGGTGTCCTTGTGCAGGAATCTCAAGGAGTTGGTTTGCAGGTGCAGCAGGTAATTAAGAAGGCAAATGGAATTTTGTCCTTCATTGCTAGAGGGAAGGAGTTTAAAAACAGCGAGATTATGTTGCAGCTGTATAAGGTGCTGGTGAGGCCACACCTGGAGTACTGTGTACAGTTTTGGTCTCCTTACTTGAGAAAAGATAGACTGGCACTGGAGGGGATGCAGAGGAGATTCAGTAGGTTGATTCAGGAGTTGAGAGGGTTGGCTTATGAGGAGAGACTGAGTAGACTAGGGCTATACTCATTGGAATTCCGAAGAATGAGGAGAGATCTTATAGAAACATATAAGATAGAAGCAGGGAAGTTGTTTCCACTGGCGGGTGAAACTAGAACTAGGGGGCATAGCCTCAAAATAAGGGGGGGCAGATTTAGGACTGAGTTGAGGAGGAACTTCTTCACACAAAGGATTGTGAATCTGTGGAATTCCCTGCCCAGTGAAGCAGTTGAGGCTACTTCATTGAATGCTTTTAAGGTAAGGATAGATAAATTTTTGAACAGTAAAGGAATTAAGGGTTATGGTGAGCAGGTGGGTAAGTGGAGCTGAGTCCACAAAAAGATCAGCCATGTTCTTATTGAATGGCGGAGCAGGCTCGAGGGGCCAGGTGGCCTACTCCTGCTCCGAGTTCTTGTGTTCTTATGGCGGTGTTGGCTTGGAGCAGGATTTGTGATAATTTGCTATTAAAATTTCATCTTAAACAAATGACCATTGAAAATAAAGAGTTGTTTCCTTATGTTAAAAGCAGCTTTTTGATTTATAGTGGATGGGAAAAACATTTTAAGATACATTTTGCCTAAGGTCTCAATCTTTCCAAATTCACCAGGGATGTGTATGTTCTCCTCCCCCCTCCCCCTCAATCTCTCAGCAGGATAACCACAACTTTATCAGCTATGCTATTGAAAGATTTGGTAGCATGAAAATTTCACATGAATACTGAAATTGATCACAACACCACCACATACTAAGTGTGAGTGTGCACACAATATCTTGGATTCATTATTGTTAACTTGCTTCATGCTGACTCAAGTTGAGAAAGTAATTTATTGGCTACTATTGACTTTGCAATGCCTAACTTGCACAACCTTTACGTGGCTGAGCACTTGAAATGTCATCATAATCAAGGCAATGGTGGGTTTAGTGTAGTTTTGTTGGTACAAACTCAATGGGCCGAAGGGCCTCTTCTATACTGCATGACTCTCATGAATAGTGCTACAATTTGGAAATAAACTGGTAATGTGAAAACAATTGTGTGTAGCTGGTATTGACTGCATGATATTTTATGTGGAGACTTCATTTTAAAGTTGTTTGTTTTTGATCATTAAACAGTATACACAAGAAAATCTAGATGTTGGAGTATTGTCCACAGTTCCAATTTCCATCTTTTTTAAAGAGAAAATGGGGGTGATCTTGCCATTGCGGCAGGGCGAGCTGATGAGATCGGGCGAGAGGCGAGAAAATCGGGTTCACGCCTGATTTCTTGCCTCATGATCTTACCGGCATCGGATATCCGGCGAGGTCAGCCTTTCAGCACGAGGTTGAATAAATTATGTTAATCTAATTTTAATATATTTTGCATGTGTTTAGTGAGCCAGGACTCATTCATCCAGGCTCACTTGGTTCTGTGGCACCTCCGGGAGAAGTTCTCTCCAGCAAGAATCATAGCTGGTCCCCAGCAACTGGGACCAGATGTGTTGGCTTTGTCAGTAGAACCGGAGGCCATTGAGGCCCCCCCAGGGAGGTTGGGGGCAGGGGGTGATGCTCCTTGGATAGTGCCAGCTAAGCACTCTGGCATTGCCCACTGCACCTATTGGAGTCAGAGCCAGACAAGGGTGGGTGGATTGGTGGTGGGGAGGGGGGGACCATTGCATACTCTGCACAGCAATTGGGGGAGGGGGGGTATCATAAGTCAATTGCACAGGACGGTGGGGAGGTCAGTCAGTCCAACCAGGTGGGGTGCGGGTTGTGGTAGGCCGTGGGCCCCTGCGATAGCTGGGGTGGGGGGATTGTGAGGCTTGCGTCAGGCACGGAAGCTGGCTGAGAGCAGCAGAGGCTCTCAGAGCAGAGGGACCTGCGCATGCGCAATGGTGCCCTCTGCTGCTCTCAGCCAGAGTTTGGCCAATTTAAGCCCCTCCCCTCCCCCTACAAGTCAGAAAAGGTTTTTGAGGTTTTTTTAATGCATCAGATAGCAGATTTGGACTCTCCCAAAAAATGGATCAGAAACTTCCTGTTTTCACGCTCGTCTTAGACTTCGAATTTCTTTCGTAAGATTGCCCCCGGTGTGCTGGGGTTCTGGATCTGAACCCAAGGTATATTTTGAAGCCAGACTAGAGCCCAATAATTTTTCTATTTTGGCATAAATGTGAAGATAGTATGCTTCACTCCAGGAGTAATTCTACTGACAAAATTAGGGACCTTTTATCAAAATTAGCTTTATTCATAACAGTTTAAATATTACTCTAACAAAATGTGAAGTAGCTTAACAATTGAACAAAGTTGGAAAAACTAAGTAAAACAACTCTTTTTTTTTAAACTCATCACTATTTCAGTTCGAAGTAAGCAACATTTCCTCTTAGACTTAAAATGCTATTTTAAATGTACTGTAAACCTAGGCATACTTGCAATAAATTGTCAACAGTCTTGAAGCTTTCAGAGAGGTTTTGATTTTCAGAGCAACTTGCAGACTTCTATCTTTAAACAACCCCAACCAGAAGTTGAACAGAGCTGTTTCCCTGCTACATATTTAGCTCTTCCTATTAACCACTATCACTTGACCCTGTATACCTAAACCCACCTTCCATTCCTTTAATCGAAAAACCCCAGGGGACTTGTTTTTGCAAACAAGAGTCCATGAGCCCTCTCCTCAGTAAACACTATGACTAAAATGAGTAATTATCCTGCTTTCCCAGCATTTGAGCTGTATTCCCACAGACATACGACTGCCTGTAGAAAAAAACAGAATTCTAAAAGTCCCTTTTTAAAATATAAAATATATCAATAGCATAGTATCTTCAAGTGTGAAGATGCAAGAAATATTCACAAGAATATGAAAGGATGTACTTGGCTGGAAAAACTGAACATGCTGGTACGCTTTCATTAGAAAAGAGAAGGCTGAGTGGGTGACCAATTGGGGGTTCTTAAGATAGTGAAAGCGCTTTATAAGGTAGATGTAAAGAAAATTTACAATTTATGGGGAAGTACAAAACTAGACATAAGATGGTCACAAATAAATCTAATAGGGAATTCAGGAGAACCTTCTTTACCCAAAAGAGCAATATGAATATAGAGCATCTTATTTAAGGGGAATGCAAAGTATGCACATGAAAAATAGAAAGACATGCTGATTGACTGAGATGAAGTAAGGTGGGAGGAGAATAGTGTGGAGCATAAACATAGGTCAGATGGACAGAATAGCCTGCTTCTGAGCTCTACATTCATTGTAAATTTTGGATATATTGCAAGAACTTCATGTGAGGGGCTACGGAGAAAGCGACTGGTTGATTTGCTAAATAAATGAAAAAATGAGCCAGAGGCACTCCGTAGGAATTTTTGCATCATTTTAGTAGTTGTTTGCACATAGTCAAAATCTAATAGCGCTTGTTTTAAATTATACGTTACCCTCTTTTGCATGAACTGAATCACTTGAAAAAGCAATTATCAGGTTACAAATTTACATCCTCAAATAAAATAATTGAGGCAGCACGGTGACAGTAGTTAGCACTGCTGCCTCAAGGCATCCAATTCCGGCCTTGGGTGACTGGAGTTTGCACATTCTTCCCGTGTCTGCATGGATTTCCTCCACATGCTCCAGTTTCCTCCCACAATCCAAAGATGTGCAAGTTGGATTGGTCATGCTAAATTGCCCCTTGGTGTCACAAGATGTGTAGGTTAGATGGATTAGCCATGGTAAAATGTGTGGGATTGTGGGAAGAGGGCCTGGGTAATAGTCCATGCAGACTCGATGGGCTGAATGGCCTCCTTCTGCATTGTAGGGATTCTATCATAATTAAGATGGCAAATATTTATTCTGCACTTGATTTCAGCCTATGAAATTCGGACAAATGTTTGTATTTATTCATTTTGACTCCTGATTTGGCTGTTAAATTCCATTTTATATACTTTTTAACCATAACCCTCAAAAAAATCTCAAGACTCGTGTCCCTCATTATTGAATGCAATTATCTTATAAATTGGACATACAAGTCTTTTTGTATTTAGAAGGATTTATGACAGGATTGCCATCTTCTTTTCCCACTTCTAACTTTGTCAGTGTTAAATACAGAAGACTTGAACAGATAAGTGGAAGACGTCTTCAGAAAAGGACATTGTGTGCAGAATAGTTTTGTTCCACTGATTAAATTGAGAAATATATTTTTAGTTCATTTCTTTTTATGAATTTTTCCAAGTCCATCTGCCCTACTTTATTTTAATCTTGCTGACCTATTTTCTCCCCCCCCCCCCTTTGCTGTTATCCTATCATTTTCTATTGCAAATTAATAAAACTTTTATACATCAATGCAAATATTAAGAAATCCAACTGTTTCTGAAATATGGATGAAATGGGAGATAGCTTGTTACACCAGCACAAACTTGTTGAGCCAAATGGCATGTTGCTGTGATGAAAATCCTTGACTCTACTTCTCCTGAAAAGCAACAAAATAAAAGAAGCAAACCGAATTCCAACCTGTTCATTCTTGCGTCTGTTGACTATCTTAAAGAAACATTTTACCTGCTCGTTTGGGTATTGTATTAAAGAATTTGGATTTATTTTATTTCAGCATTGTATTTGATTAAAGTTGAGGAGATGTAAATGAAATTTGTCAGTATGTTTTTGTCACATTCAATTCTGGCAAAAGAGGAACAGCTGCATTATTCCTTAGGAGCACTTTGTGATACCTTGCTGCTTAAGCAACATTCAGTTACATTCATATTGCTTTGCAAAATGCAGTCAGGTGATGAAATCTCCATTCTTAACTGAAAGCATTCTAGGTTATATCCATTTCAAAAAGTCACCCACTCTAATCTTGAACATGCATTTTTCTCTAGCTTCTCTTCCATGCCCTCTTCAAGCTAAAATCGTCAATGGAATTCATCTTCTGCTCTTTGATCCTATTGCTATTAAATTGTTGAACATCTTACTTCTGAGGCTCAGGCTAGATCCAGTTGTTCTTGGACAAGCTTCCAAACTTAAATTTGGAAAAGGTGATGAATGCCCACTTTTATATATAAGGAATATGTTAAAGGGAGTAAAAGATTTAGAAATACTTGCTCAAGGCTGAAGGTGTATCAGTTTTTAAGAATGTAATAAATTACAAGTATAAATCTGAAACACTGAAGTATTTTGTTCTCGTACATGCCTCTTTTTAAATGATCTCAAGGTTTTGTTTTGTCATCTGTTCCTCAGATATGCATCGAATTTGATCCAGAAGTGGTATTTGCAAAGAGTGGAGGGTTTTCCTTTGGATATTGTGTCGTACACTTCCTAAATATGTCAAATGTTGTGTGTTTTGAACATAGCATAGCTCATCAGGTTTAGGTTTGAGAACTGAGTTCTAACTCCTATTTGGCTTTTAGGAAGGAAAAGTATAGCATTTTGGAATAAAGTAATCATGGCGCACAATCTGCTTCCTAGGCTCTTGCTGGCTGAAATATCCTGCATTTACAGTTAACCAATAATAAAAGTTAGGCACGCTTGATTTTAGGAAGTAAACTTTTCTCATGATTGGCACCAGGAACCTTATGATGAACTTTGTCCTACATTGTGACCTCACAGCAGACAGCATTTATCTGTCTGTAATTAGGTGCAACTCTCGCTGTAATTTTAAAAATTGACGTTTGATAAGTTGTTCCTTTTGCCGTACCAACATTTTGGCAAGTAGTCACAGGAGCTGGAAGTTTTGTCTCTGGTTCTGTGCCATTTAATGCTTGGATCAAAAATGGCAACCAATGTCTTATGAGCATTTTACTTGGAAATATTTGATTCTTCAAATTTACATGGAATTATTTTGCATCAATAAAACCTTCTTTTGTACCCAGGTTTTGTCTCTTTTTTAATTTTGATGTTCAATACTAAATGCGAGTGAATTAAAAATTTGGTTGAAAACTGGAGACCTGATGATGATTATGAAATTGAATGTTAGGTATATACACATAGAACATAGAACAGTACAGCACAGAACAGGCCCTTCGGCCCACGATGTTGTGCCGAGCTTTGTCTGAAACCAAGATCAAGCTATTTCCTCCCTATCATCCCGAAGTACTCCATGTGCCTAGCCAATAGCTTCTTAAATGTTCCTAAAGTTTCTGACTCCACTATCCCTGCAGGCAGTCCATTCCACACCCCAACCACTCTGAGTAAAAAACCTACCTCGGACATCCTTCCTATATCTCCCACCATGAACCCTATAGTTATGCCCCCTAGTTACCGCTCCATTCACCCGAGGAAATAGTCTTTGAACGTTCACTCTATCGATCCCCCTCATCATCTTATAAACCTCTATCAAGTCTCCTCTCAACCTCCTCCGCTCCAAAGAGAAAAGCCCAAGTTCCCTCAACCTTTCCTCATAAGACCTACCCTCCAAACCAGGCAGCATCCACGTATAGTGACCACTATGAAGGAGGTGTGGACTAGCCTCAAAGGTCTGGTTGCTTTTGAATATTGAATTGTGGGATGGTTTGGGATAGATGATGGTGATTGAGTGATAAGAATGACTTGCATGATGTAAGATATTGACACGCTAATTATCTAGTGCAGAGTTTCCCACCGTTTGGACCTCCCAAGAGTACTGACGGACCCCTGAGAAACATTCTTATTATGTTGAAGGGTTGTTTTTGCAGAATGGGTACAAACATACAAAAACAAATTTATATCAGTTATTATAGCCCAATTCATTGCTGACACCACAGGGTCATTTTCAGTATCACTGCCTGGGCTGCATTGTGTCAAAGCACATCATCATCCACACTTTTTTTTTGAACCCTACCCAATTTGGGTTCATAGGGTGGAGATTCACCACCAAGCTATGTGCACTGCCAATTTGAAATCGTATTAGTATTCCCTCTGTGGGCTGCCACAGTCACATGCCTGTTATCACTAATGCTTCTGAGTTCCTTTCACGGTTCAGACATTAGATTTGGCTTTTCACATGCTGTTTTTCACAAGTGTGATTTAATCAAGTTATGCTTCATATACTAGGCCAAACTGGGTTCTGCAAAACCCTGGGGTTCCACAGGAGACATCCTGAGGTTCGCTGGTAACACGAGGGAGTATAATATCATCACTATCACAGTGACATGGTTGAGGGAGGAGCAGGACTAACAGCTCAATATTCTGGGTTATAGAATCTTCAGGTGAGACCCGGGGAGGGAGGAGGAGGAGGAAATGTGAAAGAGAAGGTGGTGTTGCATTATTGACCATGGAATCGATTACTGCAGTAAGGAGCAATTATATCTTAGCAGGCTCTTCAATTGAGGGTGGAACTTGAAAACAAAAAGGGGGGCAATCATGTTGCTGGGAGTGTATCACAGACCCCAAACAGTTAAGGAGGGGTAGGAGAGCAGATATGTGGGCTAATCTTAAAGAAGTGTAAAAGTAATAGTAGGGGATTTCAACTTCCCCTGTAGTAATTGGGATGGGCAAAGTGTGAAAGGCTTAAAGGGGATGGAATTCTCAAAGTATATCCAGGAGAGCTTTTTGAGCCAGCACATAGAAAGTCCTACAAGAGAGGGGGTGGTACTGAACCTAATTTCAGGGAATAAAATGGGGCAGGTGGCACAGATGTCAGTGGGGGAGCATTTTGGTGATGGTGACCATAATTTGGTAATGTTCAAAATAGACTAGAAATAGAGGTTCTGAATTGGGGAAGGCTGCTTTTTAATATGATAAGACAGGATCTGGCCAAAGTCGACTGGGAGCAGCTACTTGTATCCGTAGTGGGAGTCATTCAAAAAGGAAATGGAGTGTGTACAGGGCCAACATGTTCTGTAAAGGGTGAGACCAAAAAGTGCAGAGAACTCTGGATGTCGAGGAATATACAGGATTGGATAGGGGGGGGGGGGGGGGAATGCTTATGGCAGAGACAGGGGGCTCAAAATAGTGGATGCCCTAGAGGAGTATAGGAAAATTAGAGTGAAGAGGGTGAATAAAGAAAACACTGGCGGGCAAGATAAAGGAAAATCTTAAGGTGTTGTCTATGTATATTAGGGACAGGAGGGTAACTAGGAAAGAGTAGGAGCCAAAGTGGCAATCTGTGTGGTCAAAAGATGTAGGTGAGGTATTAAATGAGTATTTTGGATCTGTGTTCACTATGGAGAAGGGCGGTGCAAGTAAAAAAGATTTTGGCAAGCTTAAGCTTTTGGGAACAATTCTATAAGTTTCAAGATACTTGTAGAAAAGGATAGAAGTATTCTCAGAGTGAAAGTACTAAACTGGGGGAAGGCTAACTATGACAGTATTAGGCAGGAGCTAGGGAATGTAGACTGGGAGCGGCTGTTTTAGGGTAAATCCACATCCAATATGTGGGAGTCTTTTCAAAGTCATTTGACAATTCAGGACAAGTATGTCTCTGTAAAATTGAAGGATAAAGATGGCAAGATTTGGGAACCCTGGATGACCGGAGAGATTGTGAGCTTAGCGGAAGAGAAGAAGGAGGCATACATAAGTTTCAGGAAATTGAAAATGGATAAGGCTTTTAAGGAATAAAAAGGTAGCAGGAAAGATCTTAAACAAGGACTTAGGGCAAAAAGGGGCCATGAAATGTCTGGCAGGCAGGATTAAGGAGAATCCCAAGGCTTTTTATGTTTATATCAGGAGGAAGAGGGTACTAAGGAAAGGGTAGGTCCCTCAAGGACACTGGAGGGAATTTGTGTGTGGAGCAGATGAGGTGGGTGAGGTCCTTTTTAATGAGTACTTTGTATCAGTATTCACGAAGGAGAAGGATGTGGTGGATGGTGAGTGTAGAAAAGAGGATGTTGAGATAAAAAGGGAGGAGGTATTTAAGGTGGACAAGTCCCCAGAGCTAGATAGGGTCCATCCTAGAATACTGAGAGGTGAGGGAAGAAATTGCTGAGGTCGTGACCAAAATCTTTGTATCCTCTTTAGTCATGGGCAAGGTACCAGAGGATTGGAGAGTAGCTAACATTGCTCCTCTGTTTAAGAAGGGCAGAAGAGACAATCCGGGAACTTACAGTCCTGTGAGCCTTAAACCAGTGGTGGAGAAATTACTGGTGAAGTTTCTTAGGGGCATGATGTACTCACATCTGGAAGCGACTTTAGGCAGCATGGTATTGTGAAGG
Source organism: Mustelus asterias (assembly GCF_964213995.1). Classification (NCBI taxonomy): domain Eukaryota; kingdom Metazoa; phylum Chordata; class Chondrichthyes; order Carcharhiniformes; family Triakidae; genus Mustelus; species Mustelus asterias. The sequence goes on along the minus strand of NC_135811.1, from coordinate 81,445,785 downwards.
GGAGGTCGTGTCTCACAAACTTGATTGAGTTATTTTGAGGAAGTGACAAGAAAAATTGACCAGTGCAGAGCAGTGGATGTTGTATATATGGACTTTAGTAAAGCCTTCAGTAAGGTTCCTCATGGCAGGCTGATACAGAAGGTGAAGTCATATGGGATCTGAGGTGAGCTGGTAAGATGGATACAAAACTGGCTTGGGCACAGAAAGCAGAGAGTAGCAGTGGAAGGATGCTTTTCTAACTGGAGGTCTTGTGACAAGCTGTGTTCCACAAGGATCAATGCTGGAGCCTCTGTTATGATTTGGAGGAAAATGTAGGTAGCCTGATTAGTAATTTTGCAGATGATATAAAAACTGGGGAAGTAGTGGATAGGAGGGGGATTGTCAGAGGATATAAATTGGCTGGAGACCTGGGCCGAAAGATGGCTGATGGAATTTAACCCAGACAAATGTGAGGTGATGCGATTTGGAAGGTTTACTGCAGAAGGAAAGTATACAGTAAATGGTAGAGCCCTTAGAAATATTAACATCCAGAGGGATCTAGGTGTGCAGATCCACAGTTCCCTGAAGGTATTAATTCTGGTGGACAAGGTGGTCAAGAAGGCGAATGGCATGCTGGTCGGGGCGTTGAGTATAGGAATTGGAAAATCATGTTGCAGCTGTATTAGTCTTTGGTTAGGCCGCATTTAGAGTGTTGTGAACAATTCTGGATGTTGACGCATTGGAAAGGGTGGAGAAGAGATTTATCCAGGATATTCCCTGGTTTGAAGGATATGGACTATGAAGAAAGGTTGAACAAACTTGATTGTTTTCATTGGCGCGTCGGAGGATCAGAGGGACCTGATAGCGGTTTACAAGATTATGACCGGCTTTAAAGTTTATTTATTAGTCACAAGTAGGTTGACATTCACACTGCAATGAAGTTACTGTGAAAATCCCCTAGTCGCTGCACTCCGGCGCCTGTTCGGGTACAACTGAGGGAGAATTTAGCATAGCCAATTCACCTAACCTGCACATCTTTGGGCTGTGGGAGGAAACTGGAGCACCCAGAGGAAACCCATACAGACACAGGGAGAATGTGCAAACTCCACACAGACAGTGACCCAAGCCGGGAATCCAACCCGGATCCCTGGCGCTGTGAGGCAGCAATGCTAACCACTGTGCCGCGTGGATAGTCAGAGTCTTTTTCCCAGGGTTGAAGGGTCAATTACTTGGGGGCATAGGTTGAAAGAGAGCGAGGAAAGTTTAAAGGAGATGTAAGGGCCAAGTTGTTCTCACAGGGTGGTGAATGCCTAGAACGTGCTGCCGGAGGAGGTGGTGGAAGTAGATTCTGTAACAACATTCAAGAAGCGTCTGGATAGATGCATGAATAGGCAGAGAATAGAGGGGTATGGACCACATAGAGGCAAGAAAATATTAGATTAGAGAGGTGACTGTGCCAGCACCGGCTTGATGGGCCAAAGGGCCTGTTCCTTTGCTGTACTGTTCTTTGTTCTTAAAAATGGATAAATCCCTAGGCCCAGATGAGATCTATCCTCTGCTGCGGTGTGAGGCAAGGGAGGAGATTGCAGGAGCTCCGATACTAATTTTCAAATCCTCTCTGGCCACAGGAGAGGTATCAAAGGACTGGAGGAAAGTTAATGTGGTACCATTATTCAAGAAGGGAAGTAGAGGGAAAAAAACAGGTAATTACAGGCCAGTAGAGGTGTAGGGAAATTATTGGAAAAAAATTCTGAGCGACAGAATTAATCTCCAGTTGTGGAGGCAAGGATTAATCGGGGATAGTCGGCAAGGCTTTGTCAGGGGGAGGTCATGTCTAACAAATTAGACTGAGTTTTTTAAAGAGGTAACTAAGTGAGGACCATGCAGTTGATGTAGTCTACACTGACTTCAGTAAGGCTTTTGACAAGGTCCTGCATGGGAGACTGATGAAGAAGTTAGGAGCCCATGGGATCCATGGCAGTTTGCAAATTGGATCCAAAATTGATTTAGTGACAGGAGGCAGAGGATGATTGTCGAAGCTTACATTTATAACTGGAAGCTTGTGTCTAGTGATGTATTGCAGGGATCAGTGCTGGTCCCTTGCTGTTGGAGTGTACATTAATGATCTAGACATGAATGTGGGAGGTATGATCAGTAAGTGTGCAGATGACACACACATTGGTGTGCGATAAAGAGCGAGGGGGAAAGCCTTAGATTATAGGAAGATATAGACCAGATGAGCAGAACAGTGGCAAATGGAATTTAACCCTGAGTAGTGTGAGGTGATTGAATTGGACTAACAAGGCAAGAGAATATACAATGAATGATAGGACACTAGTCCAGAGGGCGAGAGGGATAAGCTAAGGTGGTTAAGAAGACATATGGGATACTTGTCTTTTTATATAGCCATGGTATAGAATACAAGAACAAGGAGGTTATGATGGATCTGTAAAAAACGTTCATCAGGCCACAGTTAGAGTACTGTGTGCAGTTCAGGTTGCCACTCTGTTGGAAGGATGTGCTTGCACTAGAAAGGGTGCAGTGGAGATTCACAAGATGGGCTGAAACATTTTGGCTATGAAGAGAGGCTGGTTAGGTTGCGGTTGTTTACCTTGGAGCAGAGAAGGCTGAGAGGGGACCTGACTGAGGTGTACAAAATTATGAGGGACATTTAAAGGGTAGATAGGAAGAAACATTTCCCCTTAGTAGAGGGGGTCAATAACCGGGTGGTATAGATTTAAGGAAAGGGGCAGGAGATTTCGAGGGGATTTGAGGAAAAATCTTTCACCCTGAGGGTGATAGGAATCTGGAACTCACTGCCTGAAAGGGTGGTTGAAGTGGGAACATTCAAGAAGCATTTAGATGAGCACTTGAAACGCCATAGCGTACAAGGCTATGGACCAAATGCTGGAAAATAGGATTAGAATAGATAGCGCCGATTTGAAGGGCCTCTCTGTGCTGTAAATGTCTGACTATGTATTTGTCAATACTGAAAAGGTTAACACCAGAGACAAACTAGCTATCTGTCAATTAATTTGTAGGCATGTCCTCCAAGTTTATCATTGCTATCATCTCAAAACCAAACTGCAGTCCCTCTCGTGAGAGAAGTAGGTTAATTCTTGGGCAACTGATTCATGATAAGCACAGGTTTTATATAATATATATAAAATTGCAATTGGCCGAACATTTTTTCCCAATATTTTAGCATGTAACCATTGTGCAAAATTGATTTCAAATGTCTTTGCCCAACTCAAGCTGATTTCTTTTGATAGTGTTAGCTCACTGCCTTAGTTTGTACTGAATTTTCTATCCTTTCATAGGATGCGGGCATAACTGGCTAAGCCAGGATTTATTGTCCTTGGGAAGATTGTGATGAACCATTTTCTTAAAACACTACAGACCATATGGCGTAGATACGCCCACTGTGCTATTGGGAAAGGAGTTCCAGGATTTTGACTCAACAACAGTGATGGAATAGCAATTGTTAGGAACCAGATTAGAAACTCCAAGGTATATTATGAAATTGGCCTAGACTCCGACTATCTTTTTTGACATTAGTGCGAGCATAAAGTATTTTGCTTCAGGTGTGATTCTATTGACCCACTAGGAAGCTTTTATTAAAACAAACTTTATTTAACAATACAGTTTGACTATAACCAAAAGGAATTAGTGCAACTTTTGAGATACTTAAACATGACAAGGTATAATTTTTAACTGCTAACTATCTCTATTATTTCCAGTTTAAGCAATATTCCCCATAGACGTAAACTCCTCTTCAGCATCAGTTAGCAAAACATACAGGCTTATGTGAGTTGCTAGTCTTCCAGCCTTTTACCACCTCTGGACAGAGAAAAAGAGACGCTTGTCTTCTGACTCTCAGACAGCAGTCTCCAGAGAAAGACCGATCTATCTTCAAACAGCAGAACTCCAGAGAGAGGGAGGAAACACCTTGCCTTGGCAGATCCCAGCAGACAACTACTTGTCGCTCTGAAGACCTAGCTTTGCCCATTCACATGACTTTCTCATGTCAATCAATCCAATTAAACCCGACTCTGAAACCCCAGGCGACAACCCTAAAAATAACAAAACTACATTAACTCATTAAAACACCCCAATAATCTGCATGTTCAGCACATGGGCTGCGAGTTGTAGACAATCGGCATCTTAATCCGAGTTTGATGTATAAAACAGTCCCCTCACAAGAAACATGACACAAATATATTTCTTAAAGGCACAGAATCATCACACACTTATGATTCCAAGTCAGGATGGGCGTGTGACTTGGAGGGGAACTTGGTGATGATCTCATGCATCTGCTTGCCCTTCGAGGTGGTAGAGATTGCATGTTTGAAAGTTGCTGTTGAAGGAGCCTTGCTGAGCTGCTACAGTGCATCTTGTATATGGTACACTCTGTTGCCACTGTGCATCAGTGGTAACAGGAGTAAATGTTGAAGGTAGTAGCAGGGTGCCAATCAAGTTTTGTCTTGAATGTTGTTGGAATTGCACTCCTCCAGGTAAGTGGAGAATATTCCAGCACAATCCTGATTTGTGCCTTGTAGATGGTGGACAGTCTTTGGGGACTTGAGTTACTTGCTGCAGAATTGCCTGCATCTGACTTGTTTTTGCAGTTACAGTATTGATGTTTCTGGTCAATGGTAATGCCCAGTATGTTGGTGGATTCAGCAAAAGTAATATCAAGGGGAGATGGCTGGATTCTTCCTTGTAAAAGTTCCTGGGGCACTAGTGGCATAAATGTAATTTATTAAGCCTGAATGTTGCCTATGCCTTGCTGCATTTGGGCACTGCTTCAATATGTGATGAGTTGCAAACGGTGCTGACGGTGTAGAACTTCAAAAAGACATAAGCAAGTTGGTGGATAGGTGGCAGATGAAGTTCAATATGTAGAAATATGAGATGATAAATTTTGATAGGAAGAACATGGAGTGACAGTAGCAAATGGCACAAATTTTTAAAACATGCGGGAGCAAAGGGACCTGAGTGTCTGTGCATCAGTCATTAAAAGTGGCATGACTGGTTGAGTGAATAGTTAATAAAGCATACAGTATCCTCAACTTTAATAATAGGGACATAGTGCAGGAGCAAGGAGGTTATGTTGAAAGGTTATGTTATGTATAAGGCCTCCGCCGGAGTACTACGTACAGTTCAGGGCACCACATTTTATCAAGGGTGTGAAGGCTTTAGAGAGAATATAGAAAAGGTTTATGCAAATGATTCCAGGGGTGAGAAACTTATGTTATGAAGATGGATAGAGAAGTTGGGATTTTTTTTTCCTTGGAGAAAAGAAGGCTGAAAGGAGATTTGAAAGAAGTATTCAAAATCTCAAGGGCTTGGACAGGGTAGATGGGGAGGAACTGCATCCATCGGAGAGAGGATTGAGAACCAGGGGCATGGACTTGAGATCAATCAGTTAAAAAAAAGCAAAGATATTGAGAGAACTTTTTCACACAGCAAGTAGTTGGGGTCGGGAGTGCACTGTCTGAGCATGTGGTTGAGACATTCAAGAGGGAATTAGATTAGTATCAGAAACAATGTCCAGGGTTACAAGAAGAAGACAGGAGAGTGGCAGTAGGTGAAATGCTCATTCAGAGAGCCAGTGCAAACATGATGAGTCAAATGGCCTCCTACTGTGCAGTAATCAATTGCAATTTCCCACCAAGTAATGTACTCTTATGGAAAAAATCCTAGACAATTTAATCACCAATAACAGCAGCATGCATTTGTATCACGCCTCTTATGTGCAGCAGAAGACGTCCCAAGGCATTTACAAAAATAAAAGGAACAGTTGCTGAGTCATGGATGTAAGGGTTGCCAGGGGATACTCGAGGCCAGATTGAAAAGATGGCTTTTATGAAGGTTTTTAAACAAGACCATAGGGTTTTTAATTCTGATGTTGAAATTTAATTCACAGGATGTGGCTATCACTGATAAGGCTCAATCAATGTTCCTTTTTTAAAAATTTGAATTTATTTAACTGAGAGCTCCTATAAGTTGTTCATGCACACAGCATTTTGTTTTTAAAGAAGTTGACTTGTGCACAAGGGCTTCTGTGTTCTTTTGGGAAGATTGATCTCTGGTTGCTCTGAAAAGCAGGTTATGGCGGTACCCTTGAACCATTTCAGTCTTTATAGCAGTTTGATAACAAAGTGGCTTACTAGACCATTTCAGGAAGACCGTTAAAGTCAACCACCTGATGTGGGACTGGATTTTTCATTTTGGTTAGACGGAGTGAAATTTATAACAGGTTGCCTAAGAATATTCCTGAACTAGTTGAACAACTGGTTGAACAGTTTGAATAGCTGTTTCTTAAAAAAAAAGTTCAAATCTCAGACTGCCGTGGTGGGATTTGAACTCTTCTGCCCCTGTATCTGACCTTTGGCTCACTCAGAAAAGGGAATTGCATGGAGGTCATCTGGGCTGATGACATTTTGGACACCTGTGGATACATCTTTCAGCTTTGCACTGGATGTACAGAATTTGTAAACAGCTGATTGAGGGATTTCTCAGCTTTATAGAAATCATAGCATCCTATAATGCAGAAGTAGGTCATTTGGCCCATCGGGTCTGCACCGACCACAATCCCACACAGGCTCTATCCCCATAACCCTATGCATTTACCCTAGCTAGTCCCCCTGACACTAAGGGGCAATTTAGCATGGCCAATCCGCCTAACCTGCACAGCTTTGAAATGTGGGAGGAAACCAGAGCACCTGGAGGAAACCCACACAGACACCGGGAGAATGTGCAAACTCAACACAGTGACCCAAGCCGGGAATCGAACCCGGGTCCCTGGCGCTGTGAGGCAGCAATGTTAACCGCTGTGAGGCAGCAGTGTTAACCACTGTGCCACCGTGTCGCCCTCTTGCAATTCAATGTATTTTTCTACTTCAAAATTTCCTGTCCCAGAAGACGTTAGAAAATGTAAGGATATCAAAAATGCAACATTATTTTATATAGGAAAAGGTGTTGGCTATTCAGTTCCTCAAATCTGTACCCTTTCACTATTGCAGGCTGACCTGCATCTTAATTTCATGTATCCCACCTTTTATTTGTAACTTTTAATATCCTCACAGAAATTCTCATTTTATTTAAAGAATGCATGGGTCAGAATTTTTACTTTTGGTGACAACTTGACCTTCCTGTCGGTATATTTTTGTATGATTAATGTAAATGGATAAAGTAAGTGCTAGAGTAATAACTCCCCACAACTTGTTTACTTACAGTAAGGTTTAATTCATACAAAAATATTTGATTCTTTTAAAATACATTGAGTTGAATACCAGAGGGAAATGCTATGTATGATGCAGTCAAATCAGCTGACCACTGTCTTTGAGATCCATGAGCTTAATTGTAGTTTTTGCGATCTAAACTCCAGATTTTAGTGGTGCAAGATGAATGTATTAATTTTTTAATCTTCTAAGGAATTCCATTGATTCCTTACAGTGCAGAAGGAGGCCATTCAGCCCATCAAGTCTGCACCCACCACAATCCTACCCGTAACCCCATGTATTTACCCTGCTAGTTCCCCTGACACTAAGTGGCAATTTAGCATGGATAAAAACTTAACCTGTACATCTTTGGACTGTGGGAGGAAATTGAAACACCTGGAGGAAACTCTCTCAGACACGGGGAGGAGAATGTGCTGAATTAGTTGTTCATGTAAATCAGTGTTAAATTGGGAAACTTCAGAATGACTGTGGAATCCATTGTCCTATAGATATATCTTATTGCAAATTATTCTAAATAAATTAATAAAACTGAATTACAGGAGAAGTTTGGCAATTCTGATCATGAAACAAGCTGAAGATTTGGGCTATGCATTTTTAGCAGATACTTGTTGTAATTTCAATTATTTATTCACTTGTACATTATTCCACTTATGTTGCTTTTATGTTTTCTTGGTTATTGTCAAACTTCCAGATGTATTAAGCTTGGTGATTTACAGGTAATAACATATTTATTTCTTCTTCTTACAGCTAAAGATTGGAAAGACTGCCATCTACCTTTTGTTGGAGAACACTCTACAGGAGAATGCCTGTTTCCATTGCACATGTTTGATGAACAAAGAGAGCAGTGCATGTTTGGGCCTCACTTCTGTGATGACAACATTGTAGTGACAAAACAAAAGCAGCTGTTTGTTGCTAACAAAATAGCATTTAGCTGGTTCTTTCTATTACTCTTCATACGGACCAAGTGTTTGCAGCAATTTGAACTAATTACTGAGATCCTAGCACTGCAAAGTTTCAATCAGATACTATGCTTTATTTATGCGTCTAGACTTGATGTGATTCCATATGATGTACAGGAGGTGGTAAATATAGTCAGGGTCTTTCAGATGAGTCATATTGCCAACACTTGCAAGAATCTGATTGAGAGTTGTGCTTTGCACGTTTCTGGGATGGCCCAGGAGGGAAAACAGTGCTCTCAGATCTCGCCTTCATTTTATTGTAATTCTGACAAAGAACTTGATTTATCTACCAAGATTTATCCAAGAGAAGGGACTAAACCATATTTGGTGAAAGTAGAAGATACAATGGCAAAACGACATTTAAAAACGAGAGACCAAGCATATTATGAAGAAAATAAGCAAGCTGAGGATGTTTGTGGAATGGAAGGAGATGCCGAAGACTCTAATGACTCAGATGGCCAACGATCCTATAACCAAGAACAAATCATTGTTGAGGTAAATCTTAATAACCAGACTTTAAATGTTTCAAAAGGGACAGAAGGTGTATCTTCACAGTCTGAGAAAACTGCCACGGTTGACTCCAGTGATGGTGATGATGAAGAGGGGGACGATGAGGTTGATGACATTGACACTGAAGATGAACAAGATGAAGAAGAAATAGAAGACTATATCAAACATGGAAAAAACAAGGGAACCAGCAGAATTGGGGCAGCAGAAGCAACTCACTCAAGGGAAAGTGCAAAGATTAGTATGTCTAAGCAGAGAAAGAGACAAAGTAAAAACCCCAAAGTTCCAAATCAAAAAGAAAAGCAGATTGAAGAAAAACAGAATCTCACCTGTGAGAAATGTCCCAGAGTCTTCAATAATCGCTGGTATCTTGAAAAGCATATGAATGTCACTCACAGTCGAATGCAGATCTGTGATAAGTGTGGGAAAAAATTTGTGCTAGAAAGTGAACTTGTCCTTCATCAACAAACAGAGTGTGAAAAAAATATTCAGGTAGGCTACAGCTCTTTCTTTGTATTAATTGGTAAAGTACATCTTGCATTTTCTAGCTTAATTATGAAGTAGATCGTCTGTCAGAAACAAGACAATTTCTTTCAGGTTCTGTTTCCCATTGAAGACACGTGCTCACCTTTTGTCATTTTAAGCTTGCAGGATTTTCCCTGCCTGGCAGCCAAGTTAAGCAGCCGGCTCCCCGGCCGTCTATTTCCAAAAAAAAAATTCAATTCCTATTGAATCCAATTCCATATCCCCATGAGAGAGCCAAATAAGATCCAAGCTGACGAGATGTGACATTGCACCCCATCTTCAGCTTGATCTGGCGCTTCACCTTAGCCAAAAGGCCGAGATGGCTTAAAAAAATTGCATCTGGCAACACTTCAGTTAAACCTCCATCGGGTACCCAAGATCATTGACTCTATCCTAGCCTGGGAGATCGACTTGCTTGATCGTTGATTCTCTGCTGCGAACCATGTGGTGGTGTTAGTTAATCACTCTTGAGGTGTGCAATAACCAATTGATTTCTCTTCTTCCCCCCCCCCCCCCCCAGCCCTGCCTGCCCCCAAGAATGAAACCCAGCTGCCACAAACCAATTAGTCCCATAGCTGAGATGAAGTGAAGATTTCAGTAGAATGGAGACCATAGCTGCATTATTCCTTTCTATTTTGTTGTAGTTAGTGGATATAAGAAATTTCCTGATACAAGGGATTTCAATGCATCACAGCAATTGCTCACCCTAAAGCAAAAAATGTTTTTTTTTGTGTGTTTGTTTTAATGAGTACTTTTCAATAGTGGAAAGATGTTGGTAGTTAAGTTTAAAATTGGCCTGATATGAATGTCGAAGTAAAGGACATTAGAATGGTTTTATCATTTGATAAATGCATATAACTGAGAGAACTTTGTGCACATTGAAGCAATATCCTCTTTGATTATTCAGTTATACTGTAGCTTTCATAGATGGGCACCAATATGTAACTTTTAAAAATGAACTTCAATGCAATTAAGATATTCACCCTGAAAAAAGAAATGACTGTTACAAAGGGCTGGCAAGATACAAGTCTAGCAAAATCATGGTAACGGTTGTTGTGGTTGGTTCCTAGAGCTATCAGAATCAGCGAGAAGTGAAAATGAATTGCTAACTGGTCCTGTTTGTTTAAAACTGGTATCTCGTCTTCCTTTTGATAGCATTTCCATTCAGATAATCACAGCGGGATATGATTAAAGTTCAGTTCACTTCATACTTTTTGCATGGTGCCCTGAACATTACAAATATTTCTGTTGCTCAAATCTAACATTTTCATCACAAATTTTGAGGTCTATTTATGGGAAGTTGTTTTTAAAAATGGAAAATCCATCACTGTTTCTCTCTCAAGCTCTCTCCCTATCTCCCGCTGTTCTTATGAGGATGTTGAAGAATTAAATACAATTCTTGCCCGTTTTATTTTTTAATGAATTTTTATCATCTCCATCGTCTTGTAAACCAGTGTGTGAAAGTGCTTATCTTCATTACTTTGAAAAAAATTGAGGGTGTCAGGAGAAAACACACTGCATCTATTCATCACCTGATCTTAAGTTAAAACATAACTTCCTCAGAACCCTTTTACATGCATTGAATATTTGGATTTTTATGACAAGCTTTACACATGCTAATTGTCTAAATAAAATACATTTTCTAAATTTATTTCCTGTGCAACAGTTACGTTATGCTTTGACATAAAACAAGGGTGGAAATGCAAACTTTTTTAAAGGCAAGATTAAAAGTACAGGCCAAAAGCATTCTTACAAGGAAACATAACAATGTTGAGGGAACTAAATACACAAAGCAACTTTATTAATCCAATTTTATGCATAAATTTGAATGCTGATCATTATACAATAGCATGTTGATTTTTAACCATTTAAGGAAGTCAATATTTAATAAATGATTATTGTTTTGGTATTAAGGATAGCTGAGAATATCTGCTTTATACTCTACTTGGCCTGGATTACTGCTGAGAGTACTGTGCGAAATGTACCATGCACAACCCAATGAGGTTGTACAATCCAGTTGTGTAAACAGTTAATAAAAAGTATTTAATGTAAAAGAAACACAATGAGACTAATATGCACTATGACACTTAAGTATATTAACTAAACCACCATTTTATTTGAAGTTATCTCTTGTTCCTCAAATATACCCACATTCAATTAACTCATTGAGACATCCCTGTTCTCAAACAACTTCCAAGTCAAATCCAGCAAATAGTTTTTCCCACAATACAGCTCAGATGATCAAGTCTGGGAAAGCATTTTTTCTTTGTTCAGTGAAGGCACGAAACTGTGTCTCTTATTATTTAGTTTATTTTTGATATTCCACCCTGTGGATTTGGCTGTCTACCTCTCTCAGTTCCTTGCCTTTGTATCGCCCTTCTGACCTCTGGTAAACAGCTTTTCTGATATGGCAATTCACACCTCAATTTCTCTGAACCCCTGCTTAGCTGATTACTGAGGAAATCGCACCCCATTATTCTTTTAGACGCCTGCTAATCTTGTTACAGGCTTGTTATTTTGTTTTCATCTCAAGTTCAACTATTAACATTGTTAACTTCTTAAATTCATAAGAAAATATTCATGTTCTGTTCCCCATTTTCATCAACTTGCAGTATTGCTAAGCTTGTCAACATATCAAAGGCACTAGTTCCATGAACATAGCCAAGCTGTCCCTACCTTATGCAACTTACATTTCCCACAGTTTTTTAATATATAATCAACAGAAAATATTTCAATTTTATGGATTTCTGATATTTTCACTATGATTCATGAAGGCCTGCTACCATTTTCTCAAGACCAACCAGAGATGCCAATAAATTCTGACTTCCCCAACATTACACTGGTCCCAAGAATAAATAAGAAAATTATCACAAACATTTTCTATCATGTACTTGTTTCTTACTACCTTTAGTTATGAGATACGCACTCCTTTCTACTTTACTTTTATCATGTTTCCCTACATCATGCAAGTCTTGGAATTTGAAAAAGGAATAGATGACCTGTTCCCTGCTTTCATCGACACCACTCCAAACTGGCTTCCAAGAAGCATACCGACCACAGCATATCGCACTGGGAACTCCTCTGACAATACGTCTGCCTCTCTCACCCCCAACCACCTTTGCCAAATGGCATTCCTGGTATATCTCATCTGACCTTTTTCACTCAGTCAGGAGCCAGGTGACAAATCTGAACACTTCACCTTAGTGCTGGCAGCTATCTTGAATCCAAAAGTATTGAGGAAGGTTATTCAGCCCATTATGCCTGTGTTGGCTGTCAAAGAACACTTGCTTAGTCCTGCATCTTGTTAAACATTGGGGGTAAAAATTTGTTTACCCCTTTTATTGGACCCAGGTTTGCAATTTGCAGCCTCTCCACAATGGCTTCAGTGGAGATGGGCTACACCTAAGCTGGGTCCTTCTACATTATGTATCTGATTGTAGCACAGGACAGAGTGGCTTCCTTGCTGCTGACTTGCTCTGTGCTTAGCAGGGGACTGAACAGAACTGTGCTGACAACATGTGGTTAGCCAGCGCTCTCCTGTTAAAGGCAGCTGTCCCTCTTAAAGAGAAGTTTCACAGAATAATATTGCTTTAATTTATGTGATGAAAAATGGAGCACCAGGGCAAAGAGTGGGTTCCAAAGTGACTGATGTAGTTCTAGAGGCATTACAGGTGACAATAGGCAGGAAACATGATGCCATGGCTCTGCAAGACCAGGAAACCCTTGGGCATCCCACAGAAGGGAATGGGAACAGGTGGCCAGTGTGGTGAAGTCTCAGAATCTAGACCCGAGGATCTGGCCCTCATGAGTAGTCAAAATCAGGTGAGTGCATCTTTCTGTATCTCCTACCCAACACGCCACCTACCTGAATGTACCGCACGCTGCTGAAAGCACCACACTCTGATCACTCACTCAGCAGCTGCCCCTGCTACAGAGAACTCTCAGAATATTCAGATACTTCGCTTCACCTTCACGTACTTCAGGTCCACCTTTTTGCTGCATTCACTTGCCTGCTACTCAGCTATGTCATGCACATCACCCAAATACAGTGTTATCCAATCACTGCTGTTCTGACTTCTCCATCGACCTCTCCATAGCAGGATAGGGTGGCACATAGTAGAAGGCAACAGAAGAGAACTGGCAGTGGGCAAGGATATCTGCCTCTCCTGAGCCCAAAAAGGAGCTGGTTGTCAGCATCCTCTAGCTGGCTGTGATGGAGATACATTTCTCACTCCTGTTTTGTTGCCCTGATCAAATGGAATTTTTCAGTTCCAAAAGAACACAGCACACCAGCTCCCAAACACCAATCTTGGATTTCCTTCCTTACCTCTCTTCTTAATTTTACATTATTTTCTGTCTGCATTTGCGGCTCTCTTGCTTGTTATACTTTTCTCTATCCAGAAAACAAGTTCATCACCGGAGCTAAAAATTCAATTCAAGCAGTTTTGCAAAGAGAAGGTAAATCTCCAAGTTTAGAAACTGTCATATTTCTCAACTAATGGGCTTATGATCCATTTTTCAGCATTCTCCTGATGCATATCCCAGTAATCAATTCAGAGGATCGCACAAGATTTCACGCATTTTAAGATTTTTACTGTAATAGACATACTAAAATCAACATAGACTAAAGCCGAGATTTTAGTGCAGCGGGCCGGAAGAATTGCGCGTCAGCCAATTCATAAGACATAGGAACAGAATTAGGTCACTCAGCCCATTGAGTCTGCTCCGCAGTTCAATCATGGCTGATATTATTCTCCTGCCTTTTCCCCATAGCCCCTGATTCCCTTGCACGGAGTTCCTGCGAGCATTCGCGCCACGCTTGCATCTCCCAGGCCCAGATTTCTGGCAGCGTCTGCGCAACACCGGAAATCAGCTGGGAAGCGGGGCTAACATTTAAATAGTATTCTACATACTGTTTAAATGCTATTAGCAGGCCCGAAACTGAATTCTCCGGGCCCGCCAGCCTCTCTCTCCCCACCAGAGTGTTTCAGTCCAGCAGGGATTACAGTAGCTCCCCACTTCAGGGAACTAGAGGCCTGACCCTGCTGGAGTGAAGGGAGGGGGGAAATCATGGGGTCGGTTGGGGGGGGGGGGGTGTCCCCTGGGCATTGGCACCCTGGCAATGTCATGGGGCACCTTGGCACTGGGCATGGGGCAGTGCATTGGGGGCAGGGCCAATGGGGCAATCAGTGGGGTGGGGGGGCCTGCTGCCATTCTGCCATTCTGATCGATGGGGTCTGGAGGGAGGCCAGCGATGTGGGAGGAGGTGGTCTGCCGGCAGGGGAGTGGGGGGGGGGGGGGAAAGAGGGAGGGGTGGCTGTTGATCGGGGTAGGGCTGGGGGGAGGGGGTTGGGGCTGGTCCATGAATGGACAAGGGGATGCAATCGAGCCATGTGAGGGGGTTATGGGGGGGGGCAGCACTACAGGGGTCCTGGGCTGGCCAGTAATCGAACTGGCCAGCGATCAAGAGGTTGACAGTTCGGGGCCACTGCGCGTGCGCAGAGGCCAGCTGGTTTCAGCTTCTCCAGCGTGAATAGGCCCCACCCCCGAAATCAAATTATATTCTCGCTGGTGGCCTCTGCAGTGCAGTGTGGGAGATTGTAGTGTGAACTCCCACTGAAAATACAACATGAATTACTCCATTTTCCTACGAATTCAACACTTAATTTCTTTGGAAGAATTGCGGCCTAAATTTCCAAGAGAAAATGCTGGATAAACATAGCAGGTCTGGCAGCATCTGTGGAGAGAGTTAAACTTTCAGATGTAAATGACCCTTCTTTAGAACTGAAGAAAGGCAGAAATGTAAAGAATTAGATAGTTAGAAAAAGGGCAGAGGAAGTGGGGCTGAATAGAAGACCAGGGATAAGTCAGGGCAGAGGAAATATTGACCAATTTGTCATGGACATAAAAATAAAGGGGGGTGTTAATGGTGAGATTAAGGGATGAAGAGTACTAAAAGTGGCAAAAAGTGAGGTAAACAGAATGCATTAATGGAAGTAGCTGAACTGCCAACGACAGGTAGCCAGTAGAGGGGCGGTGGCAGGCCAAGGACCTGAAAAACAACTAACAAATTACAAAGTGGAAGGTGGTTTAAGATGGAGGGGAAGCTTACTGTCTAAAGTTGTTGAACTCAACATTGAGGTCAGAAGGCAGCTACATGCCTAAACAAACGCAACCCTCTGAGCATAATCAAATGGACCTCCAGAAGCCTCTGGTGATTCCGTGGTCTTGAAATCCTCTTAGATTTTGTTTCTTTGAACCAGGGATCCATCCTCGCCAGCATTCTGATGGTTAACACAAATTCATTTCTTCTTCTGACTTGGCAGAGTAGCACCTGTTGTGGATTGTCTACCCCTAAATGTGACTCTGTCTGTCTGAGTTTGTCCAACAGCAAGGTCAACTGCCTCCTCCTTTTGCACCAAGTTGCTAAAGCTGGTACCAGACTTTGAAGAAGTTTCAGCTTGAATCTTTTCTCCATAACAAGCAGGTCAAGTACTTCTATCTTTGAGCAAATTTAATATGAAGTCTCGTGGACTTGTCTCCTGGCAGATTCCTAGGAAGACTCTTTCTTCTCCCCCCCCCCCCCCCCCCCCATCCTTTCGAAACTACTCCATTTAACATTGAATTAAAGGAGATAGTCTAAACCCAATTGTCTTTTAGACTGCAGTAGCTATAACAGGATCACACAACACAGTTTTAGCCTATAATCAGCAATATATATCTAATGACCTTAATAGATATGTCATGGAACAAAGAGAACTGGGGGTACATGTTCATAGCTCCTTGAAAGTGGAGTCACAGGTGGACAGAGTGGTGAAGAAGGCATTCAGCATGCTTGGTTTCATCGGTCAGAACATTGAATACAGGAGTTGGGATGTCTTGTTGAAGTTGTACAAGACATTGGTAAGGCCACACTTGGAATACTGTGTACAGTTCTGGTCACCCTATTACAGAAAGAATATTATTAAACTAGAAAGTACAGAAAAGATTTACTAGGATGCTACCGGGACTTCATGGTTTGAGTTATAAGGAGAAGCTGGATAGACTGTGACTTTTTTTTTTCTGGAGCCTAGGAGGCTTAGGGGTGATCTTATAGCGGTCTATAAAATAATGAGGGGCATAGATCAACTCCTGACCTCATTACAGCCTTGGTTCAAGCATGGACAAAACGGAATTCCAGAGGCGAGATGAGAATGACTGTCCATGAACCAAGGCTGTATTTGACCAAGTGTGGCATCAAGAAGTTCTAGCAAAACTGGAGTCAATGGGAATCGGGAAAACTCTTCACTGATAGAGTCATATGAGTTGTTGGAGGTCAGTCATCTCAGCTCCAGGATATCAATGCAGAAGTCCAGTGTCCTAGGCCCAACCATCTTGCTTCATCAATTACCTTCCTTCCATAATAAGGTTAAAAGTGGCAATGTTCAATTGTGCAATATTCAGCACCATTTGTGACTCTTCAGAGACTGAAGCAGTCCGTGCTCATATGCAGCAAAGCCTACTCAATATCTAGGCTTGAGCTGACAGGTGGCAAGTAATATTTGCGCCACGTAAGTGCCAGACAATGACCATCTCCAACAAGAGAGAATCTAACCATTACCCCTTGACATTGAATGGCATCACTGTCACTGAATCCACCACTGTCAACATCCTGGGGGTTACCATTGACCAAAAACTTAACAGGACTAGCCATATAAATACTGTGGCTACAAGAGCAGGTCAGAGGCTAGGAATCTTGCGGCAAGTAACTCATTTGACTCTCCCAAACCTGTTTACAACCTACAAGGCACAAGTCAAATGTGATGGAATATTCTCCTCCATGCCTGGTTAGGTGCAGCTCCAGTAACACTGACAAGATGCTTGACACCATCCAGGACAAAGCAGCCTGCTTGATTGACATGCTGTCCACAAACATTCACTCCCTTTACCACTGCCACACAATGGGAGAAGTGTGTACCATCTACAAAATGCACTGCACCAACTCACCAAGGCTTCTTAGACTAAAACTTCCAAAGCCGTGAATTGCAGCAGTTCAAATAGGCAGCTCCCCACCTTCTCATGGGCAATTAGGGATTGGCAATGAATGCTGGCCTTGCCAGCTGAGCCTAACGCATGTTAAAAACTTTTTGAACATTGGCCAGAACACCAGGAGAGATTCCTGCTGTTCAGTAGTGTTATGGGCTCTCTAACGACCATGAAGCAGACAAAGTCCTTGACCAAACATCTCCCGTTGATGCAGGGTCCTGTCGGACTTCAATGGAGTATTGGACTAGATGGTGTGTTTGTCTAATTCATGAATTGTGAACATAGCTAAAAGTTAATACATCTGCATTTTCAAGAGAATTTTAAAATACTGTTATTTTGTAAATTATTACTTTGAATTAACTTTCACTGCAGAATGGAATATCACAATATGAAGGTAAATTTTAATTTTGGCAAGTATTATACTTATTAACTATTTTATTTGTTATGTTTTTAATGTTCAGATTTGGCCAAAATGTATTGTATATTTTAAAAGTGTTAAATAGATCTTTAAAGCTTGTGTATTTCAATTTTCCCTTTCGTGCGCTTTAACGAAAAGTGATTAAATGTTTTGCCTTGTTTACCATACCTCTGAACTTACCGGATATTTCCTGTAGATGGCACAGGAATCCAACTTGCAGTATTGCAGACTTTAAACGTGAAATACCTCCCCATGCATGTGGTTTCGCACATTTGTACTTTTGACAGCTTTACTAATCTCATGTATGAAAATTATACTTTAGAAAGTGCTTGTTTCATTTCTGAATAATGAAAAATCTAATGCAGATTTAAGTTTCCATGAGTAAACGGTGTGTACGTGCTGCAGTCAGAAGATAGTAAGCATGCACCCACATTGGTGAATTGTAGTGTTCACCCATGTTGTTCATGATGAGCTTTTGGTACCTGCTGTCCCTGTTTCAGTTGTCCAATGGCTGACTAGTGACTATCCTCCTGGCAGGATCGAGTGGCTCCAAGATGACACGACTGACGATGGGAAGTTCCGAACCAAGTCAATCCTGCACGGAAAACTTGGTAATTTGATACCTGAGCCAGACTAGTCCACAGAACTCCACGTTACTGCTTGGCTGACAAATGGAACCTGTTGCTGAAGGCTGGGGGTCCACTTGGCTCCAAATAACCACTTCCTATTGGGTAGGGTGACCAAAGTTGGGCTGGCAACAGGAAACATACCTGTGATTGAACTGGTTTAACTCCAGCAGTATCTTTTGGCCTTCTTGGGCATCCTGAATCTTGGCAACATGCACTTAAACTATCTAGAATTACGTAAGTGAAGTTGTTTGGTGCATATTGTTCAAATGGAAACTTCACAGGTGGGTATCAACTTCTCAGTACCTTGACTTGGAGACTCAAATATAATATTGGGTATCGATGTATGCCAGAGACCCAGTTGATCAAAAGAAAGGCATAAAATATGATTTGCGTGAATTCAGGTTTACACAGAACTCAAAGCTCATGGCATATGTTTATATGAATTGAGTAACTTAATTGATCCATGGACATATATTCTCTGCTGCATAATTTGGTCATTAGCCCATATTACTCATTTAGCAAAAATGAAGGCTCATTTCAGATCATATAAACAGGAGTAGGTCATTCAACCCTTTGCTCTGCCATTCAATTAGTTCATGGTTGATCTTTACCTCATCTCCATTTACCCATCATCCACAGCTTTTTAAGAGGAGAGATCATTGCTCAGCCTCCTAAACCCCAAGGGAAAATGACCATGTTTGTACATCCTGACCTCATAAATTAATCCTTTTGTCCTGGTGCCCCTTTGACCACTCTGGTGAATCTGCATCATTTCCCTTCCAATGCCAAAGATATTCTTTACAAGGTGCAGTGTGCGCTCAAAACTGAACACCATTCTCTACCGATGGGGTTTGACCACGGCCCTGTACAATCGGTGCATAACGTCCTCCTCTTTGTATTGCAGTTCCCTTGACGTAAAAGTCAAAATTCCATTTGCTTTCATAAATTAATTTTTACACGGAGTTAGCTTTTAGTGATTGTATTTGTTGTCTCGGTCTGGTTTCTCACCATTAAAGAAATACTGATTTGTCGTCTTGGATCTAAAGTCAGTAACCTTGTACGTGCTTAGAAAGGATGCTATTCCACTGAATGTCCAGAATTAAATCTGGTTGTATATTAAATATATAGGTAGCAAAGTATAATCAGTTTGTACTATTGAGTTCTGGATTTTAAATGAGCTGTCTGAGAGTGGGAGTAGTAGTGGAGAGAGCTATTTCTCTGCCTCTACAATTGGCTAGTTATAGGGTACCACTGAAAGTTCTGGGTCAAGTGTGTACAAGTTATGACAGCCTATCATTTCTGTCTAGCTGAAAATATATTTGAGAAGTAGCTAAGTAACCTCAGTGATCATTTGGAGGAGTTAGTTGCCAGAGGGGTGACAATGTCGGCAGAATGTTTCCACAGATGGGTTACCCTTTTTCGGAAAGGAAGAGAGAAATGGTGTGGAATGTCCTACATTGAACAGAGTATCAGCTAACCAGACATGCCCTGCAGTAAGTAGAATTTCTAAGATATTCCTGTTTTTCCCCCCCCAGTGTGTATCCTGTGGAAAATCTTTCAAGAAGCTGTGGTCTCTGCACGAGCACATCAAAGTTGTTCATGGCTTTGCTGAAAAGAAATTCTCCTGTGAGATTTGTGAGAAGAAATTCTACACAATGGCTCATGTTCGAAAACACATGGTCGGTGAGTTGATGATATCACCTTTTGATTGAGGGAATAGTAGAATGCTTCTTAATTTGCTTAAGAGGGTGAAAAGCTTGCTAATTACAGGTTTAAAAATCATTTGACCATTGTATTTATTCATCAAAACTATTTAGTCACTATCTCGAACAAGAGGAATCCCAGCTATTTCCCATTTTTCTTTAAAGGTCCCACAATTGCTGGATCTACCACCATCAACATCTTGAGGGTCACCATTGACAATAAGTGTCTCTATAATCAGACAGATCACACTAACTACAAGAGAAAGGCAAATGGTGGGTGCTCTGCAATGAGTATCTCAACTGATAATACTTCAGCGCCTTTATTTTCTGTAGTACTTGAGTCAGGATTGAAATGAAATGCTCTCCACTTGCTTGGATGAGTGTAACCCCACCAACATTTAAGAAGTTCAATGCTATTTAGGACAGAACAGAATTAAGTAACTAGACCTTCTCCTAATTTGCTGATTGCGGTGCCTGTAGTATGTACAATTTACAGGATGCACTGTAGCAATGGGATTATTGTAGGGCTACAGTCCAGAAGGAGGCCATTGAGCCTGTTGTGTCCGCCAGCTCTGTGCAAGAGCAACACTGCCACTCCCTCACCTTTTCCCTGTAGCTTTAATTTATTTTCTTTTGGGGTTACTTGAACAACATCTCTCCCCTAAAATCTCTCTCTAAATAGATCAAGAGCAGCAATTTTTTTGGAAAAGTTCCCACACCACCCTGACTTGGAAATATATCACCTCCTTTGTAATTGCTAGGTCATTATTCTGGAATTCTCTACCGAACACCTTTTTTATGAGAGCGTTACAAGGAGTGCTGCAGTTAAGAAGTGTAAGGAGAGGCAATAAATGCAAACTTGTCAGTGTCTCCCATCTCCTGAAAAAACTTTTTTTAAAAGTTAAGACTCCCAAGTCTCTCTCCAAATCATTCTTATCGATTTCAATACCACTTATCTGATACAAAATTGCTTCTTTATCTGTCTTGTACATTGCCTTATTGCTTTATTGTTGGTCATTTAAAGAAGCTTGTCTTCTCATTTAGTGTTGTGAGTTTTGTTTTAATGTTGTTCATGCTGATCTGATGTAGGATCCCTTGACCCGATTGGTGCCATTTTGGAGTGGCTGCAACTCTTTCAATGACCTTCCTTCCATCATAAGGTCATAAGTGAGGATGTCCGCTGATGACTGTGTTCAGCACCATTTACGACTCCTTAACTACTGAAGCCATCCATATCCAAATGCTACAAGATCTGGACAATATCCAGGCTTGGACTGACAAGTTCCAAATAACATTCACATCACACAAGTGCCAGGCAAGACAATCTCCAACAAGAGAGGATCTAACCATCACCCCTTGACATTCAATGGCACTTCCATTGCTGAATTCCCCAACTATCAGCATCCTGGGGGTTATCACTGACCAGAAACTTAACTGGACTAGCCATTTAGAGTGTGGTTACAAGAGCAGCTCAAAGGTTAGGAATCCTACAGCAGGTAACTTGCCTACTGACCCCCATAGCTTGTCCACAGTCTACAAGGCGCAACTCAGGAATGTGATGAAAGTGTTTTATGGCATGGGCAATGTATTATCAAGGTCAGTTGGCTTCACTGAGAGACAAGGCAATACTAGGCTATGGAAACGAGGAGGGACGGGGGAGCGGGGGGGTGGGGGAATAAGTACAAATCATGCCTTGAGACAGAACTGGAAGGAAAGGAAGGTCACTGTTCGAAGGCTAATCATGGGCCAGCAGCCCTTTTTTAAGTTGAATCCACCGCCCTACCTAACCTACCCAAACTCTCCCAGTCCAAAATAGCCTGGACCTGCCTGCTCCAGGGATCCACAGGCCTTGATCTTCCTCTCTATAGTCCCAACATCAGGACTGATGTCTTCCTCGCATTGCTGGGACTAATTGGTTGGCAGCTCCACAGCAATGAGCAATGACTTCCACAGCAATGAGGGGTGACCATCATTCATACCATTTTTGTTGCAACCTCCTAACATCTGTAGAGGGGGGGTGTTCAGGAAACTGAGATGATTCTGTCATTCTTCTGCAGATAATATGGTGGGGAACCATACACACAGTGACTTGACATTCTTTGAATAAAAGCACTGATAACTTAGCTGAACCAATGAGAATTAGATGATTGTAATTGGGAAAACGGGGCCACTTTCACAACTAGCAGAGATCCCAGCACCTTCCTTACAATTTGCCATCCACCATTAAGTGCCTTAATATGGGAAAAAGACTTCCTTGGAAGTTAAGGAGGTGCAAGCATGACTGATGTTAAATTGTTACAAGGTGCATTATTGGACGGAAGCTTCAAATGTAATGATGAATTTAACAGGAATGTCACCCAAAGGTTTTCAGTGGTCTTTAACTATGGATTGGAATCCTTCCTTCTGATCTTCCATAAATGAATTGAGCAGTTTTACAGTTTCCTCATGTTGACATCCGAATTGAGTGCAATCAAAAAAGCCTGAGCTATGGACATCTATCCTTAAAATAGACCAAACATATAGAACTATTTTTTAGAGTAGACCAACAGGGTGGCACTGGCACTCGATAACTGAAGAGTTTCTTTCAACTACCTGCCAGGATCTTCAGAACAGTATCTTTGCTTGGCTGAGTAAATAAAGAGAATGTTACCAACCATCCCACTGGGATACTCCCAACATCTGCACTTGCCTTGATCGCAGCTCAGTTGCTTTTAAAACAAAAATACCCAACAACTGTTCTGTACTCTGGTCTGAAAGAAAGATCTAGATTTGAAGTATTATTTAGTATTCTTACAGGGCAAGATTCGCCACTTTATTTCTATTGAGCCAAGAGAAGAACCAACAGTAGATATTGGGGCGAACCCAATGGGCATATAGGTAATAAAAACAGAGCGCAGTAGGTCCAGCAGCAGATGGAGAGAGAAACAAGAGTTAACATTGAGTCTTTGTGACCCTTCTTCAGAGCTGGAGAGAGAGAATTGTGATGGGTTTTATATTGTTGAAGAGAGGGGTGGAGCAAATGGCTCAGGGATTGATGGGAGAGCTATTTAAAAACATAACATTTTTAAAAATGCTTTACTCAGGTTTTGTTAGTAGTAGGTGCAGCTGAAATATAGTAAAAGTCACCATACTAAGTGCCGTGCTGGGTGAAAGAGCTGTGACACCAAAAGATTATCCCATGTTTGTTTACTTGTGGATTCAAGTCTTCTATTTGCATTCCGGAGTTTACTAAATTGTTGTGAATTTTTTAACAAGAAAAATAATGTATGCTATTTTAAAGATGATAAAGGTGCCAATGAACTGCATTTTTGTGGTGCTGTGTAGCATTTGGACATTTGTTGTTTCAGCACATACAAAAGATATGCCGTTCACCTGTGAAACATGTGGAAAGTCTTTTAAGCGCAGTATGTCACTGAAGGTCCATTCTCTTCAACATTCAGGAGAGAAACCTTTCAAATGTGAGGTAAGTTAATACGTTTACTTTCATGTGTTTTTTGGCCTGCGGTTCAAAAATAAATTTTAATAATTGGTTTTGGACACGAATTCTGAAACTTTTATGTTCTGTAGTAGGAATACATTACTTTCCGAATTATAAACTTGTTTACTTGATGAAACCAATTTATCCTGTGACATTAAAAAATCACCATTGCCCTTTCATAATTTAATGTCTCGCACTTCGTATATAAATAAGGAAAATAAATTTGTAATTTAATTTTGTAACCAAAATAATTTGTCCTGTTTGATACTAACAGCTGGACATTAAATGTATTCAAATAATTTGTTCTTTTGAAATGGGAAGCCCTCATTTCTATCTTCTCAGGGACTTGCAACTAAAATCAGAAATTCATGATATGGATTTTCAGGTGCACTGATATGCATGACACCACACGTGCTAAGACAGTTAGAACTCTGAAGGAATTAGTTACGATGGTATTAGGCGCTTCATGATTTATTTAAAAGTAATATATAAAACTTCATAATGTTTTGAGACAATTTACTAATTTATGCTCTTATTGTTCAAAATGTGACCAAGATAGAACAAAGAAAATTACAGCACAGGAATAGGCCCTTCGGCCCTCCAAGCCTGCACCGACCATGCTATCCGACTTAACTAAAACCCCCTACCCTTGCGGGGACCATATCCCTCTATTCCCATCCTATTCATGTATTTGTCAAGACGCCCCTTAAAAGTCACTACTGTATCCGCTTCCACTACCTCTCCTGGCAATGAGTTCCAGGCACCCACTACTCTCTGTGTAAAGAAGTTGCCTCATACATCTCCGTTAAATCTTGCCCCTCGCACCTTAAACCTATGCCCCCTAGTAATTGACTCCACCCTGGGAAAAAGCTTCTGACTATCCACTCTGTCCATGCCTCTCATAATCTTGTAGACTTCTATCAGGTCTCCCCTCAATCTTCGTCGTTCCAGTGAGAACAAACCAAGTTTCTACAACCTCTCCTCATAGCTAATGCCCTCCATACCAGGCAACATCCTGGTAAATCTTTTCTGTACCCTCTCCAAAGCCTCCACACCCCTCTGGTAGTGTGGCGGCCAGAATTGAACACTATATTCCAAGTGTGGCCTAACTAAGGTTCTATAAAGCTGCATCATGACTTGCCAATTTTTAAACTCAATACCCTGGCCAATGAAGGCAAGCATGCCGTATGCCTTCCTGACTACCTTCTCCACCTGCATTGCCCCTTTCAGTGACCTGTGTACCTGTACCCAGATCCCTTTGCCTCTTAAGGGTTCTGCCATTTACTGTATATTTCCTATCTGTATTAGACCTTCCAAAATGCATTACCTCACATTTGTCTGGATTAAACTCCATCTGCCATCTCTCCGCCCAAGTCTCCAACCGATCTATATCCTGCTGTATCCTCTGATGGTCCTCATCGCCATCCGCAAATCCACCAACTTTTGTCGTCCGCAAACTTACTAATCAAACCAGTTACATTTTCCTCCAAATCATACATATATAGCAAAGGTCCCAGCATTGATCCCTGAGGAACGCCACTTGTCACAGCCCTCCATTCAGAAACGCACCCTTCCACTGCTACCCTCTGTCTTCTTTGACTGAGCCAGTTTTGTATCCACCTTGCCAGCTCACTTCTGATCCCATGCGACTTCACCTTCTGCACCAGTCTGCCATGAGGGACCTTGTCAAAGGCCTTACTGAAGTCCATGTAGACAACATCCACTGCCCTACCCTCATCAATCATCTTCATCACTTCCTCGAAAAATTCGATCAAGTTCGTGAGACACGATCTCCTCTTCACAAAACCATGTTGCCTCTCACTAATACGTCCACTTATTTCCAAGTGGGAATAAATCGTGTCTCGAAGAATCTTCTCTAATAATTTCCCTACCACTGATCATGCTTAATAATCCAAAGAAACCACAAAGATTGGCCTGAGGTGGAATCTCTTGGGCTACAAGAAGATATAGATGGAATGGTCAAATGGGCAGATAAGTGGCAGATGGAATTTAACCCTGAAAAGAGTAAGATGATACACTTTGGCCTCCTTCTGCACTGTAGAGAGTCTATGATTCTATGACTTTTTAAAAAAACAATGAATGTAACTCTCTCTTTTACCTGAGCACAAATTAAACTGTTCGTAGAGAACAGCTACTTTTGCCTGCAACACACAAACTGTTCCGACGTGCAGGAAACCTAGAAATCAATCTACAATATCCCAAATTGACTATTAAATGGGATCCTTTCATCTACTATTGCTACCCAAGTAACCCTTATATCTAGGTCAGGTATTTCAAGTGAATAGAACAAAAGAACACAAATTTTGCTTAATGCTTTAGTTAAAAAAGCAGATTTACATGTCTGAATGCGTGTGTAACAAAATTCGATATTGGATATGTTTACTATGAAGATTTGGCTACAGGGGAAGATTTAACATAAGGTTTGGCTGGTGGGACTGTAGTAGCACCTCTTTGTGACATTCATTGTTTATAATTCAAATTTAAAATCCACTCACAAACAACCTGCATTTACATGTGTCTTTAAATAGTAAAACATGTCCTCGGGCACTCAACAGGAGTTTAACCAACCAAAAATGGACACGAAGGCAAAGGCTCATGTGCTACACCAAAAGTAACTGTAGCTGTTCTCCATGAGCCAAAAGTTTAATTTGTGTTCCGGTTAGGACAGGCAACTAAAAGTTTGTTTTTTAAAAAAGTAGGTTTTGAGGGGCACCTTGAAAGGAGGAAAGGGACTCTCCCAATGAGAGTCTGGATACGGAAAGCAGAATTTTAGATGAGATCAAGTTTATGGAAGCAGCCCCTCCAACCTGTACTGGAGCCCTGTCAAATCAATCCTTGTGCCCTGATTTTCCATCATTTTGGCCACAGTGTCTGGCGCAGGCCCAAACATTTTAGCCTGGAGGTGGTAAGATTTCAATCTTATAGGAATAGAAGCACTACCCTGCAAAGACCTTAATGGGTGTTGTTGCTGTATGAAGCTTAGCAGCAGAGAAAGCTGCTCTAATGACGAAGCTCTAATGACGAAGAACCTGCCTACATAAGTGACTAACTCATTTCGGCAACCTTTATAGTTCATTCCAAATCCTTGCTAGCTTTCGCTTAAATCTCAGCCTCTTCCTTCAGATATCATTTTGAAAGTGGATATAAGATCTCCATTACATTTGAGCTTTCCATAAAGAAGTTCAGAGTTCGCCTTCCAACGTCAAAATCCCTTTTGAGCATTATCGGGTGTTTTGAAGGAGAGGCTTTAATTGTAACATCACTTCCTTGGAGTTTAAGAATGCACCGCAATTGTCCTCAATATTTTGCCATGGGGTGTACTCAATAGGGTTTCCACTCTGGCCACTATCCAATGGCACATACTGAATAATGTACCACAGTGTGCATCTGATAAACTGAACTCCGCTGTAATGAATCCTGATCAAAGCTTACATGTGAATAATGTCCCATGGATAAGGTACCAAAGAACAAGCAACAAAAGTATACCTCAGCAAAGAGTCTTGATCTTCATTTGATTTTATTGTGGCCAGGTGCTTAATGATGAGGCTGAGTGTCTTGGGTTACAAAAAGACATAGACAGAATGGACAAATGGATAAATGGCGGATGGAATTTACCCCGAAAAGTGCGAGGTGATACACTTCCAATGGAGTAATTTGACTAGGAAGTGTTCAATGAGTGGCATGACACCGGGAAGAACTGTGGAATAAAGGGACCTTGGTGTGTTTGTCCATAGATCGCTGAAGACAGAGGGGCATATTAGTAGGGAGGTAAAAAGGCATATGGGACACTTGCCTTTATCAATCAAGGCATAGATTACAAAAGCAGGGAAGTCATGTTGGAACCAAAAGAGAACCTGCTGAGATTTTCCAGCATTTTTTCTTTTGGTTTCAGATTCCAGCACCTGCAGTAATTTGCTTTTATTTAAGTCATGTTGGAGTTGTATAGAACTTTGGTGAGGCCACAGTTAGAGTACTGTGTGCAGTTCTGGTCGCCACATTATAGGAAGGATGTGATTACACTGGAGGGATGCAGAGGAGATTCACCAGGATGCTGCCTGGGATAGAACATGGAAGTTATGAAGAGAGGTTGGGTAGGCTTGGGTTTTCTTTGGAGCAAAGAAGACCTGAGGGGTGATCTGATTGAGGTGTATAAGATTGAGGGACACAGTGGATAAGGAGCTGCTGTTCGCCTTGGTTGAAAGGTCAATCATGAGGGGACATAGAAACCATAGAAACCCTGCAGTGCAGAAATAGGCCATTCGGCCCATCAAGTCTGCACCGACCACAATCCCACCCAGGCCCTACTCCCATATCCCTACACATATTACCCGCTAATCCCTCTAACCTACGCATCTCAGGACACTAAGGTTCAATTTAGCATGGCCAATCAACCTAACCCGCACATCTTTGGACTGTGGGAGGAAACCGGAGCACCCGGAGGAAACCCACGCAGACACGGGGAGAATGTGCAAACTCCACACAGACAGTGACCCAAGCCGGGAATCGAACCCAGGTCCCTGGAGCTGTGAAGCAGCAGTGCTAACCACTGTGCTACCGTGCCGCCCTTGGTTCAAGGTGAGGGGCAGGAGGTTTAGGTGGGATGGAAAGAAAAACCTTTTCACCCAAAGGGTGGTGACGGTCTGAAATGCACTGCTTGGGAGGGTGGTAGAAGCGGGTTGCCTCACATCCTTTAAAAATTATCTGGATGGGCACTTGGCACATTATAACATTCACACGTTCTGGCAGATGGGATTAGGTGGAAGCTCAGGTGTTTCTAATGTGTTGGTGCAGACTTGATAGATTCTTCTGCGCTCAATGATTCTATGATATGGATCACTGGTTATAGTGTATTGCCTGCAATGCACAGGCATTGTAGCATAGCCAAATTAAAAAGGGAAATACCAATCTGAACTAAAATGGTTTTTAATCTGACTGGATATTCTGTGTAGTGCCTAGTTTTTAGTCATAGAAATCATAGAAACCCTACAGTGCAGAAAGAGGCCACTCGGCCCATCGAGTCTGCACCGAACACAATCCCACCCAGGCCCTATCCCCACATATTTACCCGCTAATCTACGCATCCCGGGACACTAAGGGGCAATTTAGCATGGCCAATTAACCTAACCCGCACATCTTTGGACTGTGGGAGGAAACCGGAGCACCCGGAGGAAACCCACGCAGACACAGGAAGAATGTGCAAACTCCACACAGACAATGACCCGAGCCGGGAATCGAACCCAGGTCCCTGGAGCTGTGAAGCAGCAGTGCTAACCACTGTGCTACCGTGCCGCCCTTGCATCATGTACTTGCACCAATATCTATTGGGTATCAAACAAGGTAGAAGTATTAAATAGGCTGTGTGTATATTGGCAGGACTGAAAGGGATACTAGAAATGAATAGATAGTGCGCTTAGGAAATTGATTCCAGAGAAACTGAGTAAGGCTATTATAGCTCAAGTATAAAATGAGGAATTTTTTTTTTAATATACTTTTCCGATTCAATCAAATCGAGTCTAATTCAGAGTCTCAACAAGTTGAGACAGTTCCGATCCAGGCTGACAAGACGGGGCATGCAATCCTCTACCCTGTCTTGGGCCTGATCTGCATGAGCCAAGCTGATTGGAGTAGGCGGAGAATTCCTCCTCCAAGGCTTGATCTCATTTACATCTTAGCCAAAAGGCCAAGATACCGCTTTTAAAAATTGCTTCATATGAAACATATGAAGCTTAAATGCAACCCAATGACCCCAACCAAGTGCAGCATCCGCATAACTACACTTGATCTTAGCCAAAAGGCCGAGAAGCATAAAATGAGGAATTTAAAAAAAATCTTTTTTATACTTTTCCAATTCAATCAAATCAAGTCCAATTCAGAGTCTCAACAAGTTGAGACATTTCCGATCCAGGCTGGCAAGACAAGGCAAGCGACCAAATTACCCTGTCCTGGGCCTGATCTACATGAGCCAAGCTGATTGGAGGAGGGAAAGCAAAACCTCCTCCAAGACTTGAGCTCATTTTCATCTCAGCCAAAAGGCCGAGATACCGCTTTTTAAAAATTGCTTCATATGAAACATATGAAGCTTCAATGTAACCTAATGACCTCAACCAAGCGCAGCATCCTCTTCATACTACACTTGGTCTTAGCCAAAAGGCCGAGAAGGGGAATTGTTCTGTCTGAGCATCTTGAACTATGTCTCTCCTACAGTGCCAGTTCATTGTTCTTGCTAACACAATTGGCAGTACTTCTTTTACTCAACTGACCAAAAAAAGGTAAAGTTAATGTGCTAATGGCAAACTATTCATTAAAGATGCATATATAGATAACCTAAAAAAATGTAAAGTTACTAAAATGTTTGTAAATCACAACTGAAGTGGTAATTAACATGAAGCTGAGATTCATTTAAAAATATTTTAAGTAATTTCCTAAATTGTGCATTGTATAGATCATAGAATCCCTACAGTGCAGGAGGCCATTTGGCCCATCAAGCCTGCACCAATACAATTCCACCCAGGCCCTATCCCTGTAACTCCACGTATTTGTACTGCCAATCCTTCTGACACTAAAGGGCAATTTAGTATGGCCAATCAACCTGAGCCACACATTTCTGGACTGTGGGAGGGAACTGGAGCACCTGAAGGGCACAACCTCAGGCTAAAGGGGTGATCCTTTAAAACAGAGATGAGGAGAAATTTCTTCAGCCAGAGAATGGTGAATCTGTAGAACTCTTTGCCGCAGAAGGCTGTGGAGGCCAGGTCACTGAGTGTCTTTAAGACAGAGATAGATAGGCTCTTGATTAATAAGGGGAATGGGGATGAGAAAAAAATCAGCTATGATTTGAATGGCGAAGCAGACTCGATGGGCCGAGTGGCCTAATTCTGCTCCTATGTCTTATGGCCTTATGAAGGAAACCCATGCAGACACAGGGAGAATGTGCAAACTCCACACAGTCACCCAAACCCAGGTCCCTGGTGCTGTGAGACAGCAGTGCTAACCACTCCACCACACCGTTAGAATTTTTGATGGAGCCATTAAACTCATTACATTTTCAGTTATACAATGCAAATAATGTTAAGGTAGATTAATCCTTTCATTTCAGAACTGTGATGAACGATTTCAGTACAAGTACCAACTTCGCTCTCACATGAGTATTCATATTGGTCACAAACAGTTCATGTGCCAGTGGTGTGGCAAGGACTTCAACATGAAACAGTATTTTGATGAGCATATGAAAACTCACACTGGTAAGAACATGGTTCTGTGGCGAGACTTATTTGTATTTATAACCAAAACTTAATTTTCACTGTGCACCTAATGCTCATGTTGTCTATTGCTAATGTCAGTAAGTGAGTTTTTCCATAGGGGAACTTGTTTCTCTCAAACATAACTAGTTTGGTAAACTGACACCTGATTTATGTCTTGAAGTGGAATGCAATTTTGTTTTTGTTGTATATGTTCTGGCTAATGTCATCTTACACTGTTGACATCTTCTGAATTTATCAAGAATTAAAGTTTGGGAAATAAAATTTGGTTTCATTTGGGAGTTAAAATTCGATACATTTAGACCCAAGTAGAAAGTGTGACGCAGTGTGACCAAAGTTGCATTGCAAACAAAATAAGTTAACGTTCTTTTTCAGAAGGAAACTTAAACCCAATTCTATAGCTGTATTTTTTTTTGCTTAAGGAGTTCTTGGGGCAAGAAAATGTTGGTGCAAACTGGATTTTATTTTAAATTATGCTGAAGCCATGTGTCAATCTTTGAAAGATCAATGAGCTGTTTGAGAAAATAGCTGGCTACAGAATAGTTCACATCCCTTTCATAAACAGATTTTCTGTTAATTGGTTAAGGAGGAACTGGAACCTATTAAAGTGCATGCATCAGTTAATTTCACCTTGCAACGTGACAAGGATAATGAAACAGAAAATGCTGGAAAATCTCAGCAGGTCCGACAGCATCTGTGGAGAGAGAATGGAGCCAGTGTTTCGAGTCAGGATGACTCTTTGCTCTGACAAAGGGTCATCCTGACTCAACGTTAGCTCTATTCTCTCTCCACAGATGCTGTCGGATCTGCTGAGATTTTCCAGCATTTTCTGTTTTTGCTTCAGATCCCAGCATCCGCAGTATTTTAAGAACATAAGAACTAGGAACAGGAGTAGGCCCCTCGAGCCTGCTCCACCATTCAGTAAGATCATGGCTGATCTTTTTGTGGACTCAGCTCCACTTATTTTCTATCTATCCTTGTCTTAAAAACATTCAATGAGGTAGCCTCAACTGCTTCACTGGGCATGGAATTCCACAGATTCACAACCCTTTGTGTGAAGAAGTTCCTCCTCAACTCAGTCCTAAATCTGCTTCCCCTTATTTTGAGGCTATGCCCCCTAGTTCTAGTTTCACCCGCCAGTGGAAACAACTTCCCTGCTTCTATCTTATCTATTCCCTTCATAATCTTATATGTTTCTATAACTTGATCTTGTGTCATGAATAATCATGATTTCCTGGCACTGAATTTGGTTTGCTTCATGAGATCTCAGGAAATTTTCTTAGAAATCTTCCTGAAGTTGACCCTTTTTTTTTTAACTTCTCCAGGAGATGGCACCACTATCAGTGGTTGGGGTCATACCTAGCACAGAAAAATATGGTTGTGTATTTTGGAAGTCAATCATCTCAGTTCCAGGATATTACTGTAAGAGTTCCTCAAGGTGAAGTCCTAGGCCCACTACCTTCAACTGCTTCATTAATGAGCCTCCCTCCATCATAAGGTCAGAAGTGAGGATAGGATGTTCACTGATATTGAAGTAATCATGCAGCCCTTACCAGGGGGTGAGATTATTGATCTCCAACCTTCCTTCTGTACACTAGGTATGACTCCAGCCAGTATTGAGCTTTCCCTCAATTCCTATTGATTTCAGTTTTTCGAGGGCCCTTGATGTCTCATTCTGTCAAATGCAGTCACTCTCACCACACGTCCAGAATTCAGCTCTTTTGTTCATGTTTTGACCAAAGCTGCAGTGTGGCCAGTAGCTGAATGAGCCCAAACTGTTTGTCAATAAGCAGGTTATTACTGAGTAAGTGTTGCTTGTTAGCATTGTGAATGACACCTTCCTTCACTTGCTGATCATTGAGAGTAGACTGATGAGCAGTAATTGGCCCAGTTGGATTTGTCATGTTTTTTGTTGACAGGACATACCAGAGTAATTTTTTACATTGCCAGGTAGATGCCAATGTTTTGGCTGTACTGGAACATCTTGGCTGGTTCTGGAGCACAAGTCTTCAGTGTTGTTGCCGGAATGTTATCAGAATCTACAACCGTTTCTTGATATCACGTGGAATTAATCGAATTGGCTGAAGACCGCCATCTGGGATGCTGGAGGCCAAGGTGGATTGTCCACTTAATCCTTCTAGCTGAAGATGATTGCAAATGCTTCAGCCTTGTATTTTTGCACTGATGTGCTGGGTTCCCCCATAATTGAGGGTGGGGACTTTTGTGGTGCCTCCCACCTCCCCCACCACCCTCCCGGTGGTTATTTAATTGTCCACCACCATTCACAACTGGATTTGGCAGGACTGCAGAGCTGAGATCTGATCCATTGGTTGTAGGATCACTTGGCTATTGAATGCTGCTTCCACTGTTTGGCATGTGATGTAGATGCAAAAGTAATCCTGTGATGTAGCTTCATAAGGCTGACACCTCCATTTTTAGGTATGTCCGGTACTGCTGCCGCATGCCTCCTGAGCTCATCATCGAACCAGGGGAATTTGATGGTAATGGTGGACTTGTCAGAGAATGAGATTGCAGATTGTGGTTGAGTACAATTCTGCTGCAGAATTTATGATTTTAAAAACCTGCTTCTGGATAAATTCAAGTTACAACAGGCTTCAGGGTCTGATTACATTCCATTAGGAGAAAACAGACATTTTGCAACAACCAGAGTTGTGAACAGAATCCAATTTAGACCCTAGTGTAACTTGAATTATTCTAGGCATTCCTTTTAATATTTTTTTTAAAAGTCAACTAAAATAAAACTTTGCTTATGTTGTGTAGAGATGGAAATATGTCATTTAAAACACCTACACTGCTACTCGTACCTACTTCATTTTCATGGTAGAAACAGCACAAAACAGGCTCTTCGGCCCCACAAGTTGTGCCGACACATATCCCTACCTTTTAGGCCTACCTATAACCCTCCATCCTATTAAGTATAGAAACATAGAAAAACTGGTAGATGAAAGGCAAGTAATTGTTGTCTATGATCAGGGTCTTGATAGTGAAGGAGCAAGCTGGAAAGGAACACAATACAAGGTAACATAGTGACCTGTAGCTTTCCAGTTTCTGTTAATCTAATGACAAGCATTTGCCTATTTTTCCAGACATTGTAATGAAAGTGTGCAGTCCCTTTAAAAACAAAATGTGTTGGGTTTATTGCAGATAATATTTGCAGGTTAATTTCCCTTGGGAGTGGAAAGAGCATTGTCAACACTAGTTCCTGGTGATGCAAAGCGAAACAATATCTGTCACAACAACCCTTACAATTAGCTTTTTCAATTTGAGAAATACAACATGCTGCAATCTTCAATACCACATTTCTAGAAACCTAATCTTTATAAACTACAAAAATAGAGGAAATAAATTATAAATTTAAAATAATACTGTAGGTCCTACAAAATGTTTCTAACCAGGTAGGTAAACATAACATGCTTATCTGTTGCAATATTTGTTCTGCTGCGACAACTATTGCTTGTTAAGAGGATTCTGTTAGTTCTGCTGATGTTTCACTGTTATAATTTGCTACTTTAATCCTCTTAAAAGCCTCGTGTCCGTTTAAGTGAATGCCGCCTTATTATTTGGAAAACAGCACACT
This sequence comes from Mustelus asterias, assembly GCF_964213995.1. Taxonomy (NCBI): domain Eukaryota; kingdom Metazoa; phylum Chordata; class Chondrichthyes; order Carcharhiniformes; family Triakidae; genus Mustelus; species Mustelus asterias. Next base: position 81,411,437 of record NC_135811.1, on the reverse strand, counting down.
TGTACAGATTTTAAAAGATATTTTAGTCAGTCAAAATTATCTGTAAATTATTTATCTACATGTTGCTTATTTTTGTAACCTGTATAATTTCTCTTTCCAGGGGAAAAGCCATTTATCTGTGAAATCTGTGGCAAAAGTTTCACAAGCCGACCAAATATGAAGCGCCATCGCAGAACCCACACTGGGGAGAAACCATATCCTTGCGATGTTTGTGGTCAACGATTCCGGTTCTCCAACATGTTGAAAGCTCACAAAGAGAAGTGTTTCCGGGTCACCAGCCCTGTCAACTTCCCACCTACTACCACCACTGCCTCTTTCGCCGCCACCACACCCACAACCCCACCTCCACCAGTCACCATAAGCTCTCTCAGCTCACTTCCCCCTCGGCCAATGCCACATTCACTTTCCCATCTACATCTTCATCCCCATCATCATACGTTTTCAATTCCAGCTGTTGCACATCTTCCACCTCCACCAGCCCTGTTCAATGCTGAAGCAGTGAACCATAGATGCCAAAGTGAGAGCACTTTCCTGCACCATATTTCTGAAAAAAACACTGCAGCAGGTGGAAGCCACCATCACTGAAACTTGGATATTTTAATTTTACTTTAAGCTGTGCCGAATGTTTAGCGATACTCCTATTAACTGTGCACTAAACAGCAAAGCAAAGACTGAGCAATCATGGTGAACTACAAATATTATTTTACTAAACTTCAATGTACTTATTGCGGTTGTAGAACTAGCAAAGCAATTTTTATCTAATCTATTGTGTAAAACAACTAAGCTGTCTGTGTACAGTGGACTAAGGTTTTATCATTTTTTAAGGAATTCAGATGTATCCAGTTTTGTCATATCATATCTGTTAATAAGATGTGCTTTTTTATATTGGACTATTCCTTTTGCATTAAGGAAGTATGCTTATTTCTACTGCATTGATAAAATATTCTGGGGAAATTTAATCTACTAAATTAAGTAATTTCATTTCTATTGAGACATAAGAGCATTACATACTATCACTGTGCTGCAAGGAATTTTCTGAAGCTAATTGTTAAGACTAGATCATGTTCTAGCTTAACCTGTCCATATGAAGCATTATGGACAAGTCAATTGTCTTTCATGTAACTAAAAAAAGTTTTTAAATGTCTGTAGAATATTTAGAAATAATTCTAAGATATTACTGTATGTCATTAAACGTTGTAATAATTATATTTTTGTTCTTGTAGTTGTTGCATACATAATTCAGTTTTATAAATATTGAGCACATTTATTCCAAAAGGTTTCAGTGGAGATGTCATATTTTACTGAAATTTTAAAAGTAGGCATAACTTCAGATGACCTGTGGTATATATTTGTGAGTTCTTTGTTCCAGGTATCCTCTGTAAATCAAGGGTACAGAGTCTAATGCAAAACAAATTGTAAGAAAGATATTTTGTTGACACATTTTAATGTCACTATCATTATTATACCTGCACCTTACAAGGACCCAAATTTGTGTTTCTCAGTTCTACAGAAAAACCTTGATTTCTGCATTAATTTTAGTAGTTTTTGATTAAGAGAAAATGCAGACAAAGCAACCAGTTTTAAACATTATATGAAAAATGTTAACTTAATTTTGGACATCCATGATTTCCCAATAGTGGATGTGTAAGATGGCCTAGAGTTTAGATTTTATTTTATATAGAAGTTCTTTTGCCTGCTTAACCATTTTTAGAGGCTTTTACGATGCATGTATTCTCAGTTAGGCTAACGAGGTCAAGTTGCCGGTTTGTATGAACAAATTGGCTGGAATTCTCCAACATCTTCTGCAGCTGGGATTCTTTGGTCCCACTGCTGTGAAAGGAGATTTGGCTGAGTGCCAAATTCTCCATTCGCAGTGGTGGGACGTACTAAATGGAGAATTTGGGCCATTAACCAAAAAAAGTGGCATTTTGTGAGTCAAATATCCACTGCCAGATTATAATTGCAGTACACTAAATTATTAGTACTGTAATGTAGCAACAGATTCTTAAAAGTACCCTGTGAGCAATAAGTAATTAATTAGGTAGTTAATAAGGTTTGGATTCTATATATTTCTGTTTCTCTACTAACATTCATATCTGTATTTTGAACATGTTGAGTGTCTGTAGAAAATAATTGCATTATTCTGACCAGGTCCCTATCAAAACAAACTCGGCTTGATTAGTTTGGTAAAGTGCCCCTGATGAATAAGGAGTCTGTTCAGTTTAAGATAAAGATCGCAAGTAATCTGCCTTCTTGTATTTAAGGTAATGTGCACAAATAGCCAAATCCAATGAAATTCACCCTTGCAGTATTATTGGCTATTAACAACAACTTTAGATCAAGGTGTGAAGTGATGCCAGAATTGGGTATAAAAGGGGGTTTCAGGAACCATCTCGTTTATGTACACCAAGTGAAAGGGAAACTGGTTGAGTTGTATGTTCTGGGGGCTGGCAATATTCCTGTCAGCATGAGAACCAGTAGTAGCACACTACTACAGGCAGAAGCAGAATTCCAGTCACCACGAGGACAGGTTAGTGCCGTGTATTAGTGAAACACTGTTCCTGGGGACAGAGACAAAATTCCTGTCAGCGCAGGAACCAGATAGTGCTGTGTGCTTTTGGAAGCAGAGGCAGAATTCCTATCGGCACAAAGATTTTGAAGTGGTGAAGTCTGTGTATTCTCTGTGTTCTTATTTCTTTTATTCAATAAACTTTAATATTTTCATATTTAATATCATTATTTTAAAAAGCATATTATTGCACAAAGATGGGTGACAGGTCAGAAGATTGGAACGATTATAGCAAAGAATGACCAAAAGATTGATAAGGAAAACAACTAGCTAGAAATATAAAGATAAATAGTATGAGTTTCTAATGGATATATTTTTTTAAAGTTATCAAAGTGAGCATTGGTCCTATAGAATGTGGATCTGGAAACTAAGGTGATGGCAGATGAATTGAACAAGTATTTTGCATTGGTCTTCACTATTGAGGGTACAAGTAACATTCCAGAAATAGCTGTGAATCAGGAGATAGAAGGGAAGGAGGAACTCTGGGTTTTGTGGGGTGGGAGGAAGAGGTACACTGGATAATGCAGGAAGAATAGAAAATTGGAATTACACGGGAGAGGTTAAAGGCGATTGGAACATACTGAGTGATTTGGTAAAGAGTAGATTGTTCATTTTGTTTAGAATCATTTTCGATTAGAGCAAGGGGAATTCGAAGAACATCGGATTGTGACAATACATATGCAGGACATAATCGGAGCACTTGGAAAACACATCTATCAGATGAGACAAACCTCCAGAGAAAGTAGGAATGCATCAGCTGAGGAAGCAGAGGATGATGCCTACATTGGCTCATGGTTCTTGGATTTTCGAATAGATTAGAGTGAACTTGCAGAGAATGATCAAATTTACCCTCCTGGATCAAAGACATACATCATGAAGCCATGTAACCATATCAATTTAATAACACAAACACACCACTAGGAGCCTAACATAGGGATACCTCATAAAACATGTGTACCATCTGAGACATAACCAGACAATTGTGATTGGAATGCTGCCCATATTGAGATAAAATGTTTTATTTCCCTGTTTAGGATTGAGAACGTTGGAATAGGGAACAAAGGTTCCCTATTCCAACGGTCCTTTAGTACCATCAAGGACCTAATTATACTACGACAGTCACTAGAGGAAGAAAATTTCCTGTATATTCAGCTTACAAAGCAATTGTGTAACCACTAGTAATAAAGAATATCAATTTGGGAACTTGACCAGCCCCATTCATTCGGGTGCTTTTTGCTTTATCCTTTTACCTCTGTCAGTTCAGATAGAGACATAGATTCTACTCGGAACATACGATCACCAACAATTTAACCTCGCAGCATAACGATGTTACTAGATTTGGATATTATATTCCTCTATTTGAATACCTGACTGAATTGATAAATACTTTTCTAAAAACAATCTTAACCGCTTCATGATTTAATCACAGCATACTTTTTTTTAATGAATTCAAATTCTCAAACTATTTTAGTTTGAGAATCAGAACTCTATCATGGATTATTAGTCCAGGCCTCTGGATTACCAGTCCAGTGACATGAATATTGTCTGTCTTATAATTTCCTTAGAAAAGATTAAAATTTGGATTAGTTTTTACTTGTCAGGCTGTTTTTCAGAGTACTGAGATTTTTTCGTAGTCCGGTGATCTGAAGAAGATCAATGGGTAAAATGCTTGTACATTGAGTTGGTTGGCATCAAACAGTACAAAAGATAAGCTTGTTGCTCTGTTATTTGCCTATCTGCAACAATGTGGCATTGGCAAAATTCTACAGCGTGTGGAGGATATTGCTATTGAAAGAATGAAGATAATCTAAAGGTAGAAACTTTTTGTTTCATAGTGGTCAAATATTCATAATATCTATAATATTTAATAAAATGTTTAATTTATACCAAGAAAATTTGGGAAAAAAAATCATCATGGCAGTACAAGTCTTGCTGGAGAAGACAGTAAATCAACATGAAAAGATTATGGGATAAATCTTCAGAGATTTTTCTGGGCTATGTTATTTGAATCTAGAGTGAAGGTGATTTCATTTGGTTTAATGCCTGCTAGTGGCTGGAGGACCATATGAATCTGGAAGGACTGCCTCTCTACAGGTGCACCTTCTGATGTACATGTATATTCAGGTTGAGTTCAGAGGGATTACCCTTGAATTCTAAATTTAAACTGATGCCATAATGGACTGCATGAGCACTTGAGACAGGTAATAAGGAAAAGTTATGTTTGACATAAACCTCTGATGCTTTGCTTTGAATCTTCTTTTGTATTTCAGCTGCATTTTATTTTGGCAATGCTGTGGGCACACCTATTAAGAGAAGAATATGGAATAGATCTCACCACAGGAACTGGGAATAATTTATAAATAACTTGGTCTAAAATATATTTTGCATTAAGAAACATATTTATTCGCTTCATGTGTTTCATTCTGTAGTATCCAAAAACAAAACTGGAGAATCTGTTTAATGCACAGTAAGAAGTCTCACAACACCAGGTTAAAGTCCAACAGGTTTATTTGGTAGCACAAACTTTTGGAGCGCTGCTCTTTCATCAGGTGAGTGAAGAGTTAGTTGTGTTCACGAACAGGGCATATATAGGCACAGATTCAATTTACAAGATAATGGTTGGAATGCGAGTCTTAACAGGTAATCAGGTCTTTACAGGTGTAAACAAAACTAGTGGAGAGAGGGTGAAGCACAGGTTAAAGAGGTGTGAATTGTCTCCAGCCAGGACAGTTAGTGAGATTTTGCAAGCCCAGGCAAGTCGTGGGGGTTACAGATAGTGTGACATGAACCTAAGATCCCAGTTGAGGCCATCCTCATATGATAGGCGTCGTCTTCATCATATTACACAAGATATCAAGCTAATGGCTTGGATTCTGTCAGTGGCGAAGTGACTGAACTTGCGCTTTGGCGTCACAGAAAGCTCCCCACAAAGATATAACATCCATTTAATCTTTCCCGGCAATCATAGAATCCCTAACAGTGTAAAAGGAAGCCATCTGGCCCATTGAGCCTGGACTGACAACAATCCCACCTAGGCTCTATCCCCTTAACCCCATGTATTTACCCTGCTGGTTCCCTGGCACTAAGGGGCAATTTATCATGGCCAATCAACCTAACCCGCACATCTTTGTAGTGTGGGAGGAAACCGGAGCATCCGGAGGAAACCCTTGCCGACATGGGGGAGAAACTCCACACAGACAGTGACCTGAGGCCAGAATTGAACTTGGGTCCCTGGCGATGTGAGGCAGCAGTGCTAACCACTGTGCCACTCACATTTCTTGTGAATGACTTCCCTCGTCTTGAAAAACATTTCACTCTGGTATAAATATTGGGGATCTCTGGACACCCAGAAACCATCGCGTCATCAAACAGGCTAGCACCAATCATTTTGAAGAGGTCTCACAGACAGCAAACCAAGAAGTAACGAGAGGTTTTATCATTCAGTTATAATTTTACAGAAAGCAAAATATTGGCATTTTTTAAATATGAAATTTTCTAGCAGAGAATAGATAAATTTGACATTCCACAAATATAAAACTAGTTTTTCCGGACGAGAGAAGTTGTTCACAAGTAATTAGTACACCATTAAAACACGGTTATACCTCATTCACCAGCACATAACTTTATTCAAGGGTTTTTACACCAAGGCTAATAATATAAAAAGCAGAAGCTTATGTCCGTACCTTCCTGACGCCCCAGCATCAAATTTGGGGGTACCGCAAAGGTGTGCTAGGGAATCCCCTTAGAAGTTCTCAGGTAAGAGTTTACCCGGCAAGTGTCCAGAAGAGCTGGACAGTTGCACTGCGCTGGGAACTATCTGATAAAAGTGATTTAAATTGTTAACTTCGGATGGTTCTGCCAGTTTTACACTCCATACTTATTCTGAAAGAGTTAGAAGGAAAAAAAACACTTTCTGGTCACCACACCACCAGAAGGACGTGGAAGCTTTGGAGAGAGTGCAAAGAAGGTTCACCAGGATGTTGCCTGGTCTCGAGGGCGTTGGCTATGAGGAGAGGTTGAATAAACTAGGATTGTTTTCACTGGAAAGATGGATGCTGAGGGTAGACCTGAGAGAGGTCTACAAAATTATGAGAGGCACAGACAGGGTGGATAGTCAGAGGCTTTTGCCCAGAGTGGAATTGTCAATTACAAGGGGGCACAGGTTCAAGGTGAAAGGAGGAAACTTTAAGGGAGATGTGTAGGGGAAGTTTTTCATGCAGAGAGCTGTGGGAGCTGGAATGCTTTTCCAGAGGATGCGATGGAAGCAGGCACATTAGCAACATTTAAGAGGCAGCTGGATGGGTACATGAATCAGGAGGGAATAGAGGAATACAGACCAAGTAAGGACAGAAGGTTTTTTTTTGTTTAGTTAGAGCATCATGACCGGCATGGGCTTGGAGGGCCAAAGGGCCTGTTCCTGCGCTTTACTCTGTTCTTGTTCTAACTTCAGAGTAACTATTTTAAAGACCCCGACTGAGCCCAGCGTGTGACAAACCCCCACCCCCAGGGGACACCCTACCCCCATCCCACACTGGCCTGATCACCCCCTCCCACCAAGTGCCAGAAAAACGAGCGGCACGGTAGCACAGTGGTTACTGTGCACTGCTGCTTCACAGGGTCAGGGACCTGGGTTCGATTCCTGGGTTGGGTCACTGTCCGTGTGGAGTTTGCATTTTCTCCCCGTGTCTGTGTGGGTTTCCTCCGGGTGCTCCGGTTTCCCCTCTCATTCTGAAAGACAGTGCTGGTTAGATGCATTGATCCAAACAGGTGCCGGACTCTGCCAACTAGGGGGAATTTCACAGTAACTTCGTTGCAGTGTTAATGTAAGCCTTACTTGTGACTAATAAATAAACTTTAACTTTAAAAAAGGAAGCATCTCCTCCTTTACTCCGCTCCTTTTGCTCTTTGCCGCTGAAGCCAGATATACACTTTGCTTCTTGGATCACACGTGACCTGAGTCAGGAAGGATGAGCACGCTTCAATTTAAGAGCAGGTAAGTTGGTACGGAGATTGCCACTCCAAGGAAGTTACAGGCCACAAAGAAATTGTGTGTATTTTTATACTAACAATAAAGAAATGTTATGTGCAGTTTCTTTCTTATAGTGCAGCATGTTGCAACGTTTGTCATTTCTAAACCTCCTTGCCTATTAGGCTTGTGCTGATTCAGAGTATTCCCCATTCTGATGTGACAGATTATTTTTCAGTTTGTAGTAGGAAGTAAAACTTGATTCATGGAGGAATCCGTACCATTTATGGCAATGAACTCAAATTGCATAGTGATGATCTAATTCAACATACGCTGGTATTCAGTGGTGGCTATTACTGTTTGAAACTAATAAATTTTGTTGTATTAAACTGCACTTTGTCTTTTATGACTGGTGATACACCCCTCATGCTTCTCATTTGATTCTACATTGAAGCAAGGTTGTAACTTGGCTCCTAGTTATTAACCTTTAATGCTGATTAACTTAAAGTGCAACTTGATAACATTGGGGTTCCAAATGCTTAAAATGTTAACCTGTGTGAAATTGAGATGTATTACAGACTAATTTAAATATGGGATGAGTGTTCGTAACAGCATAAACTCTGAAAGCTAATTTTTAAAAAAGTTAATTAAATTGAATGCTTGTAAAGACCTTGCTTTATGCTAGTTTGTCCAAGATTACTATTAAATAGTCAGCTCATTAGATCTATTTATATGTTGTGTATCTTTTATGCGGTTTCAAATGTTTAGGTAAGATTTTACACTCGGCAAGGTACAAGATGATCTGACTGGAAATTGGAATGTTTCGCTGTTGCACACTGAGGTTTGCTATTTTTTTTGTACAGTAATCCCCCCCCCCCTCCTTATACTGACCAACAATGTCTTAACTTTAACCTCAAAACTTTAGTCTCATTTATATTAAGTTGACATCACCATCACCCACTTTGGTAATCCCCGTTGAAATGACTTAGTTCCAAGCAATTAACCACTTTGAGTCAATGGCGGAACGGTGGCACAATGGTTAGCACTGCTGCCTCACAGCAGTGAGACTTCTTACTGTGCTTACCCCAGTCAAACACCGGCATCTCCACATCATGGCCTCACAGTGCCAGGGACCCAGATTTGATTCCTGGCTTGGGTCACTGTCTGTGTGGAGTTTGCACGGTCTCTCCGTGTCTGCGTGTATTTCCTTCGGGTGCTCCGATTTCCTGCCACAGTCTGAAAGACGTGCTGGTTAGGTGCATTGGCCATTCTAAATTCTCCCTCGATGTACCCGAACAGGCGCCAGAGTGTGGCGACTAGGGGATTTTCACAGTAACTTCATTGCAGTGTTAATGTAAGCCTACTTGTGATACTAATAAATAAACTCGGAGTTCTTAACTTAGTGGCCAACAGGTGAATGCTGCTGAAACTTCTGTAATTTAAGATTATTAATAGCTGTTGAAGAGAAAGAAAAATGAAAGTAGTCAGAAGTGGGTCAGAACCCAGTTTCGGAGAAAATGATTAAAACGCACCAAGATGAGTATGCCATCACAGTCACTGTATTTCTTTTCTAATTTTGTCTGCATAAATCAAATTTCTGTACATGGCAACTAAGCTGTTGCCGCTCAATTGCAAAGCAAGTCACCAGAACACAAAATAATTGAACATTTGTTCGCACAGAAATGAATTAACAAAACCAGCAAGACAGTTCCTTAAATGTCAGTTCATTAGTATGAAATATTATTTCAAATTGGTTCTATAAAAGAAGTATACTGATATAACAGGCACAGTAACTGTGACTATACAAATTTGTATTTAATTTATTTTGTATCAATGTAATTTGTTTTTTTTTGTCTGATGTGAAGTGCAGAATCTTCTGAAAGGAGACACCCCATTGACCTAAGTTGGGGAACTTGGATGCAGGCCATTGAGCCATCGGAATCCCCTACCCCCACCCTGCAGCCCTAACCGGCAACGTGTTGGAGATTTCATAATTCAATGATTTTGTAGTGGTAATGATGATGAAGCAGCCACCGTTCACCACCATTACTCCACTGAAACTGACAGCAATTTCTGGATTCCTTGACTGGGATTCTCCCAGCCCGCTGTTCTGCCCAACATCAGCGGAGGGCCTCTAGCGGGTCTCGCGACCAGCATTTGACCGATCACGAGTCTCCCAGGCCATTTTTTTCTGTGTAATCAGCTCTACGCCGATTTCCAACGTGGGGCCAATTACCTTATGGAAATCGTCATTTCCATATGATTAGTTGTCCCGGGACTGTAGTCTGCAGGCCCACTAGTGTCTCCCCCTGCGCCGGGAGAAGTTCCAACCAGCGGGTTTACAACTGCTTCCCACCAACAGGGAACAGATATGCTCACCCTGCTGGTGGGGACAGAGGTAATTGAAGTCCGCCCAGTAGGTCGGGGGCACAGGTCTGGCAGTGTCCAAGGGGAACCCTAGCACTGCCCACTGGGCATCCTGGCACTGCCCACCAGACACCGGGCAGTGTCATTGCTGCCATAGTGGCACTCGCTGCCACTCTGCAATGGGATCGGTGGGGAAGGGATTGGGGCTGGCCATTGGCGGGGGCGGGGGAGGGGGGGGTGGCAGGTAGGCCAGGAGGGGTGTTGGGAAGATATCGGCAGGCCAGTGATTGGCGGGGAGGGGGGGTGCCAGTGTGCATGTGCCAATCTCCACCTACAGATTGGCACATGCGCAGTGGCCCGCTCAGCACTAAGCTGCTGGCCTCTCTGTGATGCACAGAGTGCCGGACATTCATGAAACTAAGTAGGCCCAAAAAACAGGCGGGGGATTCTCCCTTTTTCCAGTCTGTTGGGGGCACTTAAGTTTTTTTCGGGAGAATCCCGGCCCATATGTACAAAATAATACAGAAATCCAGAAATAGACTTCCCTTGAGCATACAGTCATGAGGAACCCCCAGACTGCAACCCATGGATATCAGCTGAATTACCAAGACGTTTTATGCCGTTAGTCTTGCTGTAAAAACCCTCTTTTTAAAAAAAATTCCTCTTGTTGAATTCATAGTATCTGAGTTTTTAACAATGTACTAACTTCATAATTACTGATCAACACCCCCCTTAATGCTTCTGAAAAGCTAAATTTACATTCATGAGTGTCAAATCTCTTAATTAAATTGCATGTTTTAAAGAAAAATAATTTTTTCAAGTACAATTTTCAGGCCACCGATGGAATCCTAATTAATACATTAAAGTTGCAGACTGATGATTTCATTGGCATTGCAAATTAAATAAGTGGGAGGGTATCCCAGCCTGTAGGATTCCTGGCACTGCTCTGCACTGGGTGCTTCAGGCTTCCCAAGGTCAAATAGTTCTTTTCCACTTCTTGTGAGTCAGGAGAAGCAAATTTGTTCCAACCAGGGCCCAGAATAATCTTTCGGCCTCTTTCAGCCTCCTTCAGCCCCAATCGACCAGCCTCCCTGATCCTGTTTCTCCCTTTCCAGTGCTGGAGACTGTTTTGAAGGTTCCCCAGCTGCAGCCTCCTACCACTAGTCTTCTCTCCTGTCTATCGGCCAAATGTAAATTTGACCGTCTCCTGGGCAGGAGGTGGCCCTAACATTATTTATAAGGAGCTGCGATTGAGATACATGGGGCCTCCTCCATGACCCTGTAAATATATGAGCTCTTGTATGTGGGTGAAAGTTACATATCTTGGAAGGGAATGATTTTTTTTGAGTTGCCATTTGGCTAAGAATCAATTCTGGGAAATGCTAATAATAACCATGTCATGAAGCACCATATAAGCCCTACAAGTTCAAACGTGTTACAGCAGTTTACTAATACTTATACAGTGACCATGAATGGGGCTAAGCAACTGACTGCTTACGTTGCGAGCTGGTAACAAACTGCTTTTGGCATATTATATCTATTTCAAGGCATGTTAGAGGTTTTAGCTTGGAGATTTTCTACAATACTATCAATGTTGAACACAATTTTTTGATGCAATATCTATTTGAAACTGTTAGAGAAGAGCAACGTAAGTCGCTTCGAGACCTTGCATAGAAATATGATCTGGAATAAAAGCCATCCAGCTGCTTATGATCTTGTATGACTGGCTATTGATGTAATAGGAAATAAAGTCATGGAACTATGTTCACGTTTTAGATCTGTGGTTTTTGTTTCTAGTTGCTTTCAATTAAATAATGTCTTGGCTTGAAATAATTTAGCTGTTGGCAGGATTCAATCATTTGCAAGAAAATGAAATGCAATATTAGGATCTGACCGCATTATCTTGACAACCACTCTGGCTTGCCATACTGCTGAGAGTTATTGAAACAAAGTCTCACCTACCTGTATCTGAGTTTTAAACAATGTACTAACTTCATAATTACCGATCGATTACTTAATGCTGTTTCAGTGATTCAAATAGGCATTAACAAGTCCATGACACTATTTAATAAAAGCATCAAAATCTTTCAATGCTGTGGACAAGTGGAAAGATTCTTAATGCAACCTTCAATACTGGGAAGAAAAGAGATGAGTTGATCATTTTATTGCTATTTGTGAAACATTGTTATGTTGCAATGATGATGTGGTTGTGCCTTGCATTGAGGGCTTTGAGATGTCTGGGACTCTACACAAAAATTCTTAAGATTATAACCATATGTTAGGTGAATGAGACATGAAAATAAATCCAAAACTGTATGGATGAAAACTTTATTGTGTTTTGCTATTTTAAAAATAGACTTTCTGCTGAACCAATAATAATGGCTGCTACAAGTCACGTGACAACAGGATTGATCCTTTTGTTCTGGAAGTTACCAATAAGAGTTACAAGAACAAGAGAATCCTCATTGCATCAACGTGGAATCACGCATCCAATTGTAAGGACTTTATAATTTTGAAACCAGGGGTCTTGCAGATTGAAACTCGTTATGCCTGCAGAACTATTAAGACTCGTGTCACACCTGGGACCATCCAGGTCCATTTCAAAAGGGGACTGTTGAGGGGACAATGGATGTCACTCACATCTTGATAAGCTTACCCTCTAGCAGAGTCAGAGGATCTGCCCAGACACTGGTTTCCTGACACAAGATCCATCAACAGGTATGGTAAGTCTTTCAAAAGCTAATTTTTTTGGACATTATCAGTCCTGAAATCAAAGCCAGTTCCAGACACTTTGAAATCATTTTGTAGAAAGGCCACATAACTCAAGTAACCATTGTGAAGTTTTCATATTCCCTTAAGAACTCAGAACTCCTCAGTTTAACATCCAATCAAAGATTGAACAAAGGGCTGAACAACAGCCTGCCCCTTGAAGCCTATCCCTGCTGGAACATTTCCTACCATCACTGTGGAACTGATCTAGTCTGTGTACCAATTTCATCTTGTGGTATCAGCTGCAACTTCAGCCTTCAGCCATCTGAACCCAAGCTCCTGTATGAAAGAGTTTATGACCAGACTCTGGACACTGATAATAATGTGAACTTGTATTCATTTATGTGGGTTTTTTTATGATTACTATCCATTTGTAAAACTTTTTTTTTTCTATCCCCACTTTGTGTGTGTGTGTGTGTGTGGTCAAGTGGGACATTGCAAACACTCTTCATAGAAATCATAGAAACCCTACAGTGCAGAAGGAGGCCATTCGGCCCATCGAGTCTGCACCGACCACAATCCCACCCAGGCCCTACCCCCACATATTTTACCCGCTAATCCCTCTAACCTACACATCCTAGGACTCTAAGGGGCAATTTTTAACCTGGCCAATCAACCTAACCCGCACATCTTTGGACTGTGGGAGGAAACCGGAGCACCCGGAAGAAACCCACGCAGACACGAGGAGAATGTGCAAACTCCACACAGACAGTGACCCGAGCCGGGAATCAAACCCGGGACCCTGGGGCTGTGAAGCAGCAGTGCTAACCACTGTGCTACCGTGCCGCCCCGTGCTACTCTTCCCCGAGTTTGAATGTGGATAAGCTAACCTGAGTTAATGATGATATGAATTTTCAGTGAATTAATTGGATCACACAAACTGAGGGTTTGGGGAAACACACCACAACTTATTTGAAAAATATTTTTTTAAAGTTTATTAGTCACAAGTAAGGTTTACATTAACACTGCAATGAAGTTACTGTGAAAATCCCCTAGTCGCCACACTCCGGTGCCTGTTCGGGTCAATGTGCCTAACCAGCACGTCTTTCAGGCCGTGGGAGGAAATCGGAGCACCTGGAGGAAACCCATGCAGACATGGGAAGAACATGCAAACTCCAGACAGTGACCCAAGCCAGGAATCGAACCTGGGTCCCTGGCGCTGTGGGGCAGCAGTGCTAACCACTGTGCCACCGTGCCATCCAAGACATCTTCTGCTTATGGACAATTGGTGAAAAAACAAAGCACAGTTTACCTTTCTCTCCTGTCCGTAACACATTAAACATATCTATACCTAATCTGCTGGTTAGTTTCTAGTCCTGCGATCATACTGTTTTCTGACTTTACCTGTTGGTAACTCCATGCTTTTCAAAATAAGATGCTGCGGATTCCGGATGACATAGAGGAATAATTCAATGATATTCTTCCCTGCTACTAGGGATTGAACATGGCTCAGATACATCAGATAAATGTTTCCTCTTTCCACTTGTTGGCACACAATATGAAATTAGTTTGGTCTGCTTCAGTGCAGAAAAAATGTTTGCCTACAAACTGGCAATCACTTAAGATTATGGTTTGGGAAATGGAAAAATGATACAATAACCTCTTCTGAGGTTAGGCTTCAAGTGTATCATTGGTTTAAAGTTTATTTATCAGTGTCACAAGCAGGCTTACATTAGCACTGCAGTGAAGTTACTGTGAAAATTCCCTGGTTACCACATTCTGCCACATTCAGGTACACTGAGGGAAAATTTAGCATAGCCAATGCACCTAACCAGCATGTCTTTTGGACTGTGGGAGGAAACCGGAGCACCCAGAGGAAACCCACATGGGGAGAACATGTAAACTCCACACACAAAGTGACCTAAGCTGGGAACTCGGGTCCCTGGCGCTGTGAGACAGCAGTGCTAACCACTGTGCATTGGAAGAAAGCATTGCCATTTGTTGATCAATGAGATAAATGTGCCGAGAAACATGAGAAACCATGAAGTTAGAAAACAGCATTTTATCCAACTCTGTCCACCAACAATGCATAATCTATCTTTTCACAAATTCCAGCTCCACCTACTCAGTCAGCTAACAGAAATCTACATAAATATGTTGCGCTCTTGAAAGGTGATCAAGTAAAACTACAGGCCATGTAACAAAACCCAAGTCTCTATGTTCCAACCCCAGAAGCTGTCCTTGGCAGCAACACCCTCTATGAAAATGAAAAACATAGCAACTGGTGTGGCGCATTGAAGTATTTGATGATCTCAGTCTATATACTCATCCATGTATCCTTTAATTTAGTTCCCAAGCAGATATTTATCTAGCTGTTCTGTTTTTGTTGTTGGCCCTGGCAGACAAAAATGGAAAAAATACTCAGCTCTGTGGTTGGGCAGCAAAAAGTATTTTTAAAAATGTTCATATTTTATATGTTGCAGCACAAATAAATCAAAAAGCTTTGATTCATCTTTGCAGAATTAAATGTATGGATGGCTGCATGGTTTACCAAATAGAAACAATTTGGAGAAGGTTTATTTGACTCATTCCTGGGATGAAGGGCCTATCTTATGAAGAAAGGTTGAACAGGTTTGGCCCATACCCATTGAGTTTAGAAGAAAGAGAGTTGACCTTATTGAAACACATAAGATCTTGAGGGGACTTGACTGGGAGGATGTTTCCTCTTGTGGGAAAGTCTAGAACAAGAGGATACAATTTAAGAATAAGAGATCACCCTTTTAAGACAAAGATTAGGAGAATTTATTTCTGTCAGAGGGCCATTAGTACATGGAATTCTCTTCCTCAGAAAGCAGGGGAGGCTGGGTCATTGATTTTTTTCAAGGCTGAGTTCGATAGATTTTTGATAGACATGGAAATCAAAGGAGTTATGGAGTTCACACCACAATCAGATCAGCCATGATCAGCGGATACAAAGGGCCAAATTACCTAATCCTGCTCCAAAGTCCAATATCCATAGACTGAATAGCTGGCACATATTACTGAATTACACAAAGGAAGGTGGTTGTGTTGGACATCGACTATCTCGGCCCCAGGGCACTGTCCCTGGCCCAATCAATTTTAGCTGCTTCATCAATGATGTTCCCTCCAGTGTTAGGTCAGAGGTGGAGATGTTCAGTAGTGATTGAACAGCGGTCGGTACCATTCACAACTCATCAGATGCTGAAGCAGTCCACGTCCATATGCCGCAAGTCCTGTCTATATGCAGCAAGTCCTGGACAACATTCAGGCATGTGCTGATAAGTGGCAAATAACATTTACAACTCGCAAGTGCGAGGCAATGATAATCTCTAACAAGAAAGAATTTGACCATCTCCCCTTGACATTCAATGCCATTAACATTGCTGAATCCTCCATTATCAGCATCCTGCAGGTTATTATTGACCAGAACTGAACTGGACTAGCCATATAAATACGGTGGCTCCGTGAACATGTCAGATGCTGGCAGACTAACTTACCCCCCGACTCCTTAAAGCCTATCCACCTCCTACAGGGCACAAGTCAGGAGTGTAATGAAATGCTTTCCACTTGCCTGGAAGAATGAGGCCCCAACAGCACTCAAGAAGTTTGATACCATCCAGGACAATTAAAGCACCCCATTCATTGCCTTAAACATTCACTCCCTCCACTACTGACGCACAGTGGTAGCATATGATACAGTTTCCAATTAGAAAATTCATTGCAGCAACTTGCCAAGCCTCCTTCAATAGTGCCTTCCAAACTGTCATCCTCTGCCACCTTGAAAGACAAAGGCAGCAGACTAGTGGGAACACCATCACCTGCAAGCTACCCAGCATCCATCCCACCAAGATATATACATGCTTTTGCCAATAAGGTTTCCGTTTTTAATTATCAGTCTCAGTTCTTAGTTTAATTCCAATTTTTAAAATAATTTTTGTAGTCTTTGCTTATCTATACAGCAGGGTGGCACAGTGGTTAGCACTGCTGCCTCACAGTGTCAGGGACGAGGGGTCACGGGCTCAAGGTGAGAGGGGCGAAGTATAACTCAGATATCAGAGGGACGTTTTTTTACACAGAGGGTGGTGGGGGCCTGGAATGCGCTGCCAAGTAGGGTGGTGGAGGCAGACACGCTGACATCGTTTAAGACTTATCTGGATAGTCACATGAGCAGCCTGGGAATGGAGGGATACAAACGATTGGTCTAGTTGGACCGAGGAGCGGCACAGGCTTGGAGGGCCGAAGGGCCTGTTTCCTGTGCTGTACTGTTCTTTGTTCTTTGGACCTGGATTCGATTCCCAGCTTGGGTCACTGACCATGTGGAGTTTGCACATTCTCCCGGTGTCTGCGTGAGTTTCCTCCGGGTGTTCCGGTTTCTTCCCATAGTTTGAAAGACGTGCTGGTTAGGTGCATTGACCCGAATAGGCGCCGGAGTGTGGCGACTAGGGGAATTTCACAGTAACTTCATTGCAGTGTTAATGTAAGCCTTACTTGTGACTAATGAATAAACTTTAAAGAATAAACTTAATAAAACTAAAACTGGATCTCTGACTGATGAGAGAAAGATAAGAGAAGTAAAGATTGTACAACCAGAGCCAGATGCAGCTAATTGAAAGTGCCACTTGGATGAACAACTTTCTGTGAAATCCAGGAATGTGTAATCTAAGACATCGAGTACATGGAATCATAGAATGACATAGCATTGAAAGGCCATTCAGCCAATCGGGCTTGTGCTGTCTTTCTGAAAGAACTGCCTATTTAATCCTACTCCAGTGCTCTTTCCTCACAGACATTTTAAAAATGGTTGAAACTGCTTCTACCTTGGGGCGGCACAGTGGTTAGCAATGCTGCCTCACAGCATCAGAAGCCCTGGCTTGAGTCACTGTCTGTGCGGAGTCTGCTCATTCTCCCCGTGTCTGTGTGGGTTTCCTCTGGGTGCTCAGGTTTCCTCCCGCAGTCCAAAAGACGTGCTGGTTAGGTGCATTGGCCATGCTAAATTCTCCCTCAGTGTACCCGAACAGGTGCCAGAGTGGGCGACAAGGGGATTTTCACAGTAACTTCATTACAGTGTTAATGTAAGCTTACTTGTAACACTAATAAATAAACTTAAAACTTTTACCATCCTTTCAGGTAACGTATTCCAGATCATTATAAAGCACTGCATGTTATTTTTCATCGTGTCACCTCTGGCTCTTTTCCCAATTATCCTAAACTCTGTCCTTTGGCTATTGACTCTTCTCCCATTAGTTTCTCTTTAGTTATCCTATCAACAGCTCATGACTTTCGACACCGCTATCAAGTCTCCTTTTAAACTTCTCTGTCCTAAGGGAATATCTTACTGTGTTCACCCCAGTCCAACGCCGGCATCTCCACATCATGACTAAGGGAATAACCCAGTTTTTCTACTCTCTTCACATAATTCAAGTTTTTCATTTTGGTTCTTCTGTGTGCTGCATTGCTGCTGACATTTCTGTTTTTCAAAAATTATTTAGCTTGTTTTTGAAGTTTCGTCAGTGCTTATTATAGTCACATGTTTATTGATAACTTAATGATTTTCTTAATAAAGCGAATGCTGTCCTGTATGTCATTTATTCCTGCAATACAAATAAGTAATTGTGATGTGAATATTACTATTTTGCTAATGAAATATTCAAGGCTATATCTTGTTCTTTGAATTTGGAACAGTTAATTGTAACTGAAACTCTAAATATTGACTCTTTATTGGTACAATGCAAATCAAGTCCTTTGAAAGACAACAAGAATAATTAATTGTTTGTATTGCATCTGATGAGACTATTTACTTGTAGATGTTTTCATAATTTGGGCGGCACCATAACACAGTGGTTAGTACTGCTGCCTCACAGGGATCTGGGTTCGATTCCAGCCTTGGGTGACTCAGTTGGGAGTTTGCACATTTTCCCTGTGTCTGCGTGGGTTTCCTCTGGGTGCTCCAGTTTCCTCCGGGTGCTCCAGTTTCCTCCCACACTCCAAAGATGTGTAGATTAGGTGGATTGGCTATGGTAAATGCGCAGGGTTATGGGATGGTGTTGGGGGTAGGGTGGGGCCTGGGTAAGATGCTGTTTGGAGACTTGGTGCAGTCTCGATGGGCCAAATGGCCTCTTTCTGCACTGTAGGAATTCTATGGTTCATCCCCGCTATAATTCTAATAAGTATAATTTGCATATTCTTTCATTTTCTTGGCATCGTTCCTAACATGTGGTGCCCAGAATCGAAAACTATTTTCTGGCTGGGGCTTAATCTGTATTTTGCAATGGTTTAAAAAGAAAGACGCATTTATGGAGCACTGTTCATGACCATCAGACACCGCAAAATGCTTTACAACCATTGAAACACTTTGGGAAGTGTAGTCATTGTTGTAATGTAAGAAATACGGCAATTAATTTGCGCTGAGCAAACTCCCACTGGCAGCAATATGATTGTGATCAGAGAATCTATTTCCATTGATGTTGATTTGATTGAGGGATAAATCTGGGCCAGGTCACCAGAGATAACTGCCCTGCTCTTCTTTAGAATAACGCCATGGAATCTTTTCATCCCGAACAAGCAGATGGTTTAATGGTTCATCTGAAAGATGGCGCAATGCTCTCTCAAAACTACACTGGAATGTTTGGCATAATTTCCTTGACTCAATTCACAAAGCCAATAATTCTTTATGCCTTTTTGCCAGCCTTATCAATTTATCCTGCCATCTTCAAAGACTTGTCAGGCCTTCTCTGTTCCCGTATTCCTTTTAAAATGTTACCATATCGTTTATATTGCCTCTCCTCACTCTTCCTCCCGAATGAATCATTCACAATTCTCTCCATTACATTCATGTATGTGCTTATTTCATCACTCTGTCGATATTCCCCAAAGTCTGTTCCTGTCCAGATAAAGCTACCAGTGCACAACTCGAATCTACCCAGACGATACAGGAGTCATAGAGTTATAGAGGTTTACAGCATGGAAACAGGTCCTTCAGCCCAACTTGTCCATGCTGCCCTTTTTTTTTAAACATCTAAACTAATCCCAATTGCCCACATTTGGCCCATATCCCTCCATACCCATGTAACTATCTAAATGCTTTTTAAAAGACAAAATTGTACCCATCTCTACCACTACCTCTGGCAGTTTGTTCCAGACACTCACCACCGTCTGTGTGAAAGAATTGCCCCTCTGGACCCTTTTGTATCTCTCCCCTCTTACCTTAAACCTATGCCCTCTAGTTTTAGACTCCCCTACCTTTGGGAAAAGATATTGACTATCAAGCTGATATATGCCCCTCATTATTTTATAGACCTCTATAAGATCACCCCTCAGCCTCCTACGCTCCAGAGAAAAAAATCCCAGTCTATCCAGCCTCTCCTTATAACTCAATCCATCAAGCCCTGGTAGCATCCTAGTAAATCTTTTCTGCTCTCTTTCTAGTTTAATAATATTCTTTCTATAATAGGGTGACCAGAATTGCACAGTATTCCAAGTGTGGCTTTACCAATGTCTTGTACAACTTCAACAAGACATTCCAACTCCTGTATTCAATGTTCTGACCGATGAAACCAAGCATGTCAAATGCCTTCTTCACCACTCTGTCCACCTGTGACTCCACTTTCAAGGAGCTATGAACATGTACCCCTAGATCTCTTTGTTCTGTAACTCTCCCCAATGCCCTACCATTAACAGAGTAAGTCCTGCCCTGGTTCAATCTACCAAAATGCATCACCTCGCATTTGTCTAAATTAAACTCCATCTGCCATTCGTCAGCCCACTGGCCCAATTGATCAAGATCCCGTTGCAATTGGAGATAACTTTCTTCACTGTCCACTATGCCACCAATCTTGGTGTCATCTGCAAACTTACTAACCATGCCTCCTATATTCTCATTCAAATCATTAATATATATGACAAATAACAGTGACCCAGCACTGATCCCTGAGGCACACCGCTGGTCACAGGCTTCCAGTTTGAAAAACAACTCTCTACAACCACCCTCTGGCTTCTGTCAAGTAGCTAATTTGGTATCCATTTAGATACCTCACCCTGGATCCCGTGAGATTTAACCTTATGCAACAACCTACCATGCGGTACCTTGTCAAAGGCCTTGCTAAAGTCCATGTAAACAACATCAACTGCACTGCCCTCATCTACCTTCTTGGTTACCCCTTCAAAAAACTCAATCAAATTTGTGAGACATGATTTTCCACTCACAAAGCCATGCTGACTGTCCCTAATGAGTACTTACGTCTTTAAATGCCTGTAGATCCTGTCTCTCAAAATACCTTCCAACAATTTACCCACCACAGATGTGAGACTCACTGGCCTGTAGTTCCCAGGCTTTTCCCTGCAGCCCTTTTTAAACAAAGGCACAACATTTGCCACTCTCCAATCTTCAGACACCTCACCCATGACTATCGATCGTTCAAATATCTCAGCAAGGGGCCCCGCAATTTCCTCCCTCGCCTCCCACAATGTCCTGGGATACACTTCATCAGGTCCCAGGGATTTGTCTACCTTGATGCGCTTCCTTCTCTGTAATACGTACACTCCTCAAGACATCACTATTTATTTCCCCAAGTTCCCTAACATCCATGCTTTTCTCAACAGTAAATACTGATGAGAAACGTTCATTTAGGATCTCACTCATTTCTTGTGGATCCACACATAGATGACCTTGCTGATCCTTGAGAGGCCCCACTCTCTCCCTTGTTACTCTTCTACCCTTTATGTATTTGTAGAAGCTCTTTGGATTCTCCTTTGCCTTATCTGCCAAAACAATCTCGTGTCCCCTTTATGCCCTCCTGATTTCTCTCTTAACTCTTTTCCTACACTAGGGGATTTTCATAGTAAAGTTTAAAGTTTATTATTAATGTCACAAATAGGCTTGCATTAACACTGCAATGAAGTTACTGTGAAAATCCCCTAGTTGCCACACCTTGGTGCCTCTTCAGGTACATTGAGGGAGAATTTAGCATGGCCAATGCACCTAACCAGCATGTCTTTCGGATTGTGGGAGGCAACTGGGGCACCCGGAGGAAACTCACAGGGAGAACGTGCAGACTTTGCACAGACAGTGACCCAAGCCAGGAATCGAACCCCAGTCTCTGGCGCTATGAGGCAGTAGTGCTAACCATTGTAACTTCATTGCAGTGTTAACGTAAGCCGACTTGTGACACTAATAAATAAATGGAAAACCTTCCTTGCTACTGGCGGTGACTGAAGTAGATGTCATTGCTTCTTTATAAATATTAATATTTCAAGTACTAGGTGAGCATTTGAGGCTGAAAGGTCAGAGCTGTGCGGTATAGTTTTGGATTCTTTGGACAAGCACCCATCCGGGATAATACAAAAAGGGCTGTGTGTGTTTGTCTAAGGTTCGGATTGCATAATCGTTTAAACGCGAGCTGTTCTATTTTAAGTGATGTGTCAAACAGGGAGATTGACAGGATGGCAAGTAACAAATAAGAGCTGCCCAGTGAGCGTCCCTGAGCTGCTGGGGCAGGGGAAAGGGAGCTCAAATCCCGCGAGTTCCCTCTCCACCAGCCCCTCTCCCAAAGACAAAGCAACCCGCCTCTCCATTGGTTGGCTCCTGGGCTGCGTCACTAAGGAGGCTCCTCCTATTGGATTGGCAGTTTCCTAGCTACCTGCTTCCTGGAAACCTCCGTGTAACATTTTCACCGCCACCGGCTCGGCCGCCCTTCAGCAACAGCAGCGGCAAGCCTTTCATCACATCACCCTCAATCGCTGCCATCTCACCCAGCCTCTACCTTCCAATCCAGGTAAGTTAGTGATCCCCTGCTCCGGGAGAGAGCAGGAAGGGGAGGGGGTTTATTGCTGAATTAAATCTTGTTTCTTTAGATATATATAGTATCTATCTCTCTCCCTCTCTATCTATCTCTCTATATATGTGTCTATTGGTTTCAATCAAACCCCAGTTGAGGTCATGTCAAGAAAGGATTCTAATCCTAACCCGATCTCATCTGTTTACTTTCTAGTTGATCACACTGATATATTTGTAGGTCTGTGAATAAATGGGAGTTTGATCTGCAGATAAATTCCACGGCTGATTGGATTTGAAACGGTCAATTCCCAGCACGGGGAAGGTTTAAAGTTTCTATCTTAAAGGCGAACCTGTTTTCCTGCGCTTTTGAGATTAATTGTGTAGCCATTCACAGCGGTTTTGCCTACAGATCCTCGCCGACAAATAATAAGCCAATGTCTCATCTCTCGCCCCCTCTCTCTATTCCTGCACAGTGTGGTTTTTAACACTTGGCATCAATTAGTGAATTAACAAGGCGCCGGTAGTTTTTCTTTGAATAGATCATTGTCTTCCTATCTCGTTGTGCTGTCTTGAATTTTTATATAAAAAGCGTCCGGCCATGTCAATAGCGGTTTCTGCAGAGTGAATGGCGTAGATAGGTTTTGTGCAGCGAGCTAACTGCGAAATCCCAATTCCGTCCTTGATATTTCCAGGGCTCAAAAGTGACCTTGCAGCCAATCCTCTGTTCAAGGGCAGGCTGATGTGATGGGGCACCCTGGGCATTGACTGTTAAATGAAGGGGTCTCTGCAGCAAAGTGTTGCAGACAGATGTCATCACCGTGCTCATGGTCCCCCCAAATCCAAATCCCAATCCTCCTTCGCCCTGAACTCCGGGAGCAGCTAGGAACACAATAAAATCCAGGGACATCATTGCGGATGCCAAACCCATTGTGATGCCAGTCTAAGGAATTGTGGATGTAAGAAGGTCGATAGGTTCATTAATGTCCTACATGTCTGGCCTACATGTGACTGTAGAGTCACAGCAAATGTGGTTGACTCTCAACTGCCCTCCAAGGTCAACTCAGGATGGGCAATAAATGCTGGCCAGCCAGTAATGCCCATGTCCCACGAATGAATAAAAAACAAAGGTGCAAGAATGGAAGTGACAGAAGGACATACCATCATGGCACGGTAGCACTGCTGCCTCACAGCACCAGGGACCCGGTTCAATTCCAGCCTTGGGTGACTGTGTGGTGTTTGCTTGTTTTCCCTGTGTCTGCGTGGGTTTCCTCCGGGTGCTCCAGTTTCTCCCACAGTCCAAAGATGTGCGGGTTAGGTGGATTGGCCATACTAAATTGCCCCTTAGTATCAGGGGACTAGCAGGGTAAATACGCAGGGTTACAGGGATAGGGTCTGGGTGGGATTGTTGTCGGTGTAGGCCCGATGGGCTGAATGGCCTCCTTCTGTACTGTAGGATTCTATTCTATGGTTCATGACGGCCTCCGATTTGTTAGTTCTTCACGGAGTTCTAATACTCACTATTGTCTATCCACTTCTGTTTTGGTAGGCATTAATCCACACTAATATCTCTATCCCACCAACATTGTCAGCTTCCTTCTCTTCCCAACTCTCCACCCATAATTCCATTGGACATGAGTGACACTGACAAGGCCAGATTTATTGCCCATTCCTAGTTGCCCTTGAGAAGTTGGTGGTGAGGTGTCTTGAATGACTGCAGTCTATGGTTTGAGGAGTTCCAGGAGTTTGAACACTGATATAATTCCAGGTGAGGATGGTGTGTGCCTTAGAGAGGAACTTGCAGGTGGCAGAGTTCCTGCATGCCTGCTGCCCTTGTTCTCCCAGGTCACAGGGGTTGTGGGTCCATTGAAGGAAGTGAACGTTTAAGCTGGTGTTTGGGCTGCTGATCAAGTGGGAGTTGCTTTATTCAGGGTGGTGTGGAACCTCTGAAGTTCTGCTGGAGCTGCACTCACTGCATGTGAGTAAAGAATATTCCACCACACATAGAAACATGGAAACTAGAAGCAGGAGTAGGCCATTTGGCCCTTCGAGCCTGCTCCGCCATTCATTTTGATCATGGCTGATCATATTCAATACCCTGATCCCGCCATCCCCCCATATCCTTTGATTTCTGAGTGAAGAAATTTCGCCTCACCTCAGTCCTAAAGGTTTACCCCTTATCTTCGAACTATGACTGGATTCCCCACCATTGAGAACATTCTTTCTGAATCTACCCTGTCTAATCCTGTTAGAATTTTATAAGTGTTTAATGACATCATATTTATCCACATTATACTGCTTCTGCCAAGAATATGCCCACTCGCTCAGCCTGTCAAATCACGCAGAAGCATCTCTGCATCTTCCTCACGGCTCACCCTCCCACCCAACTTCGTATCATCTGCACATTTGGAGATAATACATTTAGCTCTCTCGTCCAAATCATTAATACATAATGTGAACAGTTGGGGTCCTAGCACAGATCCCTGCGGAACCCCACTAATCCTGTTGGAATTTTCACTTCTGACTTGTGCCCTTTAGAAGTTAGGAGGTGAATTGTCACAGAATAAGGAACCTCTGACCTTTTCTTGTGACTACAATAATTCAAACCATGTAAAATCAGTTTCTGCTTGATTATGATACTTTCATGATCAAAATAATTTTCGCTTAGCTCTGTTGTGCTCTTGAAAGACTAATACCCAACAGGCTTTGGTCGGATGAATAGTGGGCAAGGATGCTTGATTTTAGTTTAAGCGCATTGTATTCATGCAACAAAGCTCCAACTGTGTTTGCTTTTGCTTAAAAGAAATGCTTTAATCTTTGTGACAGTTTATCATATCTTTTCAAAAAGATTTCAAAACAAGAATGAGTGCATTCTTGTGATGGCTGTATTTTTTTCTGTTTTGGTAATGTTAATTTACAGAAGAAAGTTGGCCACCACCCACCAGAATCCCACACTCTGTGTGTGGATCTGTAGCGTCCACCTAACCAGTAAACCAGAAACAAAGGAATAGCACTTCCAACCGTATAGCACTACTTCAGTACTCCTGCGGAAGTGGCAGCCTGTAATGGGGCTTAGATTGATAACTAACTCAGAGGTAATAATGCCATCAGTGAGCCAAGTTGATAAGGGGATTTTCACTGTAACTTCATTGCAGTGTTAATGTAAGCCTACTTTGACACTAATAAATTAACTTCAACTTATTTAAACATAGGATTGAAGTTAAAAGTATTTTTGTTCATTTTCTCTTCATATTTGCTGAACAGTCAGGCCCAAAAATTACAATTTTAACTTGAACACTGATTTTTTCACATATCTTAAATTTCCATTTTCTCTGCTTGATGATGTTGTGGAATGATTGAAAAGTTATGGCAGAGAAAGAGGCCATTCAGCCCACTGTGTCTGTGCTGGCTGAAAAACAAAACAGCTTAAATTTAAAACAAATATCATTTTAGTTTTGATGACACCCAACGAACATTTATATTCTGGCTACTGTCCTATCTAAGTCTGAGGTCACGTACCAACCGACTCGAGAACAGCTTCTTCCCTGCTGCTGTCAGACTTTTGAATGGACTTGCCTCGCATTAAGTTGATCTTTCTCTACACCCTACCTATGACTGTAACACTAGATTCTGCACTCTCTCATTTCCTTCTCTATGAACGGTATGTTTTGTCTGTATAGCGTGCAAAAACAATACTTTTCACTGTGTGTTAATACATGTGACTGTAATAAATCAAATCAAATCAGAACAAAATCAAATCTTTTTACCTCCACTGCTTTATATCCCCAGACATACTTAAGGGACAGGGAACAGTGATGAAAAGCTAAATTCTCACACAATTTTCTCCACTTAAGCGAAAGTATGAAACTAACATGTTTGCATTATGGTGCTGTACAAGATTGGTTGCTAAACATGCTGATGACCAGTCAGATTCAATTTAAAATGACTCGCAGGGAACCGGGCGTGAAAACGTGGTAAAGTCGGGTGTGAGGCCATTAACGCGATCCACGCCCGCGTCCGTGCAGATGGCCACTTTATTGAGATCCAGGAATGGCCGCGATCCGATTCGCACCCGAAACGGGCGCAACGGCGATTTAAATGCATTTGCATGCATTTAAATTGAATTAATGAACTGCCCGCCCAACTCTATCAGCATTTCCCCCTTTACCACCCCGTTCGCCGATCCGGAATCACCCCAAAATGAACATGCTGAATAAAAGTCTGAATCCGGCGCTCCAGCTGCTGAAGAGGTGAGTTCAGAGCTTCCAATGGCTCTCTGACTCAGATCGGTGGGGAGGGGGGGAGGCGGGTCAGGTCATTCGCTGGTTGGGGGGGGGGGGGGGGGGGGGGGAGGAGGCGGGTCAGATGTTCCTCTGGGGGGTGGGGGGGAGGTCAGATCATTCTCTTGGGGGGCAGGGAGGTGAGGCCAGATCATTCTCTTGGGGGGTGGGGAGGCAGGTAAGATGTATCGCCGGGGGGGGGGGGGGGGGGGGGGAGGGGGGGGGGGTCACTGGTTGGGGGGGTGCAGATGGATCTCTGGTGGTGGGGGGGTCCGCTGCCACTCTGCAGGTGGGGGGAAAGGGGGCAGCTGCTTCACAGCTCCAGGGACCTGCGTTCGATTCCCGGCTTGGGTCACTGTCTGTGTGGAGTTTGCACATTCTCCTCGTGTCTGCGTGGGTTTCCTCCGGGTGCTCCGGTTTCCTCCCACAGTCCAAAGATGTGCGGGTTAGGTTGATTGGCTGTGCTAAAAATTGCCCTTAGTATCCTGAGATGTGTAGATTAGAGGGATTAGCGGGTAAATATGTAGGGATATGGGGGTAGGGCCTGGGTGGGATTGTGGTCGGTGCAGACTCGATGGGCCGAATGGCCTCTTTCTGTACTGTAGGGTTTCTATGATTCTATGAGGGGGTCGGGATCGGTCTTGGTAGCGGGGGCGGGGGGGGTGGATAAGCAGGACAGTGGTGTCTCTGGGGACTATCACTCCCGCTTTTCACTCCCAGGTCGCTTTCTCCACTTTCTGCGGCCCGGGAGCGATCTGACACGGGCTTTTTCAAATTTTTTTCTAACTGAGCATGCATAATTCAGAGCTCCGATCGTTTCGGGCATGCTAAGCCCCGCCCACAGCGCGAATGGGACCTGCGATTTTTTTTTTCAGGCAAAGTGCTAATGGGGGGCCTAAAAGCAGATTTCCAAGTTGGATCTGAATTGCGTCCAGATTCAGCACTTAGAATGAAAATAGTAAAATCAGGCCCATAGTGTCACAATGATGTGACCTGTGCCTCAGTGATATTAATATGTAATTTCACCGGCTGACCAAACGTACATGGAACTGTTTAAAAATTGACTTTTTAAGGACAAGGAAGGTACTGATTAAAATGTCTGTCACAAGTCACCTGACATCTGTGCGCTCAGTTTCCGGAAAGTTCTAATGTGGAATATAATTCAGACATTCATCCTTCTCTGGAATTTCACACTGGAGGATGTCAAGAACCACTTCAATGGGATCTACTCAAATAACCTGGGCACAATGTTTACATTTCTATCATACTACCCCTCAAGTGGAGACTAGAACAATGGTTATATGGATGTATGTCTTCCTATCTCATCAAGACAGATAATGATTCATTCAGGGGTTAATGGCTGGGACATTATCTATTCACTTCCCCCATCTCCCCAAGCATGAACTACAAGCATCGTCAGTTCAGACATCAGATAAACAAACCTGTTCTGAAGTCGTTATGGTGAGAGAGATCGTGTAAATGAACCATTTTGAAATCTCTGCAATACTAATTGCTAGTGACAGAAGGGGAGTAGTCGGGAAAAGCTGACAACTCTCACAAGTTAAGATCCTATCTCTTCCAGTTGTTGGGGTATCAGAGCAGAAACCCCAAAGTATGTTATGAAGCCCGACTGACAAGTCAGAATGGTGAGTGGCTTGGAGCGGAACCTCCAGTTGGTGTGGTGTTCCAATGTATCTGCTGCCTTGTCCTTCTAAACAGTAGTTGTCATTGGGTCTGGAAGGTGCTGTCGAAGGAGCCCTGGTCAGTTCCTGCAGTGCATCTTGTAGATGGTATACACTGCTGCTACACTGCGTCAGTGGTGGAAAGAATTGTTTGTGGAAGGGGTGCCAAATCAAGGTGAACTGATCTGTCCTGAATGGTGTCGAACTTCTTGAGTGGTGTTGGAAGCTGCATTCATCCGGCCCAGGGAGGGTATTCCATCACACCTCTGATTTGTGCCTTGTAGATTGTAGTCAGGCTTTGGGCAGTCGGTGAGTTACTTATCGCAGGATTCCTAAAATAGAGTTGAATAGAGTCCAGTGGACATTAGCCTGGTCAATCCACCTAACCCGCTCAACTTTAGACTGAGAGGAAACTGGAGCACCCAGAGGAAACCCACACAGACATGGGGAGAACATGCAAACTCCACACAGACAGTTACCCAGGTCCCTGGTGCTGTGAGGCAGCAATTCTATCCAGTGTGCCACCGTGCCGACCACATGAGGAGGGGTAAACAATCACTCCCCTATCTTACCACCACAAGTCTGAACACAACAGGGTTTGTTGTGAATATAGAAGGATTAAGGTATTTTACTCTCTGCAAGTTGGACTCAGTGAGCACAAAGGAATATGGTTGTGGTTGTTGGAGGTCAGTCAACTCAGCTCCAGGACATCAGTCCAAAAGTCCACCAGCTCTGGACTTTTGCTGCCTTTTTGGCAATACTATTGTAATAATCATACTGAAGCCAGTCTTCTGTCACTATCACCCATTATTTACAATGTGCTCAGCGGCTACAGGGTACAAAATCTTTTGACTGCCGGCCTGAGTGGATGGAGCCAGTTGGTTTTAAACCCCCTACTGCTCCTTCCCTATTGGGAAGCCTCCATTTGCCTAATAGGGGAGCTCGTATTCTATGAGGTCCATGGGGAGATCTATTGATGATCCCCCATGGACATTATAACCATTATTCTGCGGCCTACCTTGGGCTACCTCTACCCTCCCCCCCCCCCCCCCCCATGTCATTCATGCTGTCTTGTCCCCCTTTCTCACTGTCTATATTGGAAACCTTCTCTCTCCCCTTTATTTGCTTGGAGTTCTCACTCTATTCAAGTCTACTTTAGCTGGATTTTCGCCAATTCTATTTTTTTCACTTTCGCTTGTCTCAGGCTTGCAACCTAATTCTCTGGCCATTATTTTTAACATTTCAAATCTCATGGCTTTTGGGCAAAACTCCGACTTTACCTCCAATTTCTTAGTTACACTTTTTAACCCTTGAATGAACAAAGTAATTTCCATCTGTTCCAGAAAGGCACTGGCATCAAATGTGACATTTTTGTTGGAACTGTAGCGCTGTATGCAAGGAAGCCTGAACTGGATTTGTTTTCTATTTATTTCTGGGGTTTAATTTATTCCCCCACTCCAATTCTTTCATCAGTTTGTGGGTTAAAATTGCTCTTGTTGTTTGTGGATTTAGTTCCGAACATTAACGGCCAGATAAGCTGAGGTAAAATCTGACTCCATCATTTTACCATTCTTGGTTTGAGGTTCAACTCGGAAAGATAAAGAAATTGAGAGTTTACTGTTATTGAGTCTTGGCTGTGTTACTGTCACTGCAGCAGTAATTTTTCCAAGTCCCTTTAGATTGCAGGAGTTGAGTTGAAGCTTAAACTCCTGGGGATACAATTTCCTTTTAACCTATAGTTTGTCTCTTCCAGAAATCAATGGGTTTTGCACCTGAGGTTCCTTTCAATGGAAAACTCACTATCTCTGTGCTAGATTTTTGTACCCTAAGACATAGGGTCTTAAGTGTGCTCCTTACTGCTCCAGTGGCTGCTTTTCCAGACTATTCCACTTCTGTCCTTAGCATTTTATATTACAACAATTTCAAAATGGTTATTTTAGACATTATCATTTTGAACAGGTTTGCTTATTTGATGTCTGAATCATCACTGCTGTTATTTCATGGCTGGGGGATGAATGAGTAATGCCCCAGCCATTAACACCCTGAATTAGTCATTATCCACCTTGAGATGAGATAGGAAGACAGATCGCCATGTGTGACCATTGCTCAAGCAGACCTTTTGTATTCCACACTGGAACATTCTGGAAACTGGTCACTGGCAATACCAGATCTCAGCCGTCTTTAATCAGCGTCTTTTTAGGTCCTTTTTAAACAGTCTAGTGTATGTTTGATCAATCAGTGAAATTACAGCTTAATATCACTCAGGCCCAAGTCACATCATCGTGATATCAGTTCTGAAGATATTTGCAATATCTTTTTAATTACATATCATATAAGAAGCTGCTGTTATTATGCACCTGTTATTATTGTGCAATTTAAACATATAAAAGCTGAAGTCGGGCCAACTATTTTCCACAGCAGAATCTTCCCACTGAAGTCTCCTTATCTGAATGTGTAAAAACCTGCACCTTCTCAATTAAGCTAAGAACGTTTCTCAGAAATTGTTTTCGAGGTTGACGCAACTAAGGTTCAATATTCCACTGACTCAATAATTTTAGGAATGGAGTTGTCTGCAACAACGCAACCTTTCCTATGTTGATATGGAATTTCTCTGATCCATAGTCATTTATTTCCAATAAACATATAACAGTGCTCTAAGTGAGTATGTTGCTGTATACTAAATAGTAATTAGCATTGTATCACGGTGGTTAGC
Organism: Mustelus asterias; assembly: GCF_964213995.1. NCBI lineage: Eukaryota > Metazoa > Chordata > Chondrichthyes > Carcharhiniformes > Triakidae > Mustelus > Mustelus asterias. Next base: position 81,380,361 of record NC_135811.1, on the reverse strand, counting down.
ACTGCTGCCTCACAGCGCCAGGGACCTGGGTTTGATTCCCGGCTTGGGTCACTGCCTGTGTGGAGTTTGCGCGTTCTCCCCGTGTCTGCGTGGCTTTCCTCCGGATGCTCCGGTTTCCTGCCACAGTCCGAAAGACGTGCGGGTTAGGTGCATTGGCCATGCTAACTTCTCCCTCAAGTGTACCCGAATGGGTGCTGGAGTGTGGTGACTAGGGAATTTTCACAGTAACTTCATTGCAGTGTTAATGTAAGCCTAATTGTGACACTAATAAATAAACTAAAATAATCTTTGCTCCATAGAATAGAATGTTCAATTCATGAATTTTAGGAAAACATTAACCTAAAATTCCACTTAATTTGTTAGTTTATAAAATATTCGGCAGTCAGTTCTCTGACTCTGTCCAATGGTATCTGAACCTAATATTTAGCCAAAAGACTTGGGAATGTTATTCAGTATGTATTGGATATTAAACTAAAAACTGGTTTGTGACAATTCCAGCGTCCATCTTAAAATAAATGCATTGATAACTTCCTTGAAGAGAATAAGTTTTTGTCATTTTGTGATGACTTGGAAGCAGTGTAATTTATTTTAAAAGTCTGTGAAATCTGTAATTGTTCTTTAGAATGTTTGAAAATAACTTTAAAGACTTTGCATCGATTGTAAAAGAGCCAATTTTAGCTTTCTTGGATAATACAATGACACATGGAGAGGTGGTGTAGTGGTAATATTAACTGACGAGTAATCCAGAGGTCCTGGCTAATATTTTGAGGATGTGTGCTCAAACCCCACCATGGCGGCTAGTGGAATTTGAATAAAATGAATACATCTGGAATATAGAGCCAGAAGAATTCAAGGGACGGGGCCTATCCCCGTCTGGGAGGCCAGCGACACAGTGCTGAGCGGGACATTGCGCATGCGCCGATCTGTCAGCACCGAGATTGGCGCACATGCAGTGGCCCCGCAGTGCCGGCCTCCCGATTGCTGGCCAGCCCGGTGAACCCCACAAAGCCGGCCCTCTGCCCTCCTCCCCCGCAGAGGACGGAAGAATCCCCCGCTGGCATGATCAGCCAGAGAAGCCCACCCTACATCTTTAAGTCAGAAGCATCAAGACTATTGAATTCAGCTTGAAGCCAGCCAAGTCACCAAACTACAAACTGTATTTTTTACGTGGGTGTGTGCGTGTGAGTGTATTTTATTATTTTGCCCTAGATTGCTTTAAATATACGGTAATAAAACTACCTTCTGCTTTGTTAAACTCAAGGAAATCTGTCCGAATGGTTCTGTTATGATCACAGTGTGTAAATGGTTAAGTACTCATTGAATTGGCAAGTATAACTCTGTTTAAACAGAAGAACCTGTTACAGCCAAAAGAGAGGAGCCATTCGGCACCTCCTCACATGTCCCCACGGAGATCGTAATACAGTTGGTCACCTTTCATTTAATCCGTATTCAGTTCACAATTCCGGGAAATGTCAAGTTCCTTGGCCAAGTCAGTTGTGTCTTTTTTTTTGAGACTCCAATTTGGACTCAGTGATACTGCAATTAATCCTGATGTCGCAGGCATAACTTTCTACAAAGTTTATCAGTTATTACCTGCCGATAAAACATTTTATCAGCACCACCTTTGCCCTTTTCTTATCTACCTGACTTACTTTTGGTTTTTGGTTTTAAATTGTTTCTCTTCCTCAATGTTTAATTGTACAATTACGTTTTTCCAGATTACACACAGCTTGGAAATGCAGTAAACCATGAGGAGGATAGTGAGGGCCTTCTGGAGACATTGACAGGCAAGCGAAATGGGCAGACATGTGACAAATGAAAATTAATGCAGGGAAGTGGAAGGAAGAGTGAGGAGAGAACATGTAACGGAATGCTACAATCTTCAAGGGGTTCTTTGAATGTGGCAGGAGGAGGTCTCCCTGCGCCTGTGTGGGTTTCCACCGGGTGCTCCAGTTTCCTCCCATGCTCAGGTGCAGATGTGCAGGTTAGGTTGATTGGCCATGGCTAAATTGGCCCTTAGTGTCAGGGCAATTAGCAGGGTAAATAGGTGGGGTTACAGGGATTGGGCCTGGGTGGGATTGTTGTCAGTGCAGGCTTGATGGGTCAAATGGCCTTCGAGGGATTCTATATTCTATGAAAGGTGGCACAGTGGTTAGCACTGCTGCCTCACAGTGCCAGGGACCCGGGTTCAATTCCTGCCTCGGGTTGCTGTCTATGTGGAGTTTGTACATTCTCCCCTAAACTGTGTGGATTTCTACCTGGTGCTCCAGTTTCCCTCCACAGTCCAAGATGCGCGGGTTAGGTTGATTGGCCATGCTAAATTAACCATAGTATAGGGGGATTAGCAGGGTAAATATGAGGGGTTACGGGAATAGGGCCTAGGTGGGATTGTGGTCGGTACAGACTCAATGGACCAAATGGCATCCTTCTGCACCGTAAGGAAACTATGACAAGATCATTGGGAGGGTGCACAGAAGATTTACTAGAACAGTACCAAGAATAAGGACTTCATTTGTGATGAAGGACTATAAAAGTCATGGTCATTCTCCTTGTAGGGATAGCACCCACAACCCTGAATCAGAAGGTTATGAATTCAAAGTCTATTCTAGAAACATGAGCATAAAAATCTATGTTCAAACTCCCAATACATTGCTGAGGGAGTGTCACACTTGTTGGAGGTGCTACCTTTTGGATGATGCATTAAAGTAAGGCCTCTCAGGCGAACGTAAAAGAACCCAGTGGCAATATTTTGCAAAGAACATGGAAGTTCTGCCTGGCTATTCTTTACCCCACAATTAACACGACCAGAAGACTATCTCTTCATTATGGCATTGCTGTGTGTGGGAGTTTGCTGTGCAGGAATTGGTTCCTGCACCTGCAACAGCAACTACAAGTCAAAAATACTCCATTGGCTGTAAAGTGCTGTGGGATGTCCTGAGATTGTAAATGGTATGATATAAATGCAAGTATCAAAACAGAGAAGGTTAAGGGGAGATTTAATAGAGGTGTCTAAAATCAAGAAAGGGGTAGAATGGGGGAAAACTGGCAGCTACGTTGATACCTTAGAACACAGATTTAAAATAATTAGCAACAGATCCCGGTGGAAGAAATAAAAAGTGTTTATGTGGTGAGTTGTTATGATCTCGAACGCACTACCTGAAAGGGTGGAATAATCAGATACAATTCCTTTTTTAAAGTTATATTGTATCAGTATACTTGAAAAGGAAAATATACTTCATTTTATTCATTTGTGAGACATGGGTGTCGCTGGCTGGGCCAGCATTTATTGTCCATCCCTAGTTGCCCAAGGGTAGTTGAGAGTCAACCACATTGCTGTGGCTCTAGAGTAGTGTAGTGTTGGCCAGACCAGACTAGGATGGCAGATTTCCTTCCCTAAAGGACATACTGCTACAAATGGAGGCCTGTGGAGAAATAACAGGTATGTAGGTTTAAAGTGGATAGCCCTCAAAGAGCTGGCATCAGTGTGATGGGCAAAATGGCCTCTTGTGGTACTGTAAGATTCTATGTCGATGATTTTGCAATTCATTCTGGAAGCAGAACTTTCACTTGATTTTTGGTGGTTTAAGAGGCTGTTGACACTCAAGATCGTAAAGTTATCCGGTTGTTGCTTTGGCGTAGCCAAATCAATATGTTGCTGTTTAAAATAACATTAAGAAGTCTCACAGCACCAGGTTAAAGTCCAAGAGGTTTGTCTGGAATCAGGCACTGTCCCTTCATCAGGTGAGTCATCAGTTGCACCTCCACATCATAAAATAACATTGAGCAACCAATGTTGCGCTTAAAGCAATTGGAAAGCTCGGTGAGTCAGAGAAGCCGGCACTGTCAAAATAAATGATCTTGTTGGCAAAATCCCAGGGATGAACAAAACCTGATTTTAAATTGATAAATTTGCACCATAAACTGCAATAAAATAAATTCTGCAGTCTCACGTAATTAATCCAATCTGCTTGTCCTTTGCCCATTTAGTGCACCTTAAGTTACTGGAATTTGAAATTGAAACTGTACAAAACAAGTGTATTAGTTTCTTGACTTTGATAAAACCCAGACAAAACATCAGAAGCGAACACTGAAAGTCATTGCATAAAGAGACTGACGTTTTTGAGTGATGTCGGATGGGTAGCTTTGGTCCTGACTTATTGGCCGGAATTTTACCGGCACATCCGCCCTCGGAGAACGCATTCTCCGTTGGCCTCGGGCGGGATCGTACGAACCTCGGGTGGACGTGCCGATAAAATTCCACCCACTGAGTTAAAGCAAATTTAAATGTACTGGGATCCAGATGCAAAAAAAAGTATGTATTTCCATTGCTTCTCAGGTGCCGAGTCAACAAGCACACAATTTTCTGGGTGATTTTTTAAAAATTGATAAACATCTGAGTGTGATTTCATTTTTAGTCTATTTCCTACAAGTTGCATTTCCCATGAGGCTTCCAAAGATACAATCCTGACAGCATCACAGGATCACAATTGATATGCTTATTACAAAGAACAAAGAAAATTACAGCACAGGAACAGGCCCTTCGACCCTCTAAGCCTGCACCGACCATGCTGCCCGACTTAACTAAAACCCTCTACCCTTCCGGGGACCATATCCCTCTATTCCCATCCTACTCATGTATTTGTCAAGATGCTCCTTAAAAGTCACTATCGTATCTGCTTCCACTACCTCCCCTGGCAGAGAGTTCCAGGCACCCACCACCCTCTAGGTAAAAACAAACTTGCCTTGTACATCTCCTTTAAACCTTGCCCCTCACACCTTAAACCTATGCCCCCTACGAATTGACTCTTCCACCCTGGGAAAAAGCTTCTGACTATCCATTCTGTCCATGCCCCTCATAATCTTGTAGACTTCTATCAGGTCGTTCCTCAATCTCTGTCACTCCAGTGAGAACAAATCAAGTTTCTCCAACCTCTCCTCATAGCTAATGCTTTCCATGCCAGGCAACATCCTGGTAAATCTTTCCTGTGTCCTCTCCAAAGCCTCCACATCCTTATGGTAGTGTGGCGACCAGAATTGAACACTATATTTCAAGTGTGGTCTAACTAAGTTTCTGTAAAGCTGCAACATGACTTGCCAATTTTTAAACTTAATGCCCCGGCTGATGAAGGCAAGCAAGCTGTGTGCCTTCTTGACTACCTTCTCCACCTGCGTTGCCACTTTCAGTGACCTGTGTACCTGTACACCCAGATCCCTCTGCCTATCAATATTCTTAAGGGTTCAGCCATTTACTGTATATTTTCTATCTTTATTAGACCTTCCAAAATGCGTTACCTCACATTTGTCCGGATTAAACTCTATCTGCCATCTCTCCGCCCAAGACTCCAACCGATCTATATCCTGCTATCCGCAATCCCACCAACCCTTGTGTTGTCCGCAAACTTATTAATCAAACCAGTTACATTTCCTCCAAATCATTCTTTTATATATATATATATCAAACAGCAAAGGTCCCAGCACTAATCCCTGAAGAACGCCACTTGTCACAGGCCTCCATTCAGAAACGCACCCTTCCACTGCTACGGGTGGCACGGTGGCATAGTGGTTAGCACTGCTGCCTCACGGCGCCAGGGACCCGGGTTCGATTCCCGGCTTGGGTCACTGTCTGTGTGGAGTTTGCACGTTCTCCCTGTGTCTGCGTTAGTTTCCTCCCACAGTCTGAAAGATGTGCTGGTTAGGTACATTGACCCGAATAGGCGCCGGACTGCGGCGACTTGGGGAATTTCACAGTAACTTCATTGCAGTGTTAATGTAAGCCTTACTTGTGACTAATAAATAAACTTTACTTTACCCTCTGTCTTCTATGACTGAGGCAGTTCTGTATCCATCTTGCGAGCTCACCTCTGATCCCGTGTGACTTCACCTTCTGTTCCTGTCTACCATGAAGGGACCTTGTCAAAGGCCTTACTGAAGTCCATGTAGACAACATCCACTGTACTACCCCCATCAATCATCTTCGTCACTTCCTCGAAAAACTTGATCAAGTCAGTGAGACATGACCTCCCCTTCACAAAACCATGTTGCCTCTTACTAATACATCTACTTACTTCCAAGTGGGAGTAAATCCTGTCTCGAAGAATCCTCTCCAATAATTTCCCTACCACTGATGTAAGGCTCACCGGCCTGTAATTACCTGGATTATCCTTGCTACCCTTCTTAAACAAAGGAACAACATTGGCTATTTTCCAATCTTCTGGGACCTCCCCTGTCGCCAGTGAGGTTTCTCAAGGCCCCAGCAATTTCCTCCATTGCCTCTCTCAGTATTCTGGGGTATATTCCATCAGGCCCTGGGGACTTGTCTGCCTTAATGTTTCTCAAGAACCCAATACCACCTCCTTTTTGATCTCAACATGACCCAAACTATCTACACACCCTTTCCCACACTCATCATCCACTAAGTCCTTCTAAGAACATAAGAACTAGGAGCAGGTGTAGGCCATCTGGCCCCTCGAGCCTGCTCCGCCATTCAATAAGATCATGGCTGATCTTTTCATGGACTCAGCTCCACTTACCTGTCCGTTCACCATAACCCTTAATTCCTTTACTTTCAAAAATTTATCTATCCTTGCCTTAAAAACATTCAGTGAGGTAGCCTCAACTGCTTCACTGGGCAGGGAATTCCACAGATTCACAAATCCTTTTTGTGAAGAAGTTCCTCCTCAACTCAGTCCTAAATCTGCTTCCCCTTATTTTGAGGCTATGCCCCATGGTTCTAGTTTCACCCGCCAGTGGAAACAACTTCCCTGCTTCTATCTTATCTATTCCCTTCATAATCTTATATGTTTCTGTAAGATCTCCCCTCATTCTTCTGAATTCCAATGAGTATAGCCCCAGTCTACTCAGTCTCTCCTCATAAGCCAACCCTCTCAACTCCTGAATCAACCTACTGAATCTCCTCTGCACCCCCTCCAGTGCCAGTCTATCGTTTCTCAAGTAAGGAGACCAAAACTGTGCACAGTACTCCAGGTGTGGCCTCACCAGCACCTTATACAGCTGCAATATAATCTCGCCGTTTTTAAACTCCATCCCTCTAGCAATGAAGGACAAAATTCCATTTGCGTTCTTAATTACCTGCTGCACCTGCAAACCAACTCCTTGAGATTCCTGCACAAGGACACCCAGGTCCCTCTGCACAGCAGCATGCTGCAATTTTTTACCATTTAAATAATAGTCCATTTTGCTGTTATTCCTACCAAAATGGATGACCTCACATTTACCAACATTGTACTCCATCTGCCAGACCCTCGCCCACTCAGTTAGATTATCTATATCCCTTTGCAGACTTTCAGCGTCCTCTGCACACTTTGTTCTTCCACCCATCTTAGTGTCATCTGTGAATTTTGACACACTACACTTGGTCCCCAATTCCAAATCATCTATGTAAATCGTAAACAATTGCGGTCCCAACATTGATCCCTGAGGCACATCACTAGTCACTGATCGCCAACCAGAAAAATACCCATTTACCCCCACTCTTTGCTTTCTGTTAGTTAACCAATCCTCTATCCATGCTAATACATTACCCGTAACACTGTGTACCTTTATCTTATGTAGCAGTCTTTGGTGCGGCACCTTGTCAAATGCCTTCTGGAAATCCAGATACACCACATCCACAGGTTCCCCATTGTCCACTGCACATATAATGTTCTCAAAGAATTCCACCAAATTAGTCAAACATGACCCCTTCATGAACCCATACTGCGTCTTACCAATGGGACAATTTATATCCAGATGTCTCGCTATTTCTTCCTTGATGATAGATTCAAGCATTTTCCCTACTACAGAAGTTAAGCCAACCTTTGGTGAATACTCTTTGGTGAATACTGACGCAAAGTACTCATTTAATACCTCACCCATTCCTCTGGCTCCACGCATAGATTCCCTCCCCTGTCCTTGAGTGGGCCAACCCTCTCCCTGGCTACCCTCTTGCTCGTTTTTTATAGTCAAAATCCTTCCTTAGTCCTACTGGCCAATGACTTTCCGTGACCCCTTTTAGCCCTCCTTACTCCTTGCTTAAGTTTCTTTCTACTTTTCTTGTATTCCACACTTGCTTCATGTGTTCCCAGCCTCCTAACCTTGACAAATGCTTCCTTTTTCTCTTTGACTAGGCTCACAATATCTCTCATTATCCAAGGTTCCTGAAACTTGCCATACTTATCCTTCATCCTTACAGGAATGTGCCTATCCTGAATTCCTATCAACTTACATTTGAAAGCCTCTCACATGCCAGATGTTGATTTGCCCTCAAACATCTGCCCCCAATCTACATTCTTCAGTTCCTGCCTAATATTGTTGTAATTAGCCTCCCCCCAATTTAGCAACTTCACTTGAGGAATACACTTATCTTTATCCATCAGTACCTTAAAGCTTACCGAATTGTGGTCACTGTTCCCGAACTGCTCCCCTACTGAAACGTCGACTATCTGGCCAGGCTCATTCCCCAATACCAGGTCCAGTGCGACCACTTTCCTAGTTGGACTATCTACATACTATTTCAAAAAGCCTTCCTGGATGCTCCTTACAAACTCTATCCCATTCACGCCCTTAGCACTAAGTGAGTTCCAGTCAATATAGCGGAAGTTAAAATCTCCCACCACAACAACTCTGTTACTTGTACAACATGCCAAAATCTGCTTACATATCTTCTTCTATCTCCCACTGGTTGTTGGGAGACCTATAGTAAACCCCCAACATTGTGACTACACTCTTCCTATTCCTGCACAGAGGGTGGTGAGTGTCTGGAGCGTGCTGCCCGGGGAGGTGATGGGAGCGGGTACAATAGCGACATTTAAGGGACAACTAGACGAATACATGAATAGGATGGGAATGGAAGGATATGGACTCCGGAAGTGCATACGGTTTTAGTTTCGGCAGGCATCATGATCGGCGCAGGCTTGGAGGGCCGAAGGGCCTGTTCCTGTGCTGTACTGTTCTCTGTATCCACATATTGCCTCTCTGTATGAGCCCTCTGAGATGTCCTCCCACAGTACAGCTGTGATATTCTCATTAACCAGTAGTGCAACTTCCCCATCCCTTTGACATTGCCCTCTATCCCGCCTGAAACATCTGTATCAGCAAGTGCCTGACTTCATACTACATTCAGCAACTGTTATTCTCTTTTGGATTAGCAATGGGAATCTGTCTAGTACACTCAGTACTCTACCATCTCTGGAATCTGTCCTTATCCTGCTAGCCCTGCTCCAGTTTCTTTTTATTTTGTTGTCAAGGGCTTATTATTCTCTTTCACTCTTCGAATGAAGTATTCTTTTAATTGTACATTGGCATCACTTCAACCTTTAGTTATTCATAAGAAGGAGAAGATGCTTCACCACTAGGACCAAGAAGCACCAAGCTTATCTGGAAGTCAAATAGGTCACCAATTCCAAATATGCAAGGTCCAGTAAACTAGGTTACAATAGGACTCCTACTCCTAGTAGGATCCTTATTGTGGCATTCTTTAAGTCACTCTACTTTATTTCGTCTCCATAATAGGTAATATCCAAGTGAACCCAAAAAAGCAGGTGATGGGAAAATTGGCTGGCCAGCAATGCCCACTGTCATTGAGTTTTACACAGGAAGAAGTCTCACAACACCAGGTTAAAGTCCAACAGGTTTATTTGGCAGCAAATACCATAAGCTTTCGGAGCACTGCTCCTTCGTCAGATGGAGTGGAAATGTGCTCTCAAACAGTGCACAGCGACACAACATCAAGTTACAGAATACTGATTAGAATGCGAATCCCTAAAGCCAGCCAGGTCTTAAAGGTCCAGACAATGTGGGTGGAGGGAGCATTAAACACAGGTTAAAGAGATGTGTATTGTCTCCAGACAGAACAGCTAGTGAGATTCTGCAAGCCCAGGAGGCAAGCTGTGGGGGTTACTGATAATGTGACATAAATCCAACATCCCGGTTTAGGCCGTCCTCATGTGTGCGGCTCATGTGATTTTCCACTCCATCTGACGAAGGAGCAGCGCTCCGAAAGCTTATGGTATTTGCTACCAAATAAACCTGTTGGACTTTAACCTGGTGTTGTGAGACTTCTTCCTGCGTTCACCCCAGTCCAACGCTGGCATCTCCACATCATGACTACCATTGACACCGCAAACTGCCGGTTTTACAGCATGGAAAGAGGCCTTTTGGCCCATTTGTGTCCATGCTGGCCATCAAACACCTGTCTAGTCTACTCCCATTTTCTAGCACTTGTCCCGTAACCTTGTATACTATGGCATTTCAAGTGCTCATCGAAATACTTCTCAGATGTTGTGAGGGTTCCTGCCTCTGCAACCCTTTCAGGCAGCGAGTTCCA